>NW_006263366.1:1160070-1175033 GCF_000469605.1 Apis dorsata
TTCCTCCCCTCGACGTCTTATACCAGCCTCGTTTTCATCCCTCCGTGAAACGAGCAACGATCAAACGAACTTCCATACGCTTAAAGGACGAAGATGCTTCTCCCCGAGGCTATCTCCTTCCTTCTTCCTTCGTCTTAACGTCCAAGATCGATCCTCTATTCGAGGATGAGGAAACGATCGAGAAAATTGTTAGAAGAATCGTTAGAAGAAACGATCTCCATGAATTCTATCGTCGATCAATTTTTTCAAAAAGTAGAATTTTGTTGAACTGGATTAATTTTTCCTTTCTTTTAATTTATTTGTTTCTTTTATTTTCTATTCTTTTATTCGATTTTTCTTCGCGTATAGGAGAGCAGAGTTGAGAAAAAAAGAAGAAACATCTCGAAACGAAGAGTAATTCGAGTAGATAGTTTGACTGGACGCGTAAATTACGAACGCGTCCCGTTGTTCCCGACGCATTAAGCGATCCGACTTCCATTATTGTGAATTCAGTTTTTGTTTCCAGGAATCGGGACCGGACACGGGTTGTTCTTTCGCCATAACGAGCGTAATGGTATAATGCTCTTGTCGCGTCGGTTTTGTATTTATCGTTGAAAATGTTATCTCGGGAATATAATTTAGTCGGAAAGATGGATATTTCGCTGCTTCGAGACCCGAATTTGTTACCGTAGAGACATCAGGTAGACGTAAATCTTTCACACCCTGAACGTCGAATATTACATTTAAATTCAACAACGATTACACTATCGTTTCTTTTAAAAAGAAACGAGCATTCTGAAGAGGATGAGGACCAGGATGAACTGTTTATCCATCATTATCTGAATATTTATACCATTCATTTCCTTCAATAGATTTTGCAATTTTTTCACTTCGTATATCAGGTATTTCATCGAAAATGGGAAAAATTGAGGGAAACGTTGTCCGTCACCGATTTCACGAATCGAAATTAAAAACTTATAAATTTCTGGCTTCTCTTAAAATCTCTCGAACCTTCGGATGAAATGCGAACAGTAACAAGAATCGTCAGGCCAGAGGATTTGTGGCGAGATATCAATATTCGTGGAACGTAATAATAAAATGACGGAGGTAGCAATGATGGGTATTAACGGATATAAGGCTAAAGTTGCAGCCTGTTTTCGTTCAGAAAGAAGTCACGCCGCTCCACGCTTTAGCAACGTCCCCCCGGATATACGTGCCGCCCGTATCTCGCCCTCGTTTTTGATCCCGTGCACATGGAAGGCACGGTCGGTCACGTCATCCACTTATTTACCGATATATGCTGTCGCGGGCACAAAAGAAAATCCCGGTTTCACAAGGGCGGCAAGCTTGCTCCCGCCCCCGCGTTAAAATCGTCCACGACGTCCAGCCCAGGGGAGCTTCGAATTTATAGCCCTCTCTGTGTGACACGTTTTAACGTCCACCTCCAGATCCCCGGCACACGTGTACTTACTGAGGCAGAGGAATTCAATTCACGTCCAACATCGGGCGAAAATCTTTGCGCGCGTTGTTGTTGGATCTTATTGTTGTTCGACTTGGACCGCTGGACCGAGGTCATAAATTAACCTCTTAGAGAAGAAGTTTCATCTAATTAATCCCGTTATCCTTGGGATTAATTTGACGGAAGAAAAGATTTAATTTTCCAAATATATAAATTCTAAAATTTAGAATCTTTTTTTTTTAAGTAAATGTAAAAATGATTTATTATTCGCATACAGAGAAAATATTAAGATTGTTCGTGGAACGTCGTGGCAAATATCAGGGAGGGGGAGGTGTAAATTTTCTTTTCTCGCATCTCCATTAACGGTCGCATTCCGTCAGTCGGCAGCCGGAACAAAAGAATTTGAATAATGCTCGTTGAAACGAAGGATGTAAATAAAACGATAAGTTCCAGACTTCCAATTTTCAAGCAGTAGTATCTTTGGCAACGGCGATCGTCTTTGGCTACGCCCCAACGAGCAACCAAGAACCGTATTAACTTTTACCAAAAATATATACACCGTCTTCGTCATAAACGGTTGAAGGAACGATTTTAATCTCATATTTAACTTCAAATTCTTTTTTTCTTTTTTTTTTTTTTTTCCTTTCGAAAATCGATTATCGATTAATTTTCATACACATTTTGAAAACACGCACGCTCTATTTTCGATAATATCGAACGATATTATATGGAAGGATATTGACAGAGTGGTATCGATTAATCTTTTCCACCGCCTCCGATGCTATCTTTATTGGACGTTGCCGCGTCGTTCTGTAATCGCGCAGCTAATTATCAAAGTTGGAAACAAGACTTGGTGGCCAGACTTGCCGATAGACTCGTTTGGCAGGGAGGGAACGTTCGGAGGGGACAGGACATTTTAGCGACAATTTCTCTCGCTTTTGCGCCCTTCTCAAAGCGCCTTGCCTCTCTCCTTTCGCCGCCTCACCGCCAGACAGCCAATCCAGAACGCTCGTCTCCTCCGTTTCCCACCGGCGTCCTAGACTCCTTGCACTTTGTTTTCTACCTTCCTCCCCTCCTCCCCCCTGCCTTATTTCACCGGCGTTTTCTCCCCCATTTTCAAGGTGGTAGCACTGCACCGTGTTGGCAACTGTTTCGAGTACTTAAAAGACCAATGAAAAAGTTTTGACTCGTCCCTTGCTCTTTCTTCCAATCCCTTCCTCCCTCTCGTATCCATCGATTAAAATTATATCGGCCAACGATTTGGTCACAGTTTTTCCACAACTCTCATTTCGCGAAACGTAAAATTCGATCGATGGTCGAATTGTGAATCGCAATCGATCCATATGTTTCCGATCTTTGGAAGGATGTTGGACAAAAGTTGTACCGTGGGAGTAAGGAGGTGTGGTGGAAGCACCGTATTTCAGAGTCAAGCGCAGGGCCAAGGAAGAACAAGTGAGATCGGTTGCAGGGAGGCATTCGGTGAAAAGGGCGGCACCCCTATTGGCCCTGGGTGAAAGGGTAAAAGGGTCCATTCGTTACGGACGAAACAGTGGTCATCGGATATTTATCGGGTTACCTTTGTACTTGAGCCATGTAGGCTCATCGGTCGACCTGTACTACTTGGATCGATCGTATCCCTTAGGAGATACTGTCTGGTTGGCTGGTTGGTGTAGAGATAATTTACAAATGTTGTACAAATGTTATGGCATTCGCTTCGCGTTAACGGCGAGAGATATTGGAGGGACGATGATGGGAAACAAATCGCGATTAAATGTTCCGCGATGCAAAAAAAGCTCTAAAAGCATTTTTCATGTTTGGGGGATATAATGGATAAGAGGGTTTTCGACAGCTTTAATTAAAGTTATTGCTCGATCGATGTTTTGCATCGTTTTAAAGCTTTGTGCAAAATGTTTGTTGAATGATAAATTAATTTAAAACATTATAACAATTTTCATCTTTGCGCGCGATGGATGAATGTAATTACGCAGTAGCCCGGCCGATGTAGAATCGGAATAAAAATTATTGTCGATATTTCTCACTCACGTTTTTTCGAACACAAAATTCGAAAGACTAACGAAAATTAAACGAAATTTAACGAAAGTTAAAAGACAATTATGAATTAATTCTTAAACTCGATTCGAGTTATTTAAATTAATATTTAAATTCAACGAATCGTGCATCCCGAATAATATATATATAACAATATTATCCGCGCAAAACATTCGTTTACGCTTAGTTATTCAATTCGCGTGTCTTCGCATAGGCCCGCGTCCATCCATCCATCGCATTTTGTTACTTGAAAGCGATCCCCATCGATAATTCGATCGATTAAACTTTATTAGTCGGAGCCCATCCACCAATAGCCAATGCCGCATCGATGCGTTCTATCCTCTTTCCGCGTAATTTACCGTCGAATAATGTCAATTCCCCGTTACGATACTCGATCTTTGCCGGCGTATGGCCGACCTATACCACTTCGACTCGTCGAACCTTCAATCAGAATTCAACATTTTAACTCGTCCAGCAAATCGCCCAGCTTTGTCGCTTCCGTCGGGCGCAATCGTTGCTTTAACCTCGTTACTCCGCCGAGACGAGTTTTGATTGAGTTTCATCGTGATAGAACGCGTGATTCTGAATTAAATTTCGCTACATCGACCGAATAATTGAGTTCCATCGAGGTATTATACGTGTTGGCTTTGCCATTTCAACACCCGAACCTTTTGGTCATCCCGTTCGATCTCTCTAACCGTCTCTCACCTGCGACGATTCATCCATTTATATACGCGCCACCTTCGAGGCGTCGATTAATCTATCGAGTTGCACCGATTTCAATTACGGTATTTGTAACGATATTTCTCGTAAATAATTTTTCCTTTTCCTCTTTTTCTCCTTTTTTCTCTCTTTTCTCCCCTCTTTCGATTCGGATTAAGCATCGAGGCTTCCTTCTCTCGATTTATTCGCGCCACGATCGTCGTCTTAACATCCCTTCCTCCTCCTCCTCCTCCTCCTCCTCCTTGCCCCCGGATTTTACTTACCTTCCCTCCATTCTTATCCCTCCACCGAAATATATCTTTCGTCGGTAAGGAGGTGAAATACGTTCGGCGAGGTATGATTTCCTTCTCTTGGCGCGAATGGAACGGAATAAAGGAATAACCGGGAAGAGAGAAACGGTTATTTTCCAGCCGAGGGGAGAAGAATCCGACATTGCGACGCAGAAACGAGAATAACGCGACGGAGAGAGAGCATTGACTCGTTGCAATTCCGCCGCGATAGAATTTTTTTTTTTCTTTTCTTTTCTTTTCTTTTCTTTTCTTCTTTTCTCTCTCTCTCTCTCTCTCTCTCTCTCTCTCTCTCTCTCTCTCTCTCTCTCTCTCTCCTCTCTTTTTTTTTCTGCGAACGCCATAGGCATTTCTCGCGAATCCTCCGTGATTTTACAACGGTGACAGGAACGAAGCGGTGCCACTGTTGGCAGAAGGGAAAGGGGAAGCGAACTTTGATAAATCATCGTAAACGTAAACGTAATTTTATCCAGACGAAGATAGCAATGTTTTGTCTTTCCTTTTTTCTCCTCTTCTTTTTATTTTATTCGAACAAATTGAACAACTTCTTTTTTTTTTTTTTTATCTTTTGTTTATTCCGAATGGAATGGTGGACGCTTGCCTTGAGATCGGTATTCAGATCCCGGGCAAGTCGATAACGATCGATTTGAAGGGAAATCCGTGGAATCGACGGTAATTGAATTAATCCGAGCGGAGAGAACACGAGGATTTCTTCTCATTAGCAAACACACGGTTGAATTTATTTCGACGGTCTGAATAGAAAAGCTCCGGTTCTTCGTCGCGTTATTTTAAGAGACGACCCCTTTAATTAAAAGGTCCCTTTGCGCCGGCGTACCCTGAGTGTTTGCCTTCCTTCTGCAAGAAAATCTTCCAATTTCTAGAAACCATTGCAGGCCAAACTCCGACCGTTGGATAAGTTTCATTTCTACTGCGAAAACCGTGCAATGTGTCTTCTTTAATTTGTACGGTAACGTTTCGCGTTATTTCTGTTATTTCCGAATCACAATGCTGGACCAAAGTGAGAGAGAGAGAGAGAGACGAATTTCAATTTTTTTTCTCTCCACGTTAAAAATGCTTGAGTTCGTGATATGTAAATAAACAGTGAAAAAAAAATTCTCGATTCAAATATTTAATTTTGAAATTAATTAAAATAATTTACCATGGAAGTAAACTGTTTCCACGATAAAAAAAATTTGGTCGAAAAAATAAATTAATCCCGATGAATGTGATCTTTTTGAAATTTTTAATGCGCGCGCGTATATATATATATATTTTTTTTTTTGGATACAATTTTCTTGTATTTCAGTATCCGCATTACGAATTGTTGCATTATGCACACGGACGGCAATTTTTAGCAAGATGAAACTTCGAATAAACATTTTAAAATTGCATCGTACGTTACTTTACGCTATGTAAATTTATCTTACATTAATTTTCAAACAACTTGACGCGTATCCATTACAGCGATGATCACCCACCAATCCTTTTCAAATATTCCAAGAAGAAAATAGGGGAGTGGAGAAGGAATTAGACGACAGAAATTTTCGAGGATGAGGAAGAATCGTAGGAAACGAGCCGTTTGAAATATCCACCAACCACGTAAAACGGAGATGTTCGCAAACGTTGCCACCCTTCCGGCAAAAATTCTGTTTGTGCATAATTGGCGAAGTCGACGGAGAGAAGAGGGGAAAAATTAAGTATCGGGAAGAAGGGAAGCCTCGCTGCTCGCACTTTCAACCCCCTTGTTTATTTATTTTTTCACGCTTTCCATCGTTTCTTCACTCATCACCGAGCCCCTAAAGCGGGCGTATATCACTCTCTCCCCCTCGAACATCCCCGCCTTCCTTCCTTCCTCCTTTATTCGCCCGCCAGAGGTTGCAAACCCTCGTTGGAACGAGCCACGTTTCTGAGGGTTGTGATCGTACGAACACGCTCCTCGCACACGCTTCGTCGCCGTGTTCTTTGCGGCGGGCATTGAATGCCTCGACGTAAAATTTACGATATTGCAATCCGCGCCACGATATATTATAAAATCGCTATATCCACTCCCGATATCCACCCCCTTTCCGTTCGATCGCGTCACTCGCTACGAAGCCACCCATTTTGCTACCTTTCCTTCCTCCTCGTGGGGCTAACCACGACACAGAATTCTTAAGAATTCTTAGAACGATGTTATTTCTTTGTATACGATTTATTTATTTTTTCATGAACAGGTTTCAAAAGTTTAAAATTTTCCCGTGTCTGTGCGTATCTGGAAATCGACGATGAATGCGAAAAGTAGTGAAAGAAGAGGGAAAAGAGAGATTGCATCTCCATAAAGGCTAATTTCAATCGATCTCGATCACGTCTCTTTCTGTTCCTTTAATCTGACGATAATAGAAAAGAGAAAATGTCTTGTGAGTGTCGAAACGAAGGTTTCCAGGAGATCGAAAATGGGCGAGGTGTGGCATGGGTATAACTGTACTAGCGGGTAGATGACCTGATTTTCCAGCGTTTTGTGCTCGAATGCGCTCGAAAAATGAATGAGAAGAGAGGAACAGTGAAAGAGAGGGAACGGTGTGACGAAGTGGTTAGGGATTAGTTTCTAGAAGAAAGCCAAGTATTCCTGGAGACGAATGTCCTTTGACGTTTTATACCTCTTCTTGAATAACTATTCCCTACGGCTTTCCGTGTATTTTTCTTTTCTTTTCTTTTCCCTTTCCTCTTTGAGGAGAGCAGAAAACGTAATTATAAGCTCGATTCGAGACGACACAGCGATTCTCCTCGCTTCTTGCGTGAGGATTATGCTTCCCTTGGCCGAATTTCACGACGAGTTAAGGAGATTGAGATGCCTCGCGAGACTTGACGAGATTCTGCTTCTTCGGTGGCTTCTTGAAGGGCTCTTAATGAGCTCCTAGTAATTCTTCTGACACTCGACGGTACTTCTTCAACGTTCAGCCACTTTTCGAAGGTAATGGTAAATTATTAGAACGAAGCTTTGCGATGCAGCTTTAAGTCGTCTGCATTTTTTTTTTTTTGTAACCTCTTCTTGATCGCGATTCTTCTGCTATTTTTATTCGAATATTAGAAATAAAGTAGAATCGGTATTATTATTATATCACGCCTGAGAATCAAATATCCAAGTGTGCCACGAGCATATAAGTTAATCGATATTTGGATGTTTTTGGAACAAGCGAGGATTTCTCGATTTCTCGAAACGATAAAAATCAAGATCTTCGAACGATTTTTTAATGCGAATATTAGTGCTCGAAATATCTTCCTTCTTCTCTTTATAAATATTCGGGCCATAGTTATCCTTAGAAAATTAAACGAGAATGAAATAGAGATAAAGTGGAAAACGGAACAAGTAGTACGAATTGTATATGATCGGACACTATTCGAGAGAGCTAATCACGTTTGATCGAAAGTGTAGCATTTTCGGTAAACTAAAATATTAAGAAAAAATTATCCCACGGATCCAAGAGAATCGTAAAAAACATATTTACCACAAATATGGTGGAAAAGTTATGTAAAATTCAGATGGAAAATTAAGAGAAAGGAAAATTGGATATCATCGACTTCGAATGATCGTTTCTTGGCAAAGATTTAAACGTTATTTTATAAAAAAAATATAACATTTATGACAGAAATAAAAAATATTTCCTAAAAAAATAATTCATTCAAAACAATGAACATAAAGAGATTCAACAAAATATTTATCTATTTTCCTTTCGGAATAAATAAATAAAGCAAGACAAAGTTGCAGGATACATTTTGTCAACAAGTATTTGCGCGTATTTCTTTAATCTCGTATCATGTCGCAAAAATTAGCTCGATCTTTCACGATCGAAGATAAGAAAGCGTTTCTCGTGTTCGCTCGTGTTCGCGAGCCGAGTTTACCGATAAGAAGCGTTGGATCGTTTCGTTTGGTACGATTTAAAAATCCATTTTCGCGTCATTCGGCGCGAAGTTGGGCGGGCGGCGACGCTGTCAGGAAATGAAATTGGAAGGCTGCATCCGGAAGCAGCCACTTCCCCACCGACGGGTCGACTGCGCCTTGTATAATGAAGTTATTCTCCCGAGGATCGAATTACAGACGTATATATACACGCGTGTTTGCACCGTTTATATTTAGACGAAGCTACCTCATTTGGAGGTAGTTGTACAACCATTTTTTTTTTTTCTTTTTTTCTTTGCTTCTTTTTAATGGATTCATTACGATGGAAATCTCCGCTCGTGTCGAGTCGAGAGTTCTTTTGGCGAAATTGCAGATTTTCATTTTTTTTTTTTTTAAATCGTGTTAGATCTTTCATCGTGTGCGATGAAATTCTGGGAATTGGAGATGCTGTTTCGTCCGAGGGTGTGTAATTATTTTTTGATAGAAAATTGTTGTATTTTAATTTTAGAAGAATACACGAATTCGTGTACGAAGGAATTTTTTTTTTTAATAATCCCATCCGTAGAATGCAATATTTCTCGAGGATTTAATGGCAACGTTCTCTGGAATCAATCGAATGACAAGTTTTGTGAGTATATAAAATACGCGTTTTGATTGGCTCGCGATTTTGTCTATTATCGATCAATACGTATTCGCGTTGGAATTTTTTAATAACACGCAGAAAGAGTGCAGTAGAAAAATATGTTTCCTCGTTTCGTTATGCATATATATATGTTGTTGCTCGATTTTTCCGAATATTTTTTGGATTGAATAGAGCATGTTGTCGCGATGATTTTTTTATTTACTAAACATGCGTACCCGATGGCGTATGATTGTCGCACATGCAGAGATACACATACACATCTTCGAGCGCGAGCGAATAATGCCGTAATTTTCGTTTCACGGGCGATGAAAAATAATTTTTATCATAGGTAATGAAAATATTTTGCGCCAATGGGTTAATTAAATTTCAAAATTTAATCATAACGGATGAAAAATTCTGAATTCGAAAAGACACGAGCGAAATTATTCGTGTAATTAGTAGAAATTAATCATGGAATTAGGATTATGAAATTTGAACGGGTTTGTTCAAGTCGATCGTTAATATTTATTCGATCGTTTTATTCGATCATGTTGAATATTCGATCGTAGATAAAGAGGTTGACACGAGTTCGATTATCTGAAAAAATATCAATAATGAAATACACGAAAGGGGTGGGGGAAGAATTTCTGAAAGGATAAATTTCCCTTGGAAAATAGAATCTCCAGTGACCACTCGAAGATCCTAAAAACCCTTCTTCTCGCGTCGTATTTGCAGTATCTTCGCCAGTCGATTTCAACTATCGATATTGTAATCCTCTACACCGTCTTGTATATACCACTCGTACTTGGACGACACAGCTGTATCGACAGAATTTCTATCTGATAGGATGGTCGAAACGATCTCTGATTCGTTCTCGATTTCGACTACCTTTCTTTCTCTCTTCGTCTTTTTTTCACAACGATCGCCATTCGTCTTCTCCTGTGTCGAATTTGTCTTCATAAATGTCAACCGGTTTCATTCAAACAGGAAAAGAATATTTCTTATTTAATCGTATAGAAATTTTTTACATTATACAGACGGACAATTTTTCACGGTTAATAAAACAACGATTACCAATTTCTCGATCGATCTCGATATTTATTCACATTTATTCTAAAGTAAACATTTCAGAGAGACTTTGTGCGAATACTTTGTGAAAATTGTTATAAAATTTAAGTGTAAGCTTTGATCGAAAATACCGACAGAAAAAACACCGACAGCAATTTTAACGAAAATACCGGGAGAGATCGATATAAGTGTGCTTTTTAAAAGTGTGCTTTTTAAAAGTGCGCTTTGTTTCGCCTCGATATCTCTCGATCGGTTCTCCAGATACGAAATCTGTAAAGTGTTCGCTTAAAACATACGCAGCGCGCTTTAGGAAACGTCGCGCCGTGACCTAAATTTTTTTTCCCCCAGATGCGTACGTCAAAGTAGTAGTAGCAGTAGCAGCAGTGGTGGTGGTGGTGGCAGTAATAGTAGTAGTAGAAAGACGCCGAGTCATCGTTTCTCTCTGATCCCCACCATTCACGGGCTTGGGATAGGTCAGTAGCAGAAAGAGAGAGGAAGAGGGTGTCTTCGTGAGACGAGGAAAGCGAAACGGTCGAAATTAATGGCACTCTCTTTAACGGCGATGTCTAGAGAACCGGAAGTCGCATCGATGCGAAACGAAGATCGTTTTAAAGAAGAAGGTATACCGCTTCTGTCGTATCGTTGATATGCACCGATTGCTTTGAATTCGAACTCGATCGATAATTTTCTTTCAACATTCTTTTTCTTTTTTTGGAAAATATTGTTCTCTATTACGGATATTCCTTTCTATACTTTATATGTAGAAAATTAATACTAGATAACCAGAACTTATATCGATGCGAAACAAAGAGCATTTTAAAGAAGATTGGATTCGAACTCATTCGATAATACTTTTTGGGAAATTATTGTTCTCTACATGCATGTTCCCTTTGGATATACTTTATATACGGAGAATTGATACTACAATATTATTCTTACCGGAAGATCATCGACCCTTGCTTGGTTAAACTTTCGATCGAACGATCAACCACGTTCGAAAAAGGGCGAATCAGTGGGACGATTCGTCGAGCGACGTCGAGATCGATAAATTGGTTTGAAGCCACGAATGACAACCAGGCTCATTTGTCCCTTGGAACGTATCTCGCTAAAGTTATCGAGGCTCGTTTCCATGAACAGCGGCGGCGAGTCGACTTTAATCGACAGAGAGGGGGGGGGGGGGGGGAGAATGGATACACCGATGCATGATACACCGGTAGATAGCAAATATTCCATTTCCGGTTTAGCATTGTTGCGCGCGAATCATACCTTGACGCAAGCGCGGATATCAAGCATCAACGAACAAACCTATCGACGTACAAATCGTTACGATTCCGTAGGATGCGATTAACGCGTGTGAAAAATAATTTTTAATTCGCCTCGGTCGCCGAACTTGAAATTTTGCGAGAGATTGAACGGATCGCAGAAAGATTAAAAAATAAAGGGATTCGGAATAGAGATTGATCGAAGCAAGAGGTTGAAAAAGGGACTTGAGGAAAAATTGGGAAGAAATTCGAGTGTGAGAAACGGTTGGAAAATAGGCGCTATCCCGGCGATACGGGAAGCATTGGAAATGGGAAATGAGGCAATGGAAAACAATAAAGCGGAATTGGAGAAATAAAGAGTAGCGATTCTAGTACCTAATCCTAATATCGCTGGATCGTTCGCCACCTATATATATATATATATATACACCATTTCGTATCGCGATTTCAAAAGGTTTTCTTTTTCCCAACGCGACACAGAGAGATACGGAAAAAGGTCGGGGAACGACGGAATCGGGAAACCGCGATATCACGGAAGATTTACAGCGCGGTCTAGGCGCGACAGGTTTCGCGGATACAAGGGAGACAGCTGTTTCGGTAATATGCATTAAACCGATCGAATTATGTTGGAGTAATTTTCGTCGGCCGCAATTAACAGGCGGGACGCGTCCGTCGGCGTCGTGCCGCAAAAAGTGAGACAATAATTTCCGCTCAATGTGCCATCTCGTTGTCGATAAAACGTAATTACGATAATTAACGGTGGAACACGGCCGGAAATTCGGTCAAATTCGACCCCCCTACCCCTCCCGTAGCCCCCTGCGTTTTTCGACAGAGTTTATCGCTCGGCCGTAGTTTCCGCTCACCCGTTTCGTTCTTTCCGCTTAAATCCTGATCCTGAACCCATGCACACACGCCGGATACTTATGAAATCTGTAATAGATGTTACTTAAACATTTAATATCCTCGTGGATAAAATTAATCCTCGTTACTTTTTTACGCGACGTTTTACGCGTGTTTCAACGTATTCGTCGTGATTAGATAATTCTATCATTTTTTGCTTTTTGTTTTTCAAACAACGAAATAAATTTTATCATATTTTAATATATTAATAATATTAACAATTGCAAAAGAGGAAATGATCGTAAATGATTGCGAATCCGAATACTTTTGAACCCTAACACGTTGAATCTTAAACTCTGTTCAAATTAATTTAATTTAATTTCATTAAAATTTCATATCATATTTTATAATATAATATAATATGAATATAACATGAATGAATAATAGAAAAAGAGAGAGAGAGAGAGGAAATGGAGTATCGAGTATCTTTTCTCAACAAGATCGTTGACAGTGTCGAAGAAGCATTGTGCGACCGGTCGTCAACCAACGCCATTTTCCTTGGTTATCGACCACTCTGCGGAACGGTTGTCGCCTCGCTAATTAACCGCGAGAAGGATCGAACGGTGACAATTAGCGTTCGATTTTCGTTCGACGAAACGAGCCACCCTCCAGCCAATCGCGTCGCGATTTCTGTGACAAAAGACGGCTCGCCGTGAATCAATGTTGCCGGCGCACCGTCGTCTTCGTGGCGAAGAAAATGGGAACCAATCGGCTCCCCGTTTCATCCGCGTACCGTGGAAACTTTAATCAATATCGCCGTAACTTTGGAACACGAGGAAGAATAATTGTCCCCGAAGTAACTTTCCAATCTCTTACGGAGATTCCGTAGAATAAGTTTGAAAAAAACCGCGCGTATCGAAATGTGCGGATAAACGCAGAGAAACGAACGAACGAACCCTTTATCCGCCCTTCCAACCCTCTCCTCGAACGTGGATTTTTTTTTACGACGAGAGCTCGATAGTGTCAACACTGGCAACTTTTTCCCTCCGTACATTAATATCGTGGTGGACGTTTACTCAGGCGAGAAGGACCACTCCATATCTGCGCGCAAACAGATTAGACGAAGTCGAGAGAAAAGAGGGAGAAGGGTTCTTCGAAGTTGTTTCTTTACGGTTTTTGGCTCGACTCGACGCTTCTTTGTCCGAATCTCTCATGGTTATGGGGATACTTTTCCCCGAGTCTCGACCGATTTCCGTCAAGAGAGTGTTGACAGAGGGAGAGAAGAGAATATAACGAAACGTAAAATCGAATTAACCGATTGTGCACAACTTTGGTCGGACAAAAGTTTATTTACTTTTTTCTCCGAGTGTCAGCGAGATAGGGGGAAGAGATTGAGCGGATCGATTCGAGGAGAAATTTCATCGCGTGCTTAACCTTCGGGGGGAGGACGGATTTCCTTTATTGCCGCTTACGACCATCGAAGTGAAGCTCGATCGAAATCGAAGCTCGAGAAACTCGGACCGACGTTGGAAGTCGGATCTCCCCTTTGGTGATCGAACGAATCCCGAAAATTCTTGGGGATATTTTATAGACGTTTGATTAGGGTTGGATTACGGGAGAATAAGGGAGAGTGAGATGATTTTCGTCGAATCGCAGTCGTCCGTTGTTGGTACTGATGCGGTCCCAGTGAAGTGTTCCCTCGTCGGGCGTCGACACCGTCCAGACAACGTAAATTGTAGTGGCATCACTTTTATGACCCTCGACGCGTTCATTATGGTAGCTAAGAAGTGCTACTCTAGCTACGCCGGCTGTGCTTCAGCCTGTCCTCTTCCTCTTTCTATTCTTCTTCCTCCTCGTTCTTCAGTAACCGAGAGGACGGGCATCGCGATGGAAAATACTTGGCTGGATGGGGATGAATTCAGGACAATGTTCTGACTAGTGTCTGTCTTATATTATATTAAATTCATCTTTCAAAACCGCGTCTCGAGAAATTTTTATTCCGACTGACGATTGGTCGTGTCGTTTCGTAAAATCTAACTAGCAAAGTAAAAAGTATTTTTACTTGCTTAGAGCGAACGAAGTTAAGTTCCATTCCTCGCCATTTCTTTATTATTGTACTTCGAAAGTGGAGATGAAGGAACCGATTCTTGCATTCCGCCCTGGTTTATTATTTGGAAATTCTTGGCGAATATTCGAATAGGGTCGCGTTACACCACGTTGTTACGGTGTAACAATGCGCGAGCATTTATCCGGATTTATAGACCTCTGACGGGGTTAATATATATATATATATATAGGGAGGTTTATCATCCCCTATCCATAAAAAGTCGAAAGCGGGGCGCATAAGGAGACGCTGAATCGCGCCAGCTGCAATTGTACATTCGAAAAACGATCGATGCGCCGTAAAACTTTGTTATCGCCGACGTTCACTTTATGCCGCGCTGAATTTTCCACTTCCCCGATTCACCGCCATCTCACCTCTTTCAATAGAGTCGCGCCACCTAGGCCACCTAGGCAGGGAGGTAGGGAAATAGCGAAATTACAGTTTTGTTCACGACGACTGTATAATTTCGCGATAAAAATGGACGACTCTCTCGACTTTTGCGCGGGATATATTCGCGCGTATTTATCGAAGCGATCTTTCCTCGCCACGAGTCTTTCTTCTTTGTCGAAAACTTGGACGCTCCAACGTGATGGATAAATGAAGTCACGTGGTTCGGAAGAATCGATTGGAATTCGGCGGACGACATCCGCGATGCGGTGAAATTCCCTTCGCATTTTTTCCCCCCCCCCCCCC
>NW_006263366.1:1175206-1180243 GCF_000469605.1 Apis dorsata
TCCTGATATATACGTAAACTGAAAGTAGAAAATACCGTGTCACGCGGATGGAAGAGACATAGAAGAGAGAAAGTAGGATATTGCAGGAAAAACGCATGCTGGCATTTTTTGGAAAAAGTGAAAAAGTTTTAGCTCCTCGAAAAAAAGAGAGAAAGAGAGAGAGAGAGAGTAAAAAAGTAGAGAACAGAGAGTATGGATATTGGTCAATGGGGTACGGTCGTGGAATATCGCGGGACAACGAATGGACGATCGAGACTTTGGTTGAAACGTTAAATGGAAAAATGGGAGGGGGGAAAAAAAAATTGCAAAATTCAAAAATTTCCCTAACTTTTCGAAAGAAGTACTGTTTAATCTGTTTAACTCTATATGTAGGAGGGAAAAAAAGGTAGAGGAAAGAAAAAAGAGAAAATATCTATGGAAGATGGATAAAAACGAAAAAATCAATATGGCATAGTTTTATCGGATCCGACGGCCAATCGAGCGGATTCGATATTTCTTTTTCGGATTCAACTTTTTTGACTGGCGAACCGTATTGTAACGACAACGGCATTGTTGCTAACCTTTGTCCAATGGGAAAGTTTTGCTCGACGTTTTGTTCGGAATTTCAGTAACGACTTCCTTTCGCTATTACGAGTTTTTCTTCCTCGGCCAATCACGGCCGGAGGAAAACGAAGGAGTCTTGGATCGACGTAGGCAGAAAATTGGAACAACATTGGATCATTCTTGCCCGACTTTGTATGGAAAATCACGCGTCGTTCGTCCGATAAAAATATTTTCGTTAATGACAAAAATAATTAAGACGATTTGTACTTAACAACACGTATAATACTTTTGCACTTTTCTTCAGCAAAGTTTCCTTTTTTCCTTTAATAAGAAAAAAAAAATGTTGCTTTTAGATAGCGAAGGAACGTATCAAAGTCGTTCTATAAAGTCTGATTCTCAAGACCATTCGAGACGACACGACGCAACTTCGATTCTATTTCCATAACAGTCGAACGACGTCAGAATGGTATCAAAGAAACGGATGAATTTAAAGGTGAAAGAGAAAAGAGAGAGATCTTCCACTCGAACACGATTTATTTTTCTGTTCTACGTTCTTAAAAAGAAAAAAAAAAGGGGAAACTGGGTTTCTTGGTAGAACAATTTCGTGTTTCTCTTTTCTTTTCTTTTTTTTTTTTAATTAATTCCAGAGAAATTCCCACGATCTCGACACCGGTTGTTCGACAAAAGCATAACATCGTGCATTGAAACGAACTTTACTTGAATAATTTACGTAATGTGCAACATGCCTGCCGGGCTCAACCGTTAAACATGTTATTTTCATTTATCGCGAAACACGAACGATGAAGATTTGTGTCGGATCGAGTAACGACAAAGCTAAAATATACATAATATAAATAAATTGAGTGGAATTGATGCCGTAATCAAATTGTAACGATTGTATATTTAATATATTTAAAAATAAGATGTTTAAAAATAAGAAATGGACATCGAAATAAAAAGTCGAAAGTAATTCGTTAAAGTGGAGGTATTGGAATAAGAGAAAGAAAGAGAGACAGAGAGATAAAGAATTGTAGAGAGAGTTATCTATCGGTCGAGCTACCCTCTTTATCGTGGAAAATGGAAAACGAAGAAACGTCCAGATCTCGTCACGGGTTTAATTCTCGGCCGGGATGGAGAACAATGGTTGAAGTAGGAGTGGTGAAATACGCGAATTACATTTGTATATCGTTAAAACGCGACAGTGGCGAAACTCGGGCTGTGCGTTCGTCTTCATTAGTCGCCATTATGACTTAAGAGGATTCGCGCTGCGAATTTTTTTCTCTATTCTTTTTTCTTTTTCCCCCCCTCTCTGCTCGCAATCTTGTTCAGAAATCGAAATTTATGGCGAGCACCGGGAAATCTTACTCGTTCGTCGCTCAAAATCTCTCTTTCTCTTTTATTCACGAATAGATAGAAAAACTTAATGGTTAATCTTAAAACGAACGAAGGATAAATTTGTATAATGAAAATAAATTCTCGTTTCACCGTGTTCTTCGCGGAAGATTCGCGTTCAATATCGAAAAAATTACTCGTCGCCCCGTTATCCAGAAAATTCATCGTCCGTAACCGGTTTCCGGGCGTCTTCCTGTTATTATTAATTCGGAGCTATCCACCATATTGGATGTTTGCTAAAAACATTTTGAAGAATTGGGAGAGGGGTGTAATACACGGGATACACGTTATCGGATTCTCGTTATGATAAGTATGACCGCGTCGCAATTTATTTCTTAGGCGGACGTGTCGTCTCGAGTTTCGCCACGTTCGCCACGTCATTTACTCTTAACGATAAATCGATACGATCGACGGGTCCGTTAATTATCGACGAGACGCTTCTTCTCTTCTCTTCTCTTCTCCTCTCCTCTCTTCTCTTCTCTTCTCCAAATGTTTTCGTCCCAAGTTTCCTCCGGATCTAAGTTTAAAGTCTATCGTGCACGCGTGGTTTCCAAAGTACAGAATGTACACCGTTTAAATTATGATCGGGTGCAACGCTTTCTTCTTCTCTCGAAATTCGTCGAAACGTAAACTATGCGTGATACTGGAAAGTGTAGAGAGACTTAAGAGAGAGAGAGAGACTTAAGATCGTAAGGGATAAAGCAAAGAAGAAGCGGTTGCAAGCCCGGACGAGCACGGGAGCGTCGAAGGAGGGGAAACGGTATCTCGGTGTCGGTAAACCGTACGACATGTCTAATTACAAGTTAACTCCCCGTACGTCTTAGATAGGGAAGGAAACTTGCGCCATTACGAACTTGTGTAGCCGTCACGCAACGGCGTAATTACTTTGCGACGACAGCTCAACCAATCCTTTTTCCGTCTCAGCCAGGAATCTTCCACCGTGTTTCACAACGGCAAACGTATCAAGATACACTTACTTCCTCGTAGGGATCGGATCGACGCTGAATTTCTCGTCTCGTTGTTCGACGCTTGTTAATCGAATCGCGGTGTAATTTTATCGTTGGTTAAATTAAGCACGTCCAAATGAATCGAGTGGATAAAAATTGAAAGAAATTAGTATTTTTTTTTTTTTTTTAGAATTAAAATATATAACGCGTTTGATCGTCGTAATGGGATGATGATGGGATATTTACGAACGAAGGAAGCTCGTCGAGAAACGCGTAATCTCGTTTTACATCGGTACGGGACAATTAACGGATCGTCAGTTTATTGGGTATTTAAGGCACAAGGCGGTAAATCGTTGGAGAAGTTGGACAGTTCCAGTCGTCGAACAGGTTCTGGCCCAAACTGCGGGGATAACGCGAGAAACTGCTATAAATTTTCTTAGAATTTACGGGACGCCAACGGGACTCGCTCGTGACGCCTCTGGAGAACGCTGTTCGCGTGACGTTCCCGTGATTTCCCGTCTTCGAGAATTCGTATCCTCGGGAATGATTTTTTTCAAAATTCTCGAAGACGAAAATTCCAATTCCCCATCGAAAATAAAATTTTTGGCTCGAATCATAAATACGGAAATACGATAAGATTGCGATAATAATTCGAAATATAAAACTTCAAATTTCTCCTCCATTTTCTCATTTTCGCAAAATTCCAATTATTTTCGCAATATGTTTTCGCGAGATTAACGAGATTAAATCGAAGATGCAATATTTCATTATGTTCCGCGCATGAAGGTTTCGGAGGATGGGATTAAAATTCTGGTTTCGAGAGCTCGCGCCACGAAAATCGAAGGGGACAAATAACGAATTCAGGCGTATCGGCGGAAGCTCGACGATCCGTGTGCACGGCCAAGAAGGCAGGCAGGCGGCTCTCGAACACGGGCCAAAAGGGACATGCAAACATAATTTCGCGCGGCCCGGCCCATCCCCCTGTTCCTCTGTCCTCCCGGCCCGGCTGCTATTTGCGTGAAGCTAAATTGAATGGGCGAACGAAACGAGCGGGCACACCGCTGGCCTGGAATCGGGTTAATCCGGACGAGCCATTGAATTCATTTTTACCATCCACCTTGAATCGTTCATCCTGAGAGCCGGTCGAGTCGCGTACCACCACGATTTCCATGAGTCTGCGAGTTCTGAAATTGGATCTCGTCTTGGAACAATTACCTCTGAACCGGTGACGATCATCCCCTCCCTTCCGATTTCATCCTTGAAACGTGAAACGCAATTGTGAAACGAATTGCCAATTTTTGATAATCGATAAAAAAGAGAGATAAATAAAAATACCGAGTAAAAGAATTGAGAGTATTCGTATGAATGGTTTATTGAAAAGTTTTTTCCAGTAAATTGAAGGATATCAATTATTTTGGTTAATCGTTTACGATTGAGACGAATAATAAAAGCGACTGCAAGAGTATTTCATTGGAAATATTTTCGTTAAAAAAATTTAGAAAAGCAAAAAACGAAAACTATATATAAATTCTTGGACTCGTTGATTCAATCGATTAAAAGGCACTTATTCCCGAATCAGAGACGAGAAGACGGTGTATATAAAACTATTAAACTATATTATCTCGGTGATTCGTTTACGAGTAGGAGGAGGATCCCTGGAGAATTATTATAGAGGCAGTAACGCAAGAGGTTTGACATGGCACACGGTAAACTGCTTGCGAAGTCTTGAATATGATAATGCCAGTCGTAAATCGGTCTAAAATTCGAGTAATCCTCGGGGTTATCGAATATGATCCTGTTGAACGTGAAAACATTCGTCGTATATCTCGAATAACAATTAACAACAATTAACAACAATTAGACAAATAAAATCACGCGTATCGATTGTATATTTCGAAATTTCGTATGAGAAAATTTTCACATGTATAAATTCGATTCGAGAGGAACCAATCAAAAAAATTTTTGTGAAATTCGAAATTTTGAGTCCGACGTTCACAGACAGAGAGAAAGAGAGAGAGAGGGAGAAATTTCATTTCGCGTCAGAGTTATCGATGACAAAAAAAAAAAAAAAGAAAAAAGAAAGGAAGAGAAAATAAAAGAAAGGAAAGTAAAATGGAAAGATAAAAAAAGGGGGGGGGGAAATAAAAATATGGAG
>NW_006263366.1:1180380-1184556 GCF_000469605.1 Apis dorsata
AGAGACAAGGGCAAATAGACTTGGATCGAAGCGAGGAACGTCGGAATTGGTGGAAATGTCGGTAGATTTCGATAGCTCGCGGCGGGCGGACGGCGTTATCGCGGCGACAACCGTGTCAAAATGTAGATAGCGGCGGATTTGCGTGCGCTGTCACTCGTTACGACGGGTTACGTCGTTGGAATTGGCTCAATAAAATAGTTACGAGGACGCCACCATTATCGATACAATAGCGCCGCCGGTGAAATCCATTTCGACCGAGCAGCTTCGGATACAACGATCCTTCGAAAACGTTTGGACAAACTATCGAAACTTGCAAAATTCGCATCTCCATATATCCATTCCTCTTTCGTTCATTCTCTTTCTTCTCATTCTTCTTCGGACTTGAAACTCTTCCAAGATTTATTCGCTTCGTTTCCAATTGTAATAATTACGGATTATTTTCAAATATTCGTGAATAAAACATGATATTTCCAAACTCGTGTATCGCGGATTGGAAGAAACTTTTCGATTGAACGAAACAACTATCACATATTTGATAATTTACTCTCCTAATTGCTCTCCTTTCTTCTTCGTTACGATAGGCTTTGTTTCTAATGTTTTCTGTCTGATAACATTAAAAAAAAATAACGCAAAAACGTAAAGAAAAAAAAAAGAAGAAGCATTTGTAAACGACACGTGCGATATCGCAAAGAATACGTAACATCTGTAATAAGTGGTATTTGGCTCCACACTAGGCGTTGCCTATCTGGGAAAGAGCAGGAATCATCCCCCCGCTCGAGAGTATTCTAATGGAGGGTGGCTGTTGGCCGTAAAGGACACGTATGCGAGAAAGAGCTTAAGATATAATTTTTCTCCGACTCTCGCGGATCATCCAGGCATTTTTCATGCTAAGCTTCCACCCGCCGGCGCCAGCCAACTGGTCCTCACCCCTCCCCTCTCTTAACCGTGCCACCCTTGATCCTCCCTTGTTCCTTTCACCGATTCGACGCCGCGACGCGTTATCAAGCTTCCACGGACTTGCCACGCCCGTGGATCCAAATTGCAAAATCCAAAGCCACGAGGGAGAATATCCAGCCGGCATTCTGGAAAGAATGCGTCCATCGCGGCCACCCAACCCCTCCTAGTTTATCTATACGAGCGAAGGGGGTGAACAGCAGATGGTCGTTCAGGCGACGCGTGGTTATAGCTATTCGATGACAAATCGTCGCCCTTTTACGTTACGTTTGACACCCAATGGATGACCGTTTCCGTGTAACGTCGATTTACTCTGCACGACTCGCTGATCTTCGCCAAGATGAAGATGGTATGTAAGTTTCGGAAGTAAGAAGTTTTGAGAGTTGAGATGGAAAAGTCGCGACCAAAAATCGAGAGGTTTTTTTTATCTAAATAAAATTATAAATATTATTATTCTCTTCGTTCTTCAGTTTTATTTATTTATTAAATGTTGATAATACTTGTTGATATTCGTTGACGAGTCGAATATTTATAATTATATAGTTGTAGAAAGTGAGACGCGGTTCCGGAAACGATTCTTTGTTAAGCCTTTCATTCTTGTAACGTCACATCCTCTGAAGAACGGAAAATAACTGTAGAAAATAATTTTAATTAGTAAGTTTGTTAAGGAAAAAAAGTAAATCTCTTCTTTTTTTAATATCTTTATTTCAATAGAGAAAGAGAGAGATTTATTATGAATTATCGAAATCCTCTCTTCGATATAAAAATATCTCGCTCACCACAATTGGAGGGAAAAAATTCGTGAGTTTCGCACAAGTTCTTCGATGCACCCTTATTTTCAAGTCGGAAGAATACCCGATAATCCTGGTAAATCGCATCCTGCTATTCGAAAAGCTCGCATGCAAAACGAAAGGTACGGCATCTTTTTCCTTGATTTCTTTTTTTTTTTTTCTTTCTCACGGAATACGAAACCGATCGAATATTATTCAGTAGCCGCGATCCGTGCTGTTTTTAATTTAATCCGGCGCATTCGACGAGTACACGTGGGGGGAGATGAGCGCATAAATATGCCAGGTATAAATCAATCGGAGGATAGATCGCCTTATTTTTCGTGGCGCAATTCGGTATTCGAATTTCTAAGCAGGCCAGGCCGAATCCAGGCGAATACGAAATATAGCCCGGGCAAGAAAGGGCATTTGCATTCGGCGTATATCCGTGGGAAATCGATACGTCGTATGCCGCCATCCCCCCCTCAGTCGCCAACAGAACTTCTCGTGTTTTGCGAGAAGTTTATGTTAATTGACGATGCGATATTAACCACGGTTTATTTTTCTCTCTCTTTCTCTCTTTGAAGTGAGATAACTGTCTCCGATGGAGAATATCAGTGAAATATCAGAGCGCAAGGATCCTGTTCTACGTAAATCCTTTGAAACAACAGAATTGTTGTTATTTCTTACGTATTGATAGAGAAACAAGTAACAAGTAAGTGTTGAAAATATGAATTAGAAAGGTGAACGTTTGACGTTATGTTGATCAATTTTTCTTTTTTTTTTCCATTATCGGTATGTTGAATTGAAATATCGGAACGAAGAGTGAAAAAGTTTTAATAATAAGTCGCAAAATTTTTAATAATAACGAAGCGATATTATTTCGATCGATATAAATTAATTTACACTCTGTTCCATTAATAATGAAATTAATTGCACTACGATAAACCGTGTAACCGTGTGTATAACTATTATCGTTATTCACACCAAGTAATGTACAATGTTAGTTAAGTAGTATATGATAATTATCGGATTAACGCAATAATGCCCACAACTACGACGATATAATATTAATATCATCGTATCGGTCGCTATATAAAACAAATAAGACCAGAGATGCAATAACAAACCGGATGGAAATTAATCCGAATTTAAAACAGCGTTGAAAGAAGGCTAATTTTCGATTCAATCGAAAATTTAAGAACGATCCTTTAAAACGTAAGAGGGGGAGGGGCATTTACGATGCGGAGAAACTCTCTTAAAAGTGTAAGTGCTTTTTACAACTTGGATTAAGCAGCTCGTTCCTCCGATGACCAACTTACTTGCCCGGTAAATTGTTCGTTAAATTTTTTAACAGCGGCTCGTTCCAAAGCCGTTTCCCGTTATTCCTACGAAAATTAAGAAGGAAAGCGGGGAAATATTTTTTAACGATATTTCCATTACGATCCCAACAATTCCATCCGTGTTCCATCTCTTGCTCACGTCGCTTGCTCATCGACGCGTATTTCCATAAATCCGTTTAATCGGAAAAATATCTGATAACAATTTCGCGATTTCTGAAAATTTTTCGCGTGAGAGGAAAACGATTTACAAAGCTCTTCCTCTTCCTCCAAATGTGAACACATTTTCGTTCACGAATAAAATTTTCGTTCCATCGTTCGCACGGACAACGATGTACGATTCAGGGGTCGGCTCGAAAATAAAATCCTTAACGACACCCCGGCAAACCTTCGTTTCTCGTCGGGGAGGGGATCAGATAGGAGGGTGCGATCAATTACGTCACGCCATTTCTCTCGATCGTCCGCGTATCGCCCCTCCCATTCTTCCCGTCGTCGGAAGAAAAATAAAAGGGAATGGGGGAGGGGGAGAGGAGAGGAGAGGAGAGAAATCCGCGGCGAAACGACACCGCTCACTGTTATATACGCCATTACGCGTGTTTTTCGCACGCGTGTGCGCGTGCGAAATATCCTCTTGGTCCCGAAGTGGCTGTTTTCACGGCGAGAGTGCCCTTCGAAGGAGGGACAGGCAACGAAATTGGACGAGGAGGGTAAGGAGGGCGGCGATGCTCGAGAAATTCCGCTCGCGACACTCACGATCGTACCTTCTCCTTTGGGAGGAGGCGAAAGGACAAGGGAAAGGGAGAGGGAGAGAAAGGTAAAAAAAGGGGGGAAAAAGGGAAATGGCAGCAGTTGAGCTACCGTAGAAAATTACCTTCGTCCGTTTATCCTGCTACCATCAGATCTTGCGTGCCCTCAACCCACTTGTACCTCGTTCTCATCGTTTTGCTTTTACTCCTTCTTCTTGCTTTTACTTCCCCCCTTTTTTTCCTCCCTCTTCTTTGTTCTTTCTTATTGGCTTCCCCGACGTCTTACCCCTTGCAGACTTCGCGTTTCCGTTGGCTTCTTGCAGGCATGCGGAAATCGTAAGAGGGATTTCTGGCCCGACTAACGTCCCA
>NW_006263366.1:1184925-1194936 GCF_000469605.1 Apis dorsata
GAGACAACGAGGAGTGTGGAATATCCTCGAGGCTGGAAAATAGAACGCGCGAGAATTGCGTAAGAAGAAGAGGAAAAAGAAAAGGATCTTACTGATTCGTGCGCTGCTTTATTTAGAGAAAAGAGTAGGAACAAGAATATTTGCGAAAGGATCGAACGTTTTCGAGATTCGAGGTGTCGATCAATCAAGATTTTTCTTTTAGGAGAGTATTCCCTAGCGAAAGGAAGAAAGTACGAGTGCAAAATATGGGAATGGAGAATGAAATAATCCTCTCGATCCCACGTTCGTTACAACTCTCGTCTCCGCGTTATAATTGAAAGTATTTATTCGAAAAGTATACATTTATCTCTATTTACGGCGCGAGAGGCGGTGGTCGAGCGTTCACGCCTCGTTAAATAATTAAGAAATGCCAGAGTGTGGCGAGAGCGGGACGAGAGAATTTTAATTCGAATTTGCGATCTTCGCGAGCGCATGACTTGAAACTCGCGGTGACGAGCTCCATTGTACGGAATTATACACTTTTCCAGTAACTTAAATTAATTTACAATTTATATTCCGTCAACCTGACGCGGTCCCCCCAGAATATATTTTCGTACCGAAGCGTACGAAACGTCTCCCTCCCCTCTTATTCAACAATTTTCTCGACAACAAACAAAATGCTTTAACGAAGGAACGATAAATCAATTAAGAAACTTTCATCGAGTGTACTCGATTGCTTGTCCTCCCAAACAAATCCACCAACTCGGAAAAACAAATTTGCATCGAAGAAAATACAAACTTACACGGCTTGAACCGCTTTGTACGTTTGGTAAATCCGAGGAAGGAAAGGATCTAACCACGGTCCGGATAACGTTTACGTTTAGTCGATAATCGAGTGAGCGGGCGTAGAAAGGAGGCGGCGAGGATAATAAAAGACACAGAGAAGGAGGAGCTAGCAAGGAATTGCTTTTGTTCTTTTCTCGATTGCCGTTCATCCCTGTTGATTATTCGCCCCACGAATAATGCAAACTGCGGGACGGAACACCAAGCTGGCATTTCCACAGGGACCGATCGTATCGGCAACCTTATTTGTTCGGAATTTGGTGGGGAATCGTGAACGGGGAAAATTTGTAATATGTAAAGTTAATGCGTGATTTTATCGGCGAGTTCATTTTTAGTAAGAATATTAATATTCCCGTATCATAAATTTTATATATTTTATTATAAATTTAATCTGGTATTGGCATTGTAATTAGAGTTTTAACCGTTTCAAAGTTTTTCAAATACATTTTCTTGCGGAGGAAAAAAAGAAATAAATCATTGATTTCGAGGGAATATATATGCGGTTATTAATGTAAAAACGTTGGTCAAAATTTTTCACCGACTAATTTTTTTTTTTTTAGAGATCCATATTCGCCAAGATAGAAAATTGTATTCGTATGCGAGATTGAAGTAACGAGGAGAAGAAAAATTGTAGGGTGGAGATAAAAGGAGGCGAAAAACTAGGGTGCTCGGGAGCGAGCGATTTATTAAGCGACATCCAGGCAGGCTCGGCCATTTGTTCCGTCACACCGCCTATTTTCCAACCGGAATTGAGTTCCCCAAAACGGAAATGTTGTATCGCGGAAACATAACGACGAATGTATATTCTGCCTATTATTCCTCTGTCCTCCCTTTTTCGTAATCGCTAATCGCCCTTCATGCTCGAAACAATGAAACGAGATAAAAATAAATCCGCGTATGATCGATAATAATCTTGGCCCACTTTTTCCCCAATACGCAACTCTTTATTAAAAAATTTCTTGAGATAAAGATTCGATTCGAAGTTGCGAGCCTCGTAGACACGCTTTCCGCGAATGTACGCGGCGAGGACTTTCTGCTTTCTCGAGATTTTCAGAGACTTGTTGGCGGGGAGCGCTCGAGGAGCACTCTGGATCGCGTCAAGGGCTACTCGAAGAGCTTCGCAGTTCTTGATAATCGGCTCTTCTTTCATTATCGCTAAAGCTTATCACAGTTGCGCCCCCTTTCTTCCCTGAAAAAATTCGATAGACTCGAAACCATTGAATCTATCTCTCTCCCACCTGCTGCGTGTAATATTATTAATAAGAAGGAATTCGAAACGAGTGTTGAAGGGAATGAGTGTTGGAAAGTTCGTAAAAGCTTGGATGAAACGCGAAATATCCGTTTTATGGGCAACGGTTTCAACCGGGATGATGGACTCGTAAAGATCTTGATCCGAGTTTGCGACGCTTTTGATTAGGATTCGTCGGCAAGGGCGGACCATGAAAACTTATGCATATTAACGTTAGACAGATTATCTTTGCACACAGTTGTGTCCAGATATAAGGGAATTTCGTTTCTTCCAATCGTAAATTTATCTTAAGTATTGACGTTGGAATTTCTTCTGGTCCAAGGAGGATAATAAACAGAGACCCTGACTCTTAATCCAGTGGTTCGAAATAATTCTTCACTTCCCACGCGAGAAAAGTTTCCCCTTCTGAAATCCAAAGAAGAGGGCGTAGGCGTTTTATCGGAAAAAGCGTTTGTATTCACCTACACCGAACGCAATCCCGCTCTCCACGTCGGAACGAATAACAGAAATGGATGACAGGCCCGATTGCGCGGCTCAATCGAAAGCAACCCTTCGATTGAAATTTGGTAATGCGAGTGGCATTAGCGGCGAGAGTAGCGGGCAAATTTCAATCTCGCGCCCCTCTGATTCTCAACGAAACTCGCTAGCACACCCGCTCAAGGGTTTTAAGAAAGGAATTCTCCAGCATCTACTTTTCCGCGTTGAATTATTCATCGCGAGGCGGACTATCGTCGACCTTTATCACCGTTTAATTCAGTCGTATCGCGGCAAAGCATCGACGACAGCATCGGCGGGGGGGAGAAATCGGAGGAAACGCCTGGAAGTTTGTCGTTCTGTACAAGGGGATCACACTCCGTCGGGTATTATATTTTACATACATACGACCTCCGACGATACTCACTGGTGTTTAACGAGGAATATTTCGTGAAACCTGTGTTATTGTGTGGAATTATTCGCGATGTCGTATTGTTTCGAGGATAAAAATTATTATCCATTTATTGACACGAGAGTTTGAGGGAAATGAGAAACTGTTTCAATTTGTTTCAATTCGTTTATTTAGAAAGAAAATTAGAATTAATTATTCTAATAGATATTGCATAAAATTGTACTGGATAGCTTCCCGCATAGAAATCTGCGGGAATGAGAGAGTTCTAGCTAAGGAAGCTACAGTTTCTAATTCTTTGGATATTCTTAAGATTCCATTCACGGATCTATCGGAAGAAAAAAAAATGAGCGCTTGCAAACACAGTTTGTGAAATAAAAAAGAAGACTTTTTAGAGGCAAATTGTATTTCCAACGATACTGTAAAGGATAATAGTTTTCTATTAACACGCATAAGTATTACTGATAGCTCGAAATGGCATTATAATTTATACGACTATTAAGAATTAAATTTATTGAAAATTTCGACAAGGATTCCAGCTGCCTCGATTCCATAACATTCGAGCCTAATATTAAAGCTTGTGTACATATATTGAACTTTCTTAGTAATTGTCGTTATTAGATAGAATATAAACAAATTGTTGCGATGTAATTATTTAAATAAATCTTTTAGAAGATTTTCAAATAAAAAAAAAGGATTGGAATTAAAACTTTGAGCAATACGATGATTCATGATTTCGCACAAGCTGTTAGTCGTGATTCGAAATTTCAGAACGGATTTTGATACCGTTTTCCGTTCGGTGTGCGCCGATATTTTCTGAGAAATACTCGAAGAAAGTTCACCAGAGCTATGCTTCCGCGCGGGGAGGCGCAAAAACTGCCTGCTGGCTATTATAAAAGTGTTATGATGGACAGTTATAAAGTACAAAGTTCTCAATTACCCAAGTTTCGCGATGAAAACACCAATAGCGCGCGGTAAAGTGCATGGAAAAGTTTCCGGAGAGCCTTTCGCTGCTGTCTAAGAGCATGCAACTTCCTGTCAAATCCTATTTGGCATAAAAACATGTGCTGCTCCGCCTGTTTATCGTCTATCTTTCGTAATGCTTGTTAAACGTCTCCCCAATTTCGAGTAATCGTACTTTTATAGAACGAAATATCATTAATTCACTTTTCTCTTTATCGCGATACATTTCATTCGACAATTATTATCCCATGATAATAATATTTGTAAACATTCTAACTTAGTGTAATTAAACGCGAGTAAAAATTAAAATTATCACGCGTTTTCGATAATTTTTCAGCAAAAACGAAAAATCCGATATTAAATTGCCTGACGAATTTCTTAAGTAAATAATCATCTCGATCGAATCATTAATCCAATAAATACGCTATGTAATGCTAATTTTAACAAATTACCAGCTGCAATAAATCAGAATCACCACCGAATCTAATTACTGTCCTTTGGAACGCGAAGGAACGAATTTCGATAATTCTCAAGCGATTCGAACGCCCGTTGAACCGAAGAATAACCAATTAAGAGAATAAAAGAGCGATCTCTCTCTCTCTCTCTCTTTCTCTCTCTCCATTTCGGATTATCGCGACTGGACCAAGCCAGTTTGTACGAGTCCGGTAACGATATATGACGTGCCAACGAAGACCGATTGCGGGGCCAAAGCCGGTCGCGTCCACCGCTGTAAAACGATCACTTTATATTCCGACGTGCACCGCGATCCTCCGGGGGATTCGCAGAAACGAGATTGCGTCGGGGCGTCTCGTTTCAAAATTTTCTCCACGGAATCTACGAGCGATCTAATTATCGCGAATTTCTGAACGAACGATCTGATTATCCGCAGCATTTTCGAGAGAGGATTACGTTGCATCGGGGTGAAAAACGAGAGAAAACGAGAGTTTTCGAGAGAGATTTGAGAAGATTTTTGATTTAATTCTCGATATCTCGTTTCTTTTATTAATATTTAGAAATAGGGGGATAGAAGGGATTATTCTCTCTCTCTGATTAATATTTTAGGAATAAATACGGACAACGGGCTGGGAGAAGTTTCTCGTATAATAACGTTAGTTGTTAACGTCTTCTATTCGAACGGTTGATCTTGATTAATGACAAAACCGAAACTTGGTGGCCGATATACACGGTGTGTATATTCCGCGCGCCTGTATATATTCTGAATCACCGTTGCAAAATAATGTTGATTAACTTTGAATTAACTGGAACTTAGTCCCGGATCCAAGGCCTGGGGGATATTCGACCAAAGCGGACACGCACCGACTACTTCCAGGGATAACCGAAATCCAAGTTAGACATTACTGGAACCTAGCAGAGGGTAACGAAGTCTTAACCAAGGCGATGTTAGTCCTCCAGGGACAAAAGCCGGGTGTAACCCAAATTCTCTCTCCTCTCTCTCTCTCTCTCCTTGTCTCTCTTTCTCTAAGCCAGCAAATACTTTGGTTGCTGTTAATGAAATCTATCGTGGAAATATTTGTTTGAGAGATAAAAATTATTATTTGTCGGAGCAACCACGATCGTCAAGATCTCAAAAATTAACGTTTCCTCGTTAATATTTTAAAAATTGATTTTTAAAATATTTACGCAGAAGTTGTTTCAGTTAGTTATCAATCTGATTCTATCTCGAGCGAATTTCTTCTCTAACAAGGCAAAATTTCTTTTCTTACCGAGACATTTTTCGAATGATTTCACCGAGAAACAGACAGATTTGTTGGCAACTTATCTTGACGGTTGCAATACGGAACTGTCATCCGATTCGAAGGCACGAAAACTATCGACTTTCTTCTTCGAATTTATTCCGATTTTCCTTGGAAAGAACTTTTCGTATTTTCTTAGCTTCGTATTTATTAGCATTATCGGTGTATCCGTTTCCCTGTGAAACGAAAGTATTTACGTTAATGGTGTTCAGAGACGGGGGTGCAGAACATTGAGAAAAATCCAAATCTCGTTTCGTCTCTTTATATTCTTGCTCTTTATAGATATTCCATTACTTATTTCTTCTCGTCCCTTTGCTCGTTCATATTTTTGCTTATGGTCCATCCCATTATCTGAATTCAGAGAGGAATTTGAAAATTGGAAATTCCTTTTTATCCATCCAACAACCTTTGAATATCGTTTTTGAAAAATTCATTCTCTCGTAATAAAATATATGCGAAACGAATAGAAAAATCAGTTATTTTTAACAAGTTGCTCCATAACTTCCCCGTAATTAATATTCCTTTTCGAAAAAATATCGATTTAACAGCGCGATGTCCAACATCGATGAATGAAAATCCATAAATCATGATATCACGTATCCATCGAGTTGCCGGCATCTAAATCTAAATTCTTTTCTCAATTTCTCGTTGTTCCTCGTCGAGATCTATAAATAAATATGTTTGAAATCGATATCATCGAGGAAGGATATTGATAGCCGCCAATATATCTTCGATGAGAAGGAAGAATTAAATTTATCCGAAAAAAAGCAAGGCCTCGCGTTAGAAGAGTTGCTGAACGAGGCAGTAGCATTTAAAGGGATGGATGAGGAGGAAGGCGACTCTTTTCTTTACGGAAAGGCTTCGACCGTTCTCGATTCACTCGAATATTCCTCTCGAGCGTGGCACAGCAGGTGAATGCCAGCTGAAAGTGGAAGAGATGGCCGGATAAAAGGGGTTGACGATCTCCGGCAAAAAGCCATCCCCTCTCCTCTCGCACACAGTCCAACCCTCGCGAGATAAGCTTCCCCGTCTTAATTCTTAAGAAGGGATTATACGAATCTTTTTTTTTTTTTCTTTTTTCCATTTTGCCGTGGCTCGCCTCGACCACGATGAATTTTTACCGTGGCTGGTGTTCGTCCTGATTGGGTAGGATCATAATCTTTGTTTTCGTTATAAAGTTGTTACGGTTGCTACTGTTCCTTTTTTACGAGGGAGACGATCGAAGTATCTTCTTTAAACGATGAAAATTTTCCAATGATTAAATGTTTTGCATCCATCCATTTTTATTTAGATCTAGGAATTCATATCGTACACGCTTTTATACGTTATTCACGAATAATTGGAAATATAATGGTATTGTAAAATATATCGAATACATTAATATTGATATAAACGAATCTTTTTCCATTTTCGTCGTGGCTCGCCTCGATGTCACGGTGAATTTTTATAGCTGATCGAGGAGGATCATAATCTTTGTTTTCGTTATAAACTTCTAGGCTTCTTTACGAGATGCGATAGGAGTATCTTCTTTAAAGACTCGATGAAAATTTTATGCTCCGGTGGTTAAATATTTTATGCATTTTTAAAGAACTAGAAAAAAATTTATAATATGTTTATAAATTTATAATATATGCTTTCATATGTTAATTAATTCAGTGGTATTATAAAAATATTAATATTAATCCTTTGAGGACTAATATTCTTTCGTTACTCACTCGATTCTCGGCAAAGAATATCAGTTTATTAAAATATCATAAAGGAGATATAGCATAAAGGAGAATATGTATTGTCTCGTGAAAATTTTATTATCAATAAACACGTGGATATTTTTAATAATCGCAAAAACAAAAAATCTGACTGCTTTATTTCATTGTTAATTAAAAAGATTGAGTAATTAAAGAAAAATAGAGACAATAAAAAGCGAAGAAATAAATATCGACAAATAACTCAATAGAAAAGAACAATATGGAAGAAAGGTTTGACAATTGTTTAATCACTTATTACAACCGAAACGTTCATTCTCCTGAGAATTATTCGCAATTCGATTGTTCCAATAGATCCATCTTTGAATTCATAGGAGAGCTCAATGTTCTCCTTGAACGCAAACAGGAGTTCAGAGTTTCAGACAAGGCCAAGGATGGTCAAAGATGAAGGGAAAATTGGACAAATATTTCTACCCGTCGCATCGGCTACAATCGAATCGATCGTTAACAAAACACAGGAAGGGGGTTTCCACGTTTGTTGAACATCGATTGTCCGTATCGGAAGGATGGTAAAGGCCAAAGAAAAACTAATACCCCATTCCTAACCATTTTCAAGATGACCGTGGTTTACACTCTTGGCGGGCGTCAGGCCACCCCCGTTGTTTGAGTTCGAGAAACGAAAATGTCGGTTTACAAAGGGCTGATGGAACGCTCGGTACGTAAACAGAATTTCGAAATTCGATCAAGTGCTGCCCCCTGTGTTTCCTCCTGAAACGAGCGTTGATCGCATACCTCGACTCGAGTTTAACTCTTTGACGCCGATCAAATATTTTGCATGGCAAAGTGTTTCGAGTAGTCGAAATTGTCTTTCGCAATCGGGTAATGGCAATAAAAAAAAATTTTTTTTTCTGATGCCATTAACGGCGTTGTTACGTTGTCGCGATACACGCGTGTTTTTCTCGCGTTTCGATTTTTGTGAAATTTTTTTATTTCAGGAGGAAGAGCGGAACGAAAAAAAAAAAAAAAAAAAAAGAAAGGGGAAAAAAATCTCTTCCCGTGTATTGAATTTCCAGAGAGAAGGTAAAATAAACTGAACGGGGGCGGTCGGCTGTTTCTAGGTCGCGAAATTTTCCTAAAACGTGGTCAAATATTTTCACAGCGACGGGTGTGGAATGTAGGTGAGAAAACACCTTGCGGGCACCAGCCGGGTCCCTCCTAAGAGTCGATAGTCCTAACAGGGTGTGTGTCTTTTGCAGAAAATGTGTCTACGTGTGTTCCCTCCGATCTAGGAGCGATATACGTTTCATATCAGATTCGACGAGATCTTTCTCCTTTTCGACCAGCGATTTTCAAGACATTTTCTTCGATCTCGGCCGATCTTGGACGATCGGACAACTCGTCCCGAAAAAATTGGGACTAAAATTATTTCCACGATCACTTGATCATCGATTCTTCTTCAAATTCGATTTTTCTCCAAATGGATCGTAAGCGAAAATCCTTAGAATTCGTCTCAAAGTTGCAATTCTTTTTTCTCGCGCGAAATATTTCGCGTCCAAACAGCGAGAAAACGAGATTTGATCGTCGATAAACGGCGAACACGTTCCCATAATAGCCCCGCTGTCTTCCAAGTCTCCCTGTGATTTGACAGGGCGCTGACGTTTCTTCCCAAGAAACCGGGAATTCCCGGGGAATCACGTCCCTGCGGCCACGTTCCCTCGTTCCAGAGACAGTTGCCGGTTTAGGAATTGGGTTTCGGGACACGTAGCCTCAGGAAATTAAGACCAATCGCCACTGATGCGTGATTTACAGTTGGCTCGGTGTATCGTCCGGTTGACCGACCGAGGATCGGCCAGGATTGTATCGCCGTTTTTCTCCTCTTTCGTCCTTCCCTCCATACCCACCATGCTCGTTCCATCCAACTCTTTGTCCACATTACTCTCGCGTTCTATAAATCAGCGTTCCTCCGTGTATCATCGGCTCGTCCTTCGAACAACGAACGATGCTTTTTTTTTTTTCAACGAAATTGTCGAGACAATTCGAAAAGGAGAAGGGAGAAAAACCGCAACGAGAGATGATCGGACGTTTCTTCGAAGATAAATCGTTGCCGATAAAAAAGGACAACGTTTCTGGCCGTCTATCATCGACGCTAATCATCGGAAACGGTTTTCTTCTTTCCGTGAGAACGGACGGACAAACCGCGGATGATCGAACGGCGCGGCTGAACGGTGAGAGAAGCGAATGTTGAATGTTGAATCGATGGACGTGTACGTTTCCCCTCCCCCTCCCCATATTGGAGGGGAAAACTGCATCCTCGTGAGATACAGCTAGGATTACACGGGGTTGTTGTGTGTCCACGATGATTATTGTCGACTACGGACTGGGCAGAAAGCTAAATACACACAGAGCCGCACGATCGTGTACCTTTCGCCGATGAAACGCGTGATCCGATGGGACAATTAGTCTTGGACCGTCCTATTCTATTAACGACCGCGCGACACGCGTTCACGTCATTCCGTGCGGATTTACGTTCGGGAACGTTGCACACTGCGTTTGACGTACACGTTGCACATCCTGTTTATTGGCCCTACGGGGTTCCCTCCTATCTTTTCGTCGCCAATTGGAAAAAAAAAAAAAAAA
>NW_006263366.1:1194941-1195355 GCF_000469605.1 Apis dorsata
GCTTCGATACCTTTCCTGGATTTTCCAATCCTTTTTTTTTTTCTCCCCCCTTTTCTGAGGGGGGAAAATCTGGAGATTTGAGAAAAATTTACATACGAAAATCTTGAGAGACTGTAGTTGTAATCGGGATTTAACGGTTGATCGATTAAATGGATTGTTAATTTTGGTATTAAAGCACATTACGAGTCTATCACGGAGGGAAGTAGTGGAGCTATTTCCGTTTTTCTTTGCCTGTTCGCTTGGATTCTCCTCGTTACGATTTTTATTTTATCTGAATATATTTTCGAAGATAAAGCGATACGCGGGGAACGATTGAAAATCTAAATAGAAAGGATGTTGGAAAAACATCCGTATTTTCTCTCTTGTTTCTCTCGATAGATGTGATTCGATCGATGGAAATATATATATATATAT
>NW_006263366.1:1195483-1197477 GCF_000469605.1 Apis dorsata
TCAGCACAATTATTTCCTATTTTTATTAATTGGTATATCGGATAAAGCTTCAAACAACTTTGATCCTCGCTTTGATCTCGAAATTACTTGGCCTCTCCATAATTTTAAATCCTAAAAAGTACTCCATCATCGAGGAAATCTTTGACGTTGTGCCTTTTTCTAAAAAGAAATTTAATTACTCGTTAATAAGGAAAATATTTTTTTTATATAAATTTGCGGGGGAAAAAAAGCAAAGAGACGATTACAATTTTATAGATCTCTGGAACGCGTGCTAATCAACTCGAGTGCTCATTTTTTCCGTATGTTCTCGATTGTGGTGTGCCGCTAACGAGTGCCATTAAAGAGGCCGGCTAAATGAAAAATCTTAATTACGCTTTGTTAAAGCATTGTGCTCGCCGTGAGTTTAATGGATTTAATCGCAATCAACGGAGAGCACACTTTTGATCGTACGACTTTCCCGCGATTAAATATCGCCACGCGATCGAATCTCTCCTCCCATTATTCCCGGACGACGTTTATCCCCCTTAATAGAATTTATACAATCGTTAACGATCGTCCAGATTATAGCGATAAATTCCTACCTTTTTTTTTCCTTTTTCTTTTTTTTTTCTCGTTCCGTCGAACTTGATCGAGGCTCGATCTCGATCTCGATCTCGATCTCGCGCTCGTTGTTAAACATTTCCCGGGGAAAACAATTTCCTTCGAGGGGATCGGGTAAAACTCGATCGCAACTCGAATGAAATATCCACGGCCCAGTCGAAGGATAACGACTGCTCTACATGGAGAATTAAATGTTTTACTCCATCGATTAGGTTAATCTGCTCTGATAAATGTAGACGAGGAAGCTTAGCTTAAAGCTCGGCTTTAGGGCCACGTCTCCTGACCTTTTAACGATATTGATTCGACGATGCTTCTGCGAACAAATTAAGATACTTAAGAGTTTCCATTAGTAAAAAAGATACTTTCGACATTTTCGCTCGCGAAAAACATTGGAATAGAATATAAAATCCAATGTTATTAACCTTTAATAGTCCCCAACGAATTATCATCGATCTTCGAGAATCGCCTTGAAAAATTTCACACCCGATCAAACAAACAGTAAATGATCAATTCCAACGGACTTGAAACCACTTAATTCCCACAATTACTCGAATTACACTCGTCACCCTTTCGATCGAACTTTCCCCAAAATCTAACCGGGCTCGCGTTAATTATTAATTCCATCTCTTGACATCTCGCTTACAGTCCGCGGAGCAGTTGATTCCGGGACGCGGGTACGTGAAATGAAAATGCGTCTCGCGAAGCAGGGAAAATTACAGTTGCAGAAGGAAACCGGAAAGAGGCGACGCCGGAACGGGACAAATGACGAAGCCGTGGAAGAAGGACGATGGGGTTTAGGTAGATGGCTGGGCTTGAGAGCGGCCAGTTTCCGGGCTTGTTGAGCGTCCCAGGTGCGGCCTGGTTGCAGGTGGAGTTGCCCGGCGAAGAATAGGGGCAAGTTGAAGGGTGGCCGAGGGGGAGAACGTTGCGGTGGTGGTAAGCGATGGACGAGTAAAGAAAGGCGGCCAGGCAGGGAAAAGGAAGGGGAGGAACGAGATGAGGGAGGGAGGGAGTGGAAAAAACAGCACGGATTCTTCGAAATGCGCGCTGTAGTGCGGTAGTCGTAGTGCGGAATTCGGTGGTGGTGGTATCCATAACTTTGCATCCTGTCACTCGGTTTCCAACCGAGCTTTTTCCACCCATTCGTCATGCACGCCGCGCGGAACGTATGAACGGGTTACTCGCTCGTTCGCACCACGACGATACGGTTGCCACGAGACGGCGGTACGGCGGAGGACCGTGCACGCGTCGATTCATCCTTTTCCGGCCTCCTCTCGAGCGGAATGCGCCACTTCAACCCCGAAGAATGCACGTCACGTAGAAATACGGACGCTTTCCTGAAGTTGGCTGTTTTGTCGCGTAGGATCGTATATATATATATATATATATATATA
>NW_006263366.1:1197869-1200678 GCF_000469605.1 Apis dorsata
AAGACTAGATAAGACCACGCTTGTGTCCTCTTCGCGATGCCTTCTCTTTCTCTCTCTTTTTTTTATCCGTCATTACGAGGACCGTCGCGAAAGATTTTCGAGAGTCCTTTATTCGTTCGTTTTTGTTCCTTTTTCCTTTCTTTTTTCTTCCTTTTTTTTGTCTCTTTCTCTCCCCTCGAAAGAAAGAATTTTTATCGGATGCATAAAACGAGAGAGAAGAGAAATGGATAGATATAGAAGAGCCATTCGACACTCGTTGCTCCATTTACAGCCGAGGGGGAAGTACTTTCAATGACGTTCGACAGCTGCAAGGATGACTTCTCGAAATCACTTCTCGTCGGGACGGAAACCGCAGAGATCGAGCGCACGATCGCTCGACTCCTCCATCCATTTATCAACTTTGTAACCGTTCAATCGTTATATCCCTAATTTGACCTTTGAGTAACTGGAACGAGCCATCGACGATAAAATCGACGATTCCTCTTTCTCTCCCTCTACCTCTCTCTCTCTCTCTCTCTCTCCGAAGAGTTCATCGAGGAGCGGATAAAGAGTCGATCGGGCGTAAATGCGTCCGTTTACACTAACTTTTCATCGAAACGAGTCGGAAACATCTGGATCGTGGCATTCGCCTTTTAATACAGAAGAGCCCGGATCCAGAGCCGAGCTCTGCACCCAATTCCTCGAGGCGTTATCGCGAGCGGAATTCTCGCGTAGCCAGAAGTTTAATAAGCGGGGTCGGCGAACGAGCATCGGCGGTAAATCAAGCGACGGGGCCACGGCTATTGGAAAACGGAAGTTAAATAAGACGGCACAAATGGTTCGGCCAATAAATCGCGAGATAGGGGTCGAAACTCGGCTGAGACACTCTCAGCGTGTGCCTCCCGGCTTCCGCTTGCATTGTTGTGCTTTACAATGCGACTTCCGCCCCGCGTTGTTCATCCAACCGCGCGTGTCTTTTTAATGTCACTTCGTCCTGTCTTCCTCTCTCTCTCTCTCTCTCTCTTCGCTCGTTCCCGCCAACGTTGTCTACTCTTTTCCACTTTTCCCAGCAATTTTGTATTATTTTACGACGCGATTCTTGATATTCGTAGATTTTCTTCTCTTCTGAAAATATCTTCTTCGTTCTCTACGAGAACGAGGCTACATCCGATTCATTACCACCATGAACTTTTCACTTATTTCCATCCTTTTCTTTCCTTGATCTTTCTTTGATCCCCCTCTCGATTAATCTTACCGGTTCAAAAATAGCTAATGGAAGATCTCCTTCGATCACGGGACGAGATAATCTTGCAACTTGGATGAAATTAAGTAATTGCATTAGGATATTTCTTGAGATCCGAGTGATTCATCATCTTCGTTGGATGAATCATCGTTTTCGATAAGCCTCGATGAACAAATTTTATCCCGTGTTATCCCTATGTTCGAAAAGCGTGCTCGTATGATATACAAATATTCGTTAATCATCGCGATCCAAGGGAGTCTTCAAGGGATTATTAAAAAAAAAAAAACTCGCGAAGAAGATGTTAATTGATACCTGAACTGTGCGCGCAAGTGGTCGAGCGCGCATCCCATGTTTGTCGATGATAGGACATGGACGAAATGAATGGTTAGAGGAGGCAGTGAAAAATACACTATCGAGAGCCGAATAAACCTTCGGTCAGTCAGAGTTGATTAATTCGATGAATTTCCACGGTACTTTCACAAATAACTCGTTTACTTTTCGCGATCGATAATTGATCTATAGAAACAACCTTATTCGACATCAAACGCGAATAAAAGTTAATACGATTTTCGCGATTTCGCTCAAACGTTCGATTATTAACGAATTTTTAAGCATAATTTAAATTTATCTAAACTATCGCGGATGCTTATAGTTGTAGGGAGATATTTCAAAAGGTAGGATTAATTTTCCGATACAGTTATTCGATAATGTAACTTTTATATTCGATAAAATTAACGAGAGCTTCGTTATTCCACTTTCCAAGACCGATACTTTCCCTCGAACTCTTTATATATATATATATATTTATTTATTCCGTATTGATTTCCCGCGTATTTCGAATACGTATAACCACGGGATGAAATATTTTCACCCCTTCCCTGTATTCCACCAATTTTTTTCCACCATTCCATACCTTTGTAACAATAGAAGATCGAAGAGGAACCGCGTGAAATTGCGATTTAATATTCCTGAAACGTGGCCCGTGTAATAAAACTTCTCTCTTCCGCCAGTTTTTGTCATTCACGGCGAACAATCGAACGGTCTCGGGGTAATTTCTGCCCATAGAAGTCTCTTGAAACTTCCGCCAAAGCCTTTGAACGCCGCATCAAACTTCGAAACGAGAATTTCCATTTTCGCGGATCGATATCTTCTCCGAAGGCGATTGTCTGCGATTATCGAGCGAATATATATACATATATTGCGATTTTCCAACGCGATGTTCCAAAATACTCGTAAAATTCTATATACAGTCCGCTTTAATCGTTACCTGGAGCCGTTCATCGACGATGGCATGCATGAGAACGAGAGAGAGAGAGAGAGAGAGAGAGCTCGAGGCGTGTTTTCTCAAATTCACGTAATCCCCCCCGATGTTCTCCGATGACCGGTGGAAGGACGAAGATGGAGGATATGGCTGGCACAGCTTCGCTTAACCATATCTGCTAACCATATCTGGTAATTAACATGCGGCAAGTATCGCGTAACACAAATAAGCGACGACACACAGTGTTGGGTAACGAAGCCTTTCTAACCTGACGGACCCTTCGAGCTACGTCGTATCCATCTCTGCGCGGAACAGGAGGGGCGGGG
>NW_006263366.1:1200854-1209026 GCF_000469605.1 Apis dorsata
TGGAGATTGTTCATGTGCCTCGCTTTGAGCGGTCGCATTAGTCCACTTATTACCATGATTCTATTTTCCTTCGAATTACGCTTTGAAACGGATAGCAAAAAAAAAAAGTAAAAAAAAGAAAAAAGAAAAGAAAAAAGAAAAAAAAAAGGGAAGGTTGATGATGGCCATGCAAAAAACCTCGGTCTACTTGGCTCGCGACTCGAATACACGGACAGTCAGTGGGGGAAGAAGGGGGGGATGGTGTAACTTTATGATTTTTCCACGTCGTTCTTTTAACTCACGGTTCCAACCAGCTCGAGATAGCTGTGGTGGTAAATGACCCGTTCGAACATTTGTAACACTTTTGAATCGCGCGATGTTGCAGTTAATCAACGTTCATTTAACCAGCGTTCTTTTTCCCCCGGAAATTCGGTGCGTTTTTTTTCTCTTTTTCTTTTTTTTCTTTTTTTTTTTTTTGTTGTCGCGTTGCGTACATATATCGAAGATATATGTACGACCGAATTTTGAAGCGATTAAAATTCTCGTTTAATCAATTGGATTTCGATCGACCATCTATATAAACGTCTCTGTTGACCGCAATTGAAGAATTAATTATAAAAGTAAATAAAAAAAGCAATTAAAATATTCGTCATCCAAGTTCGAAATTTTGCAATTTTGTTACTAGAAAATTATTGGGAGGCATCCGTTTTTATTTTTTATCTATTTTATTTTATTTCTTTTTTTAATGAAATAACAATCGTGTATTTGTTATTTTCTATCAATTCTACAGCGATTCGTCAAACATTCTCGTTCACTTTTATCGCGTAAGATGTATTAATACGGTAGCTGTTCTCCCTAGAGCGCCATGAAACACTGTTCCAGTTTAACCCTCTTAGATAGATCATGGAAATTTCGCGGTATGTTTACACGCGCGAATTCCACACTACCCGCGAATTACGTTATTTCATCGTGCGTTGAAATTTTTTTTGCGTAGTCAAATATATATTTTTCATCGAGGCTTGGTTTCTTAGAGGCTGCAATTGAGACAAAATGTCGGCAGCGCGTGAATTACGATGAGAAAATTCTAGGCAAACATTTGCGGAGCATTATCTTAGGTTGGCCGTGTGCAGGTGGATAAGCACACGTCTCTCCCTAAATAAACGATAAGGTTGAAACTAAAATTGAAAAATTGATAACACCCCCTTCGATTCGATCTTCTTGGATTCTTATGAAAAATTGAACGTCCTTCTCTCTTTTCAAATCCATATTTTCATCTCAAGTGTTGGAATAACGTTTCAATAGAACGAAAAAAAAGATTATTAACTATAAAATATCTCGATACATCATAGATCGAGGCGAGATTCATCGATGATTTCCAATTAAAATAAATTCCAATTAATTCGCAATTAATTGATCCCCAGACTGCTCTTTGTTAATTCATCTCTCCGTTCCACGATCGAGGAATCTTTTATTATCACGGAATAAATCGAATGGATTCGATTCGTAATATTAATCCTAAATTCCCTCATCCCTCGTCCCCGTTATATAAAAATTTATCCAAGACAATGGATACTAGTTCCCTTCTTATTGTATCGATTAAAATTCTCTTCCTAATTGATTTCCCTTGGAATGAGCAGCCCTCAGTTTCTCTTTTTCATATCGCGTCAAAAAGAAAAAAAAAAAAAAAAAAAAAAAAGAAAAGGGAAGAGAAATCGTTCGCTTCACTTCGTTCGAAGTTTAAATGTTGTCGATACATCCAGCAGGAAGATTAAATGTTATGGATATATCGATCACGAAAACCATGCGTCATCTACAGACAAATGAACCAATCTCCGAGTTAATTTGTCTTTTCCACTGATATCGTTACTTTTCAAAATATATAGAGAAAGAATTTTTTTTTCTTTCTTTTTTTTTTTTTTAGTTTCGAATATGAAAGAATAATTAACCGTTTCTAGAGTTTGTACAGGTATAAAATCTTCGCCATTTACAACGTCGTTGTGCTACTTTTATCATGTTCCAACTTCATTTTATTTATATCGTGATACCATGCAACCATTTCTACTCTGTCATCTTTCTAGTTTCATCTAACCGTTATCATATTTCTGCCTCGTCCCACTTTATTCGTGTAACCGTCTCGTGCTATCAAATTTGCAAATCGTTCCTGGCTTCGTATTTTGAATCAAATCTATCTTTATTACGACTCTAAGTGTCTTCATCCTCCGATACCGTTGCCATGTATATTCTTCAAAAACAGATTCCTCTTCCAACCGTATCATATTTCTCCAAGAGATTTCAAATTTCTTTCTTTTTTCGATTTCTTCGCGACCAATCGAATTCTTGACGATATTCTTCTCAAGTAAAGAAAAAGAAAAAAAAAAATATATTTCCAATATCATCCGTTTCCAAGAAATCGAATTAAAATCATTGCGACAGGCAAAATTCCCAATGAAAGAAGGATCGTTCATCTCCAATAATATCCACGATTTTCTTCGCGATTCTTCACGAATGTTCTTCTCTAAAATTTAAAAAAAAAGAAAAAAAAATATTCTCGACGATCCATTTCCAAGAAAATCGTAATTAAAATCATGGGCGACAGGTATGTATCGAGGCGGCTAGTTAGCCATTGGTTAAAGCCGTTGGAAAATTCGAGCGAGGCGTGAGCCGCGGCTTAATCCATCCCTGATGATTAATTTCGCTGGGTAACCGGCCAGGTGGATGGAATCGCACGCGTGACCCTGCTACAAATCGCGCGACAGTTTCGCCCCCCAAACCCCGATCCCCCGCCATCTAACCCGGGTGTCCCGTTTCCAATTACTGCTTGACTATCCCCGAGATAAGTGGCGGTTACAGTTACGGTTATACAGTTACCCCTTACGTCATCCCATCCGCTTTCGTACGTTACTTGCCTTCCGTTTAATGTTCCTTTTCATCGGCTACGATTACCCGGGGATAGTTTACCCTTAACTACCACCCTGTTTCTGGATACAAGCCTCTGGATATGTCACCGCCATTTGAATACAATCCTCCAACCGTGGGACGGTTGATTTTAGGATACGTTTCTTGAGAATATGAGGGAGGGCTACGAGAGACGACGACCTCGTACGAAAAAAAATTCACGAGGCTTGTCGCGAGAGGGGAAAAATTTTTGATCTATCTATGGATTAATTGGATTAAAAGATGGTATAAAACTTGATACGAGAGGGTCGAGGTGGAAACCATCGAGAGATGTTAATTTATTGTGTCGAAAATTTGGTTAAGGGGGCGAAGAAAGGGAAGAGATAAAATAAAAATTCTTTGGCATTCTCGTGAAAATGTTCGCGTGAAATAACCGAGTTATGGAGTATTTGAAGGGGAAAAGTTTCTAGGGAGAAAGAAACGGGGACGTTTGGTAAAAAAGGGGAGGGTGATCGATGCAAGAGGAATCAATGGTAACCGGAAATGATCGATATCCGTATAGCTTGTTAAACGACAGTTTAAGCACAATCAGCGGATGCATTATGGGCATTACCGCAGAAACTGGCGGTGCCGCGTCCCCAGAAATTAGAGCTCGATTGCCGCGCGCACTATTGATCACGGGAGTCACAGGGCTGTCGATTAAGGGAACCGGTATATCGGTGGACAGTTAATGGCTTGAGATTACCGGGCCGCGATTGCGAACACCCTCTGGATCCGTCTCAACCCGATCAGATCTCGATGAATTACAACATTCCGATCATAATTAACGTCATTTGCGCATCTTCAACGGCTTCTTTTCCATTTCGTAAGAGGATTACCCTTGAAAGTAGCTTTTCTGGCGGAGGAAGAACGACGGAGAATCTCTTAATTGCGCGTTTCAAATTCTCCTATGTTCAAGAATCTGCTCTCTGACAAAAGTTAATAAAATCGAGAGTCGAACGACGATTTAAATATCGATTCATTGAAGGAAACAAATATCGTGCAGAAGAAATAATCAGAAGAGTAATTATTTGTAATTTGAAGAATACTCCCCATCATCATTTAAATTCTTTCTATGTTCAAGAATCTACCCTTTGACAAAAATTAAAGTCGAGAGTCGAACGACGATGAAGTATTTAAATATCGACTCGAAAGTGAATTCATCGATTATGAAGAGAAAGGTCAACAAATATCACGCAGAAGAAATAATCAGAAGAGTAATTATTTGTAATTTAGAGAACACTCATCATTGTTTTTTAAATTCTCTGTGTTCAAGAATCTACCCTTCGATGAAAGTTAATAAAATCGAGAGTCGAAACGACGATGGACGATTTAAATATCGAGAATCAATTTATCGATTATGAGGGAAACGACAAAGGAAGTTTGTTACTTATAATTTACAGAATAAAGAAGAAAAGAATTGTGAAATTAAATCGCAAAGCAATAAACTCATGATTGCGCATTTTAAATTCTCCTATGTTCAAAAATCTACCCTCTTAATAAAAGAGTCGAACGACGATGGACGATTCAAATATCGATGCGAGAATCGATTTTTCGATTATGAGGGAAACGTAACAAATATCACGCAGAAGAAGCAATCACAAATGTAATTATTTGTAATTTGAAAAATATTCATCATTGCGCGTTTTAAATTCTCCTATGTTCAAGAATCTGCCCTCCGACAAAAGTTAATAAAATCGAGAATTGAACGACGATGAACGATTTAAATATCGAGAATCAATTTATCGATTGTGAGGGGAACGTAACAAATATCACGTAGAGGAAATTTATTATTTGCAATTCAGAGAATAAAGGGGGAAAGGATTATGAAATTAAATCGCAAAGCGGTAAGCTACCGTCATTTTTCACGAGTATCGCGGCAGAAATGATTGTCGTGCGTTCCTCTATACATCATTCGCCTTTAATAGAAAAGTTCCAAGGGTGTGCGGACTTTCCAACGTTCGTCGGCGGGGGTGCCTTCTCGGCAGGTTATTCGTCTTCTCTTCGAGATCATCGTTCCCCCTCCTCCCCATCCCTCCGTGTCTCAGCCGCCCTTTTTTTTTTCTTCTTCTTCTTCCCCTTCCCTCCTCCCCTCTACAGCTCGTTCCGACATTTTCCTCCTCGCTCGCTTTTCCCCTCCTCCGAGCCACTTAAGTGGCAGTCATTCTTAAGACGACGACCCGTGGAGGCGAAACGAGGTGAACGTTCCACGAGTTCAAGCCTCGATGCTCTGCGGTTTTCATACGCTGCCACCTCCCGGGTGTCTGGCTCCACCGAAAGAACGAGAAGAATGAACATTACGGGCTGGACGGTTTGCTCTGGCTCGTGATAATCCACTACCAGTTTCTTTCTCTCTTTCTTGCTTTGCGTCTGCCTCGAACCGGGTTTCGAATAATTATATAATCAATCTAACGTTGGATCTCGTCGAACGAATCGTGAGAATCGTTAATAGCGTGGTCGTTGGAAGAAAGGAATTGTATTTGATCGAGACGTGTCGATTATTTCTACATCCTTCAGATATTTTTTTCCTCGAGATCAATTTATCCTCTGTCGCCGGTATTATCGTCTTAAACTCGGTGATAAATCGGGCGATTAAATTAAATAATTAAAATTTATAATTCAAAACACACAAGTTAAAAAAGTTGGCGAAGAGTCCTATCGTCCCGATCGATTTACTTTTCACGAGACGAGGAAACGGGAAGGAGATTTAATTTACGAGAATTCACCGTAGTTTTATATTGTTCGAAAAATAAATAAACGAAAAGGAATAAGTTGAACGGGGTTACACCCTGACCTACAAAGCTCTTCCCCCTCTCTCCCCTTCTTCTTCGCCGATCTTTCTTTCCCTTCTCTTTTTCTTCTCGTACGGAAACGAGGAGAGGTTTCCCGAGGCTGGCTCGAGTTTGCTCACTTCCGTAATTAGACGCGGCTGCGCGTTTAGAAACGTTTCCGCGTAAGCAAGCGGCCAGCCAGTCGCGTGCTACAGGAAATTAGAATTATCGGGATCGCATATAACGAAAACTTGGAACTATCGAATGACCTCCTGGGACTCTCCGTTTTAATCGATCCAACTTTCGAAATAACGATTTTCGGATAAATAACGCGACAGGGTATTATTTACCACCCTCGATTACCCCTTCTTCTAAATATAACGAATCCAATAACTTTCTACTCGAAATACCGAGAACACGTTCCTCCTCCTCCTCCTCCTCAAATATATACGACACGCGTATGATATACTGCAGTTTGAATCTTGCAGAGAATCGACGAGGAGCTCTAACGGTGGTTGGCGTCGTGTGTATATGCGCGCCACAGCGTCCCCGCGCGATTACATTTACATCAAAAGATTCATCCATTTAAACGTGGAAACGTTCCATTAATTATTTCCTGCCACCTCTCCGCTCTGAGACGCTTCCACGCTTCCGCACTCTGTGCGGATTATCGGGCGGCATCGCTCGATACTATGCTCCGCGATAAACCGCGAAACAGTTGTAGATCGTACAACAGAGGCGTAGAGGTTGCGTTTCGAGGGCGAGAAGCTGTCAGCGTGTACGTGCGATGCATAATTCCTGGCAAATTTATCGCACCGTATCGATGATGGAGATCGGGCAACGATTAAACACGCATTGATGACCGGTTGACGAGCGCTCGAGCGTGTAAATAAAATGGAATCGGGCCAGATTAATTCTACCTCGTCTCGAGTGAAATCTTAAAATCGATCTGTTGTATCTACGATCGCGTCCACGACGATTTATCACAATTTTAAGAATAATATACGGTCACACGTGTTCCCCTCGTATATATCGTTTTCCCTAGACACCGGTTACCCGCAATCTCGATTTTCAAAGCGGTCATATAGGGAGGGGGTTGGCGTGTAACAGTCGGGGATACGAAAATCCTGTGGCAAGAAAGGAAGTTTCTCGACGCGCGCCGGCTTCACCCGCATTCGCTCCACTTCACGCAACCCGATTTGTTTTGCATCCTTGGTTTTTCACCAGCCATCGGGTTTTTAAATAACGAAGACGAAGAAAGGAATATGCGCGACAATGTATCGACTCGTTCTACTCGAAAAGTCTGCTCGATCGGTTTTGGATTCTTTGGATAAGCGTCTTTTAATCGAATCGTTTATCGACATCCCGTTTAAAAACTTTCGTTTCTCTTCCTTTTAATCGGTCACAGTCAGCATCGGTCCATTTCAACGGGGAGAAATTTGTACTCTCTGTTTCAACTCGCTGACTAAATTCCCACAGGCCGTTATTAATTCGGTGGAAGCGGGCAATTTATCAGGGGGATCGATACAGCTATCGATCTTTTCCCCGGCCAACGCGATTTCAACGGAGCAAATGAAGGCACTAATCACAACGAATGACACGAGGGTAGGAAGGAAATTGGTTTACCGGATGCGATTAAACGCGTGAAAAATCCCGCATCGCGCATCGATCATCCGCAATTTTTAACCGCTCTCCTCCCGATCCTAATCAAATTTTTTAATACCCGATAATACCCCTTCCCATAACGCAATGAAACCACGTTACGATACGTATCGCGTATCCAACGGCTCGTGAATTAATAACGCGGAACAATTTTATCGGCCGTGTCGAAATATTTAAAGCGTTCTCGAGGCGAAGCTCGAAGAAAACTCGAAGAAATTTGACGATGGAAACCTAGATCAAATCCTCGATCCATCAAATTTTAAAAAATACCGAGGTAAAGGTAAATAAACCGTGCGAGAGATAGATACGCTAATGGATCTCGCAACTTCACGATGAATCAAGGGCTTCGTATCGTTAAAGCTTTCGACGTTGGATAAGATTTATTAAGAAACTCATTATACGTTACTTTTATATATATATATATATATATACTCTTTCATAAACTGGACGTTTCTCTACTACAGGTTTCATCATCGATTGATATTCACGACGGTCTGGCCCGGTTATATAACATGTAAATCGCGTAAATAAATATTCCCGCGTTATTGACCGCGTGTTCAAACAGTCTGGCCTCTAGTTTCCTCCTCCTCCCCCTCCTCCTCCCCTCGCTGAAATCGCGGCGTAATTGGAAAATCTTAATTTTAAATTGCCCCCTCATCTCTATTCCGCGTGGCGATGTCTTGCGGCGGGATAGACATTGATGCCACGCCACGACAAAGTGAAAGAAGAATAAAAAAAAAAGAAGAAAAAAAATAAAGGAGGAAGAAAAGGGGGAGGGAAGAGAGAGAGAGAGAGAGAGAGAGAGAGAGATAGAGAGAGAAAAACG
>NW_006263366.1:1209180-1220244 GCF_000469605.1 Apis dorsata
GAAGTTTCGTTTCGTGGGTAATACAGTTTCGGAATATCGATAAGGTTGTGGTCGATATGCGTGTAATTCGAGGAGCTGAAGGTTGAAAAAAAAATGGAAAAAGAAAGAGATAGGGTAGGTGGGTAGGTAGGTAGATAGAGGTAGCTCATTTTATCCTTTGAAGGCGGGTTCGTTAGCGGTTGGATTATCGTCACCGGCTTGCGTCCGATGTTTATTAACTTTTCCGTTAAAAATTTAAGGGTATATTTATTAAAGGAATTTCCACCGTTGTTCCTCGTTGAAGAAAATCGATTATTCAGGAGGAGGAGGAGGAATTCCGCCTCCCTTGTACTTCCTCTACTTTTTAATAACAACCGAAGAATTTATATTTGCGAATAACTTTTAAAGAAATTTATCTTGTTTACGAATTCTTCTTGCAACGTTGTTCAAAGGGAGCGTAACGCTTGTAAAAAGATTTTTGGAGTGGAAGCTATCCAATTTGGATTACCAACTGGAGAAGGTAATGATTAAATTTAAACCTGGTTTCGTTCGATGCATCGAATTAAATATAATTGATAGATACCAGTAGCTTTTGATCAATACGACTTGCTTATTTATCGAAAAATTAAAACATACTTTCTAATACACCCTTTGACGTGTCTCTCGGTATCTAAAATACAGGCTTGTTATCTTCTAGCCTCTACTGATGAGGCCAAAGTCTTCCTTCCTTCCTTCCTTCCTTCCTTCCTTCCCTTTTTCCTTCCTTTAATTTTAAGCGAGAAAGATACTTTTGCGAATAAACAAGCGAGCCAAGAACAGATAGATGCTCGAGAAACATCTCCTTTAACAACCTCTTTGATGAATACTCTCAAGGAGTATGATGCATCGGGGTAAAAATAAAAGAGCTTCGCCTGGCTCGAGAGAATTGGATATTGACGAAACTTATAACAAGAATCGTTATTACCTCGTGAAAAACGAGGAAACTTGCGATAATCCACGAATTTCTGCGAAATCGAAGAGGAGAAACGCGCTTTAGGGGATTCGATTCGATTTGATTTTTTGAGCGGCGGATTTCACACGCGCGAGCAAAGCCACCAGGTATCGTTATGACGTGAACCATGGGCTGTCGATATCGATTATTGAAACAATTTGTCGACGGTGGTCTCCTATTATGACTCGCGATCGCTCTTCCAACCTCGGTGGTGACCTCGGTGTATCACGTTGTCCGCCACGCTAAAATTATCACGGTATTATTCATGAGCGTAACTTATTCATGGCCGGGGATTAATATAATTTTTCGTTTACACGAGGGTCTGTTTGGTCAGCTTTTAACTCGGTCGGTTATATATCGTTTAATCGTGGCCACAATGCCGAGTTAATCGAAAATCATCGATCGCCTTTTAAACCGAGTTCCGCGACCGAGTTGCCAGCACAGATGCTGTTTCCGATGTTTTGCTACCGATCTTCCCAAGTTTCCCCACTTTCCAACCGATTTTCAAGTTTTCTCGAATCGACTGCCTCCCTCGAAACTTGGTTGTTTAGCTTGGTATTTCCACGACTTATCGATAGCCGATTACGCGACGATACGAGTGGCTAAGCCGTGCGAATTACAGTTCGATCGTTTCAACCACTTTCGAGAACGTTGTTGACCGATTCTCGCCGATCTTCCGCCCCATTGTGATTCCAAGTCTATCGCGAAAAATCGGCGTGAACAAGATTCGTTATTAGCAATCGGATCGTTTTCGAATTTTGTTTCAAATCAACTTTTCGTTGAGGAGAGGTATATAGAACAATCTTTATTATTTTTTTCAAAATGCTTACGGCATTTTCGGTATTCGTGAAAAAAATTTCTCTCGTAGAATTAATTAAAAAAGTTGCGTTGCAAGCGTGTTGTAACTCTACGAAATGCACTTATGAGTTAGTATTTCTGAAATTATTTTTGGTAAACAAAAATTTCTCTCTGTTTCGTTTTCTAGTGCACGTGGAATTGCTAACAATTCGAACGTAGAGAACAAAAATATTGCTATTAAATTATAGTGCAATATTTAAGAGAAATAAAAGTGAGAATTTATTAGCGCGCCGACCTCGAAACATCAAATTATAAAAGAAAAATCTCAATTTATATCCGGACAGTCAAATAGCTTTTAAAATTAAATTTTCCTTAATTTCTCAATTTGTATGCATTGAAAAGAAAAATTAGAGGATACAACGGAATAAAACAATGGAATTGAAACACCGAGAAAAAATTAAACAGCAGATAAATATATGTATATATATTTATCTCACGTGTCAGAATTAAGATGATATGAGAATGGGATTACAAAATGGGTTGAATTTTAAGATTGTTAATTTATGTAGTAAATGAAGGATCAAAGAACGGGGAATATAATCAAGTACCAAATTAACGTTTAATTTGTACCTACTATGAAACGCGCGTTTAATTTATGCGCAAAGCACACGTGGTTCGTTACGATTCTTTGAAAGGAAAACAAATTATCCTTGTAGAGAATTTCATTTATTTGGTCGGTTTAAGCTCGAATTTATTATGCTGTGCCGTGTCAAAGAAAAAGTCCCGTTCACGAGATTAAGTGCTCGACGAGCCCTACTCCACTGATGACTGATCCATTTGTATTCCATTTGTGATTGGTGCATCGCCGTTTGCTCTCTGCCAATCGTTGCCAATCACTCGATCGTTCAATAATTGTATAATGCCCGATAATCCTTTGCTTAACGCGTCGTGTCTTTGTAATTTATTATGCATTCGTAAGTTAATTGGATAATCGTGTCGCGACAAACTGATCATTGATAATCGATATTCGATAGATTTGACGAGATTTTTATTATTATTATTATTATATAAAAGTTTGGAAATTTTCAATTGTGATATAAAGTGCGACGCGAATATCTAAAATTTTTTAGTAATAAATAAAGCGAAGCGTAAAATTGGGAGAATTTTTATCCGGTTTATTTGGTTACGGAATAGAGAAAAAGGTTAGATTGGGAAATATGGAATGACCAGAGGATGTTCAATTTTTCAGATCGTAGATACAGGTATTTGTAGATCGATAATATCCGTAAATTTGAATTCGAATATCGAAATACGAAAGCGTGATTGAATGAAAACGATGCGCGTATTTCAGTTTGTATCGAATCGGTTTGTACAAACTAAAATTCGTGACAAAGCTTCGAATAAATATCAAAGGATCGTGTATCCTGACGAAACGTAATCGTTTTATCCTTTAATTACGCGAAACGTTTCTGATCCAAATCGTTCGCTGTTTCGACGTATACTCGCATAGCTTGGGCAAATTTGTTCGTTCGTGGCCACTATCTACTCGACGCGCCGACGAAAAATTGAAAAATTGAAATGAAAATCCAAATCCAAAGTTGCTGGATGCAAATTTTTAAACGGTGGAACGGTTAAAATTGAAGAAATGTTGCGTGCATCTTTTAACAAAGATAAAAGGAGATAAAACAGACGGAGCAAAGAAACGATAAAATAGAAAGGAAAGATCGTGCACGAATCAGGCTTCGATGGAATCACTTTTCAATCGATAGTGAAACAGAGTATAATCAGATAATCCACAACGGATTGGCTTGCTGTTAACCCTATCCGATGCAACAAAGCGGCGAAATGGTTGGATAAGCGAACGTTCAAGCGATTGATGTGTTCGAGGAGGCGTGTCTACATGATTTTCCCATTTGTCGCTATTACTTTTCGAACGAACAAATTTTTTTTCAAAATTTAAAGTCAAGAACATCATCGCCGCCAAAAAAACGAATGTTCCAAATGTCAATAGTCGCTTTGTTATTTTCAATTTCGACTCGATAATCCCTGTAACTAATATACGAAAATTAATCGAACGATTAAAAAAAAATATAAAAATGATAATTTCTACATCATCGATCTTCCCTGAAATCCGATTATCATAAAAATTGCGACAGTCAATTACGAGATGCAACAAATTTCCGACAACTTGACGCTAAACCATTGGAGGCATTATTTGACGGATTAATTCGAATTTGATCCAAAAAAAAAAAAAGAAAGAAAAAAAAAACACTCGTTACCCCAATGCCGTGGAAACAGCACATTTTTCCAAACGAAATTCCGTGTACGTGGCAAGGGGGACGTTGAAAAAACAGGGATCGGGGTAACAAAGCAAAAAACGACGAGAACGGAAGCGTATTCTTGCGAACGTGGTGGCCGGATACGGATAAATTTTGGGGAAGGGGAACGAATGTCTCCCAGAGGCGCCATTGCGCATCGTTTATTCGCGCGGGGCGCAAAGGGGGCGAAAAAAAAAAAAAAAAAGTTATCGTTTCATTTCCGTGCCGCCGATTCTTAGTCACCTTTTTGAACGAGCACCGAATCGGGGACGACGCGACGATTCTCCCGCACGCGATCGACCGATTTAGCAGTCGATCGTTTCGCATTTTCTGCGTGATCGCATACGCTCTCCACGAATTTTCGAGGCCATTTTTCAACGTTATTGGAATCGGGATTGATCGAATAGAAAAGTTGTTTAAGAGCTGACGGCTCTTAACAAGTACTTTCGTTTATACGAAATTGTATGTACTTTCGATTATTTTTTTATTTTTTTTTTTTTTTACTATTAGTGGTTTTATTAGTCGGTTTTTCTTTTTATTTTTATGCTTGCTCTGAAAATATACAGCCAGATTTCATTATCATATACGCAAAACGATACTAGCGATCGCTATAAATGAAATGTGATTCGAAATCTTTTTTTTATGTTTTATTATATTTTATTTAGGTTTATACGGGAAAATATTGTTCTTCAATTGCCCAAATGGATTTAATTCCACTGCAATTGTATCTACTGCTTTTTCACTTAGATACTTGTTCGCATTTCTAAATTTCCGTTTAGCATCTCTCCAATAAGTCTCAATTTCCATCAATTTCGAAATCGACGAATTTATCGCTTAACGGTTAAGTTATAATCATAATTTTTCCATATTTCTTTATAATCTTCGAAATATCCCTTCCGTTCATCACCTAACTTAATCACATATATCATCGGATTCTCCTTTTCGCACGTCGAATTATCAAGATTATTCTTTTACGATCATATCACCCAATGGATCGAGATAAAAAATTCTCTAAAAAAATAATCATCAAACATAAAACGATCATTCTGAACAAATTCGACGTAGATCTTTCGTTTCTTTTTTTCTTTCTTTACGTGTGCGTTGACAAAGAGCGAACGATGGGAACGATTGGGATTCGGAAACGATTCGGGGCGGTTGGTCGCGTCAGAGGTGATTTAACGATCGCTTCGCGGCGCCCCTTCACGCTCGTAATCTCCGGAAAGATTGTCGAAAATCGATGGAGCAACTTCCGTAATTAGTGGGAAGATTGATTCCACGCGGGACGAGCTCGAGCTCCCCAACTTACTACCGGGAATTTGGGAATCGTCGCGCATTTCGCGTTATTATTTCGCGCCTCCTGGTTGTTTCGCCTCCTCCGTTCCGGCGGATGCGCCCGTAATTGCAGGACACGCGGCTACACGTTCGGTCGAGTTAATGGGCCGTGCGTGGGATGAATTAATATTTTACCGTGGTGCTCGCGTATCGCTCGTTAAACGAGATAAAAAGTGCTCGAACACGAGCTGCTGGGAACGTGGGCTTGACGAAATTTTTGGGACTAATGTTGCAGGGGATCTGCGTTTCGTTTGAGTGCGGCTTTTCTTTCCTTTTTTGTTTTTTTCTTTTTTTAATTTCGTTAGATCAGAGTGATTGATTGACAAAACGCAGCCATCTCGTTAATGATAGCGATCTAAAAATCTACGTATCTTTATTTCTTTTCTTCTTATTACGTTTCAATTACAATATCAAAAATTTGTCATTTCTTTCGAACAAGTTGCAGCGAAGATACGTCGAATTTTTCGAAAATGATATTTTCGCTTTTCATTCGGTTGATTTTCATATATATATATATATATGTATTTCTGATTTATTCCATACATAAGGAAGAAAGATCTTATTCGTATTTTTATCAGAAAATAAATCACGTCATCTTCGCTCCTCCCTAAAAGCGCAAACTCAAGTGGAAGTTCAAGTTTAACACACTCCCAGCTCCCGGATGCTTCGTCACTTTTCTCGTTTTAAACATGAATGGCGCTTAAACGAAAGATAAAAAAGCGACGTGGAAGACGAGAGAGGGCGAAAAAGAAAGGTTGGCGAGAGAAGAGGGGTCGACGAAGACACGATCCCCCGAGCAGGGGAAAATAAAAATCTGTCCTCGACGCTATATCATTCGGCCAACCACTTTTGTTCGCCCGCGGAATTTACATGTGAAAAGGGGTCCGGCCACGTCCAATTTATGATTTTTTTTTCTCACCTCTCTCTTTCTCTCTTCTTCTCTCTTTCCCTGTCTTTTCTTCTTTTCCATTCACCCTGCTCTGAAGGATGAGAAATTTACAACGTCGGCGACTACGTCGCGTTTAGTTTTTTCGCGAAAAATCCCGTGATTCCGCCCTTTCTCGACTTTCTTTCCCCGGATTTCCTCCTTTTTTTTTTTTTTTTTTTTCCTTCCCTTTCCTCGCTTCAATCCTCGACCGTGCACGGAAAACGTCCCTGCAGGGCGTTAATGCGAGGAAGAAACTTGCTCGAAGCCAATTACTCTCGTCCACCCTTGTTTCGCAGGGTTTATCGGTGGAATAAATTTGAAAAAGAGGGATGATCTCGTGGCGACTTCTCTAACGGAGAAACGAGACGGAAGGAACCCTGTGTGTTCCACTGTTAATGGCGATAAGGTTGTAAGTGATAATTTTTTTTTTTTTTTTGGTAATTTTAAAGCGTTGAATGACAAGGGTTAACCTTATACTTCGAAGAGATTATCGCGCGATCTTGTTTTATAGCGATTAGGTGTGAAATGGGTCGTATGGGTCGCCCTCGTTTTGGTTGTTAGCTTATTAAGATTATGGAATTAAGGTACCCGTGATTTACAATACTATAAAGCAAAGTGTCGTTCCAATTACAATACGGTGGGTATGATACCACCAGTGTTCAAATTGTAGCGTGATGATTCATGGAGTATTCTGCTATAATCCATGACCGTGATACGGATCATGGTATAATAATGCCTATGGTGAGATCCATATTATTACATAGTTTCTCACGTGATACGGATCGTGTAACGTTGTAAACCATATATTGAACGATCTAAATCGTGATACAACAGTAGCTTTTCGAGTAATCCGTGGAACAAATCATCGTTGTAATGATCCTTGATACGCGATGATTTCGAAACAAAGAATATATCATAAATGGTCGGTGTGACGAATCATGGCTTACGTAAATATATTCCATATATTTCGTGTGAACGAAATTCTGTTTGTCGTACGATATGTATAATAATTACAGAAGAAATTGAGAATGATGTAATATTAATTAATATACGAGTATATACAATATGATTTAATTGTGGAATAATGGTTGGAATTCCTGAGTAATATTTATTCTCTGATTCCATTAGATAAAATAATATTTCAAAGTTCAATTTTTTTCTTTTCTTTCTTTCTTTTTTTTTTTTTTCTTTTTCCTTCCCATTTTTCAAGTCAAATTATTCCCAGCACACAGCGGAATTTTTCTTTTTCATACCATTCTTTTTTTTTTTTACTTTACTCTTGTTATACATTAATTAGCATCCGATGCGAGCATTTTTCAAAATACCGTGAGCAAAGGATACTGAATACTTGGAAATAATTTCACGACGTGAAAGAACCTGGTAATTACAGGGTAAAATTTACGACGAGAAGAAAAAGTATCTAAGATATTTTAAAAGTTCGAATAATCTTTTATCTTCGGATAAATTAACGCTTTGTCCGTTTAGAAGATTTACTAATTTCTGGATAAATATTTAAAGATTTTTAAGGGAAAATTCTTTGATTCGTTTTGCACGTATTTTCGAATTCAATTTACGATTGAGGGGAGAAAAATAAACGTTGCGTGTTCTTGCAAATGCAAATTAATGTTTCTTCCCTCTGGTGATGGCCAGTTTATTCAACAGCAATATAAATTGCAATTTCGGATCTTTCTTCTTTGTTATTGTTTATTGATTGGTATAACTATAACTTTAAAAGCTCATTGTAAATATGTTCGAAAACGCACAGTACTTTCAAACATTCGACAAATTTTCATCGTGACGATGAAAACGCGATTAAAACGGATATCTCTGGGAAAAAAAAATAACCAGTTTGCGAGTAAATACGTATATGCTAATCACATATAACACGAGGCATGCATGCAACCGCGATCAACATCAGCTTTCTGAGCCGATTAATCGTAACATTCCGGAGTTCGCTCGTTTAAATCGAATGTGTTTCATCGCAACCTACTTCAAATTTATTTCTTCTTTTGTTTTTTTTTTTTTTTCCCTCGCGCTGTGATCTCTTTGGTAAGTGTCATTGAATTTTTATCGATGTCCTCGCCTGTACTCGCCCGTACATTCATGAATATGCGCGAAGCTGTGTGTTTCCTCTCTCTCTCTCTCTCGATTTTCCAGGCGTTGAAAAATCGATATCTAACGCTTGCCGCAACAAGCAAGAGTACTTTCCCCTTTGTATTTAAAAGTGAAATTTAAAAGGAACGAGAAATTCGAATATTGGCAACCTTCAGATCGATCAACTTCGTCAACACGGAACGTTTAAAGAAATCAAAGTACCGCCAATCACTGATTTTGTTTAAATTTTTAAGAATTGTTTTATCTAATTTTAGAAATTAACAACAAAGACTCGTTCAAATTTCAATTTTTTGCTAAACGAATCAAGCATTTCTAAGCACGAGCAAGAGAGTTCAAGAATCGGGAATATCAGAGATCGTAAAGATGGTGCGCGTTAAAAGGATAAGCCGTGAAGCGGACGAACGAGCTTGACGTGACATTCGACTAATCCGGGAATAGATAGAATTGGAATGGAAGGAGTTGAGAATGGCGTAGGGGCCGTCACATTCGCGCGGAATTAAGTTGTAAGCCATGACGCTCTTATCCTCTCCCTGTGATTGATCTTTTCCCGCCTCTATCCCCCTATATTTTTTTCCCTACCCCCGATACGTCTCTGCGAGTGAATTCTCTGACTGAAGGATCGCGCGATTACCCTCCCTTCCTCCCCCCCTCGCGTCTATCTCGCCTCGATGAATGCTCGTCTTTAATCGATAAAGTCCATAGATAAAGCAATGGCGATAAATGCTCGGATGGAAGTTAGGAATAAATCGATGATGATCGATTGCGGAAATGATTGAAGAATCGAGGGATTGAGATAAGTAAAATTATTACACAGAAAATTGTTTCGTATGCTATTTCAATCTGATATTCGAATAAATGATCACAACAAACGAAACTTGCACTCTTTGTGTAAAAAAAAAAAACGTGAAAAGAAATTATAAATATTTTTATTAAAATCTAGAATCGAGGAAACCACGCAATCGAAGTCCCTTTTTATCCCGATTTATCTCGACCGGTTGCCAAGATGTGAGGGTTCAAAGTGTTCGTTAAACACGGTACAAAGATTTATGAATGGCCTCGCGACCCAATGACCTGCATTTCTTTCTTGGAAATGCGTACTTATGTTCTTCTAGGAATTACATCTGCCACTTGTCTAAAGTTTGAGATAGGTGGGTGAGACGAGATGGGAATAAGTGATAAGGATGAAGATGGTAAACGATCAAAAATTAACCTTTTCTTCGCACGATGATATCTCGGGAAGCGAGATAAACGAAATTGCGTTTCAAATGGGAGAATTCTGCGCTTCTAACGTTCGTTCGTTCGTTCTCCGGAAGTGAGTATCTTTGGAGTTATAGCGATTCAAAGTTTCCCTAATTTTAATATGGATTTAAGATGATTGAAAATTGCCTCTTCTTGCGATTATATCTCGGAAGTGGTATCAAAATAAATGAAAAAGAGCGTTTTAAAGATTCCGCGCTTCCAATGATCTTTCATCCATTGATTGGAAATCACTATCTTCCGAATTGTAGCGATTCGAAAGTCTTCCTAATCGAATTAAAAGATAAATTACGCGATAAATATATTTATTTCTGAAAAAATATCGCTTACAGCAGCCTTAATACGTTAATAAAATTTTTATTTGGAAAAATAGTTGTCTTTAAATTTTCATAGGAAAAGTAGCTAGATTATTAAAGCTATACCATATCGTTTTCAATAATGAAACGGTTGCATATGTTATACATAGCGAGGAGAATTTGAAATTTGTTCGTCGCAAAATATTCTACCGGTATATACGGTATTGGAGAGAAACGGCCATTAGCGCGTTGGAAAATCCGATTTGTTTGAAAATTTTTCATAAAAACGTACAAGTAAATCATTAGGTAATCCACCAACGTATCAACCATCCACTTTCCACTTTATCTTTCGTGCTCGTTTTACCTGTAAAAATATATCTCGTCGGTAGGTAGAGATCGAGAAGAAAAGATCGTACCCTTCTATTCGCCGCGACACGATATTAATCATCGTGCAGGATCGTTCTAAAAGCAGCTGCCGATCCACATCCACGATTTCGCGAGGCTCAAAAGCGGTAAATTAATCAATATCACCGTCTGGAGTCATTAATCGTTGGAAAATTTACTCGACGCCTCTCTGCTTGTTATTTATCGAGAAATATCTCGGTGAAACAATTACCGATTGTTAATAATAATTCGACATTTCCTTCTATTTCGATGCTTCGAAACGTTCGATGCTTTTGACGTTTAATTCATGTTAATATAATACAAAATGGTTATAAGATTGAAATATGTAACGAATATCATTCGAACATTTTAATATATTTTTAAATATCTTGATTTTCGAGTCAGGGACTAGAAAATCTTATCACAAAAGTAATATCATGATTTTTCAAGCCGCTATATTTTTATTTTTGGAGAGTTATATCTCGAAAACATTCAAATGAATATTGTACGCAACAATGAGAAAGGATAAAGAAAACGAGATTATTTGCCATTTTCGAAGATCGAAAAATTGTCTCAATTGTCGTAAAAAAAAAAAAAAAGAATCCTTCGGTCAAACTGACGTATGTAGGGAGGAAAAAAGGAAAAAAAAAAAAAAAAAAAAAAAAA
>NW_006263366.1:1220413-1222256 GCF_000469605.1 Apis dorsata
TCTCTCTCCTTTCCCCTCGGTGACGATGTTCGGGCCTCGTTAAATGAAAGCAACGCGTCCCGTCGTGTTTCGCGCGCTTTCATTTCCACCCCCGCGTCACATCACTTTTATTAAACGCCACGTCGACTCGTCGTTCGACGCCGTAGACGTTCGAACGGAATGAAAAAAAAAGAAAAAAAAAAAAAAAAATCACGCCTGTGCAACAATTTTTTCCTCTATTTTTCTTCTTCTTTTTTTTTTTTTTTTTTCCAATTCGTCCCTCTTTTATACAATATTCCACCGGTCTCGTTTATTTTTGTTCAGCTTTCATTAATATCGCACTGCAGCGATGTCGATGCATTGTTGCGCCCACAGTTGTTACTCCCCTGTTAACAAGGAAATCAAAACTTCCTTCGCCATATTCCTTTTCCAAAAGAAGTCTCGTTAACGAAGTTAATTTTTCGAAATTAGATCTCTTCTATTTCGTTATTACCTTGCGAAAAGTGAGGTCTGGTTTTCATACGAAATATCCGAGATTTCCTTCCAGACGAATAATTTCTAAGAAGATAATTGAAATAAGTGCGGGGGGGAGGGGAAAGTTGGTCGGAGGCAAAAGCAAACCATAAAATACCTTTGGTTCTTCGGTGAAACAACCGTTCGTCTTTTCTCAAACTTGCCGGCTAATGGGTTAAAAACAGCCTGAACTTGGAGCACCATCGAAACAAAAACGCATGGTAGGGGGGAGGGGGGCAAGAAACCGGGTTAGAACGGGCCATTGAGATAAGGAAAAACGAGCATAGATTCTTTTCGTTCTTTCTTTTTTTTTTTTTTTTCGAATAACGTATGCATTTTGAATTTTAAATAAATAAATGGACGCAACGTGTACGTTAAGTTGAAGCACCGAATTGGATAAACGCTGAGACCGCAAACCAGCTTGTTTTGTCTTTTTACTCCTATAATTGTACACCATTTTATCCTTCTGTTTTTTTCAACGCGACTAATTACAGCGTACAAATTGTCTACTTTTTGAAATCGGGAGATGAAATATACTTTTCAATTGTTCAAAATTATTTTTCTTCGTAAACCGGGTGAATTTTTTTTTTTTTTTTCTTTTTTTTTTTTACCTTGGCGGACAGTCGGTGAATAGTACGGGGGAACGAGGCGAAAAAATACAAAATTTCGTCTATTTTTCGTTGGGACATGGAATATTTCTTTCTCACGGAAGAAAATCTACGGCGTGAAATTTTTTTTATCGAACAGCAACTGGGATACGAGATAAAAAATTTAAAATCTTCGCGTCGCCATTTTACGATGGGCTTGTCACTGAATTACCGAGTCCCGTTTGCTTTTAATAATACGCCATTTCAGGTTGCGTCCATCTCCCTCCTCGCGAATTGTAGTATTACGAGGAGCGTGAAAAACAATATCGATTTTTATGGTGTCACGAACGGTTATTCATTTACGCGGCTCTATGCGATATATTTGTAAATTGTATTTTGTTTAATTAAAATGATTTGCGTAACCGGACTCTTAATGAAATTCTATTAATTCGTATTTTATACATTGGCCACTTGGAACGGTGAACGAAATGAAAGGAAACATTATACGGGCTATGAACATTTGATAATACGTACATTCTAATAATGCATTCTCGTTAAAGAGAACATTTTGCATTATGGAATTTACTCGAATATCAATTTCGAAATGGAACCATTATATAACGAAACTATACGACAAGCTACGTTAATTTTTCGATATGAAAAACCAGGGGGGAATGGTTTCCACGTCTATTCGAATGCATTATTTATTTACTTTTTTTTCTTTTTTTTTTTTTTTTTTTTTTTTTTTTTTTTTTTTTTTTTTT
>NW_006263366.1:1222310-1233578 GCF_000469605.1 Apis dorsata
CATCAATTGTCGAATTTGATACACGAAACTGTGTAAAAAAAATTCTTGGAACAATAATTCAAAAATCGTTCGATATCACGTGAACGATCGAAAACAATTCACCGTGATAATTCATAAAGCTTCGTTATTCATAAAGCTTCATCCTCGTATCTTTTTTTTTTTTTTTTTTTTTTTTCATTCGTTGTATCGAATGTTGGGTTTATTTAAAAGCGTTGATCGCTGAAGCAATTTTAGTTGGAAGTTCTCTATACGACGAGATACGTGTCAAATATGTAGAATCGAAAATATAGCAGATGTGTGATCCTCTAATCATATTGGGAGGATATTCGAATGATCGAGACGAGGCTTATTTATCGGGATCTGGAAATACGAAAAATGATATATACGAAAATACGAACGAAAAATGAAAAATTTATCGATGAAAAATAATCGATGTAAAAATCGAGGCACAGAGGAACGCAGAGTTTTGCAAAATTATTGACGATCACTATGCGAATGTGTTACTGCTCCATGATGCATCGTTAAATAAGCTGGAAACGCGAGAAGTTCTCGGTAAATACGAATTCCGAACCGCAACAATTCGCATGACCGTTTCCCTCCCCCCTCCCCACACTCCCGTTTCCGCCAACTCTCAACCTATTCGTGATGTTTGAGGATTCTCAAGCAAGCAGGTTTCGCCTGAAACGGCGAAGCTGGAGAATTAGCAAACCTATCTACCCGCTCCAGTCAAGAACGTCTGGTATTAATTAAATGATTAACCTGTAGATGATCGTTTCGTTTACCAGAACTTTATGACTAATCCAGTTGGCGCACGATATTTCACGGAGACGATCCATGGAAACTTCATCCTTTTAACGAGCTCGAGAACGAGATCGTTCAAACTTTATGGCGCACTTGTCGACATTGACGAAGTAGACACTTTTCGAGAGGTTTATCTTGAATTTTTATCGATTAGACAATGAATTCTGAATAGATTTTAGTATTTTAGTTTATATTCGTAACATTTTGATAATAATTTAAATAAATTTACCGTCCTATTCTATTTGATTGCGCATGGCTGTCTCATTCTGGACATTATTGGCTTATTCTACTCGTCTGGACGTAAGTATTTTATTCCGCTTGTCCGATCATGGTTGCCGTATTCCACTTATTGACAAGTGGCCGACCAATACTACTTGCCCGATTCACAACTGTTTTACTCTACTCTCGTTTCATCATTGACCGCTCTATTCTACTCGTGTAATCTTTTCCACTTGATGTCTTCCCATAATTATATCCTGTCGTCATCTTTATTTATTTTGCAAACGATTAAATTATTGTATCAATTAAGTAATCGTTGAGCGATTAACTCGTTGAAAAACTTAAAAAATTTCGAGTCACTTGGAATAATCCATCGATTAAAATGTACGAATAAAAATTTCTTCTCTTGCTTATTATCGTTGATATCCCCTCTTAATATAATCTCGATCGTTTGACGAATTATTATTATGATATTTTTGAACAATAAATTATCGAACTAACTTTATTCTTAACTTCGATCGTTGAATTTCGACCACCTACTCGATACTCGATTGATAAATTACCGAATCTACACCGTATTGTGTAAGAACGATTGATTAATCTCTTTTTGTCGGAATATTTTAACAGCTCGTGTACAATATCGTATATCACGTGTACAAGGGGAACTAAGTTTTGTATCCGGCCTGTTTATCATCTGGTTGGTGAATGGCCCGTTATCGGGGATTTAATTCGGCCGAGAAACGTGGAACAAGTTCGATCGGGGACAAGGAATCGGTTTCCAGTTGAATAACTTTCGGGTCGAGTTTTCGCGACGAAAGCCGCTCGGCGAGGGCGCGCGCGACAAGAAGCAGATCGATGTAAACCCGTAGCCGGGTCCATTGTAGCCGGAGGAGATCCGAAGTAAAAAGATTCCCCGCTCAATACGTGCCATTTAATCTTCGTCACGTCACCGGTTCGACGGCAATGCGACTCGAATACGACTCGAAGGCCTCGATCGCGTGGCCTCCGAGTGTCCGTCCATTCGAGTGTCGACCATTCCATTTTTGACGACTGTCCAATGAAATTTGAAAATGAAACATGTTCCAGCAGAAAGGTGATGAGATCGTTAGAAATAGTAATTTTATCGATACAAATTTCAATAGTATCGAGATTTCTCTTTTTTTTTTTTTTTTGAAAATTCGAAGTAGTAAGTTTCGAGGAAAGATCGAATGAATCGATCTTTTGAAGAAGATGACCTCTAATACGAGAATACTAGTGATAACGAAGAAAATGGAGTTTCCAACCCTATCTAATTATCGAAAAGAAAAAGGGGGAAAAAATACGCAAAGTGTAGAGAAGTATAGAATAGAAAATCGTAAGGAGAAATTGTTTGCCGTAAGAAAGTTCGATGGAAATTGGAACGAGAGCAAAAGCTGAAGGGTTAGAGAAAGGTAAGCTAGGGAAGAAAAGAAAGGAAGGGAAAGGAGGGAAAGATAGGGAAGCGAGATGAAATACGTTTTCCAGCACATCTTTCGTATTGACCCGGTACAAAGGAAAGGGAGTGAGAGGGGGGAAGAAATCAAAGCGTTCTTCTCTTGCTTTCCCAATCGGGTTAATGAGATCCTTCTTGCGTTGTGGCGACTCGCTCGGAAATTCCAACGGTTCCTTTTCCACCCTTCTTCCACCCCCGGCTTCCGTCAAATAATAGCTGAATGTGAAAGGAACAAACTTGGGGTCTCTGGCGAGTCAGTTAACGATAGAATCGGTTCCCTCGTCTGTATCAAGATTTTCGTTATTTTATTTCTCACGTGGATTTCAATTGGAAACAATTCTTTCTTTCTTTTTTTTTTTCTTCTTCTTCGATTTTTCTAATTAATGCAATGGAAATTGGTCGAGCGTGATCGATGCACACGAGCGTTTCGACAAGCCATAAAAATTTTTCACTGGATTCTCTCTCGAGTATTGCGTGGTGCCGCACAAGAAACTGTGTGGTTTTGAATTTTTACAAGGAACCCGTATCGTCGCGAATCGTCAACTACGGTCGCTATTTCCTCTATGGGAAATCGAAGATGAGGAGCAGTTTTATTCGCTCGGTTTGTTTACTCTGTCGTTTCGTGAAAATAGCAGTTCAGAGGCATGGATATTTGAATTTACATGAAGCTTTCCCGTTTCCTTCCGAATATTCTGTAAACACTTCCTATATACATATATATATACCGATAAAAAGAGATGTTCCCTGGATAGAGTATCAGTTATTCATTTTTTGAATATGTTTATTCTATGTCGTCTCTGCGTTTCGAGAAACGTTGCACGAAAGCATTCTTCGTTCGAATAATACGCGATAGATTCAAATGAAGAAAAATAGCTTGAATTAATCAAGGATTTTTCGCTCGATCGACGAGATTTTTTTCATTCTATTATTATTTTTCGCTCGATAAAGTAATCGGATCGTATTCGAGTTAAGAAAGAGGTTGCAATAACGAAATCTGGAGAAATAAAGGCACGAGGCTATTGCGAGGACGAAATTGCGATTACTTTCCACCGCGAGACGTGCAAATCGCAAAAGTGTCTTTCACAGATGGGAAAGGATCAACGGGCTCCTCCGAAGGCGTGATCCCGTCACGTTTTGACGTTTTCTCGCAATTTCTTCGCTCCATCCCTCTCAACTCGACCCGTGTCAAACGTATCGAACGAATTTGTTCCATTTCCCACGAAATGAAACGTTTGTTAATTCCCAGATATGACGAGTTTAATTGTGTCTTTGCCGCCTTCGTGCCCGTACTCGTACTCGCCGCACACGCAACAAAAAGTTCGCTAATTAGAGGCGATGCCATGGTCGTTATTGTCCAGGCATTCAAACGAATTTCGAATGAGAAATCGTGAATGGGAGAGAGAGAGAGATAGAGAGAGAGAGCTTGAAAAAAATTCCAACTCTCGGCCAAATGTCGGGAAACTGAAATAAAAAGTTTCTCTTCTGCTCTCTTCTTTTTCTCATTTTTCTTTCTTTCTTTTTTTTTTTTTTTTATCTCGTCGTTTTAAATCGATTTTTAAATACGTTTATCATTTGGTTGAGAAATTGAAGGAATTTTCGAATGTTTGATCTCTGACGGATGAGAGAGAGAGAGATCAATGATGCCGATAATTACCATAATTACATCGCAATTAAGCGTCAGTCATCGTGGAAGATGTCAATACGAAGACTATGCAAACAATTAGTATCCACCCTCTGGTTACATCATCCATCAAAGGAGAACAATAGATGGAGGCGTCACGTGTCGATACGCGCGTCCATAAATCCGTGAACATCGATGAATCTAATGAACATGATCAGTTATATCGCTTTCGTCTCCATCTGTGTGATCATTTTTCTAAATTTTTACACTTCCTCTTCTTAATTAAAATAATTGCTCTATCCAATAAATTTATCGTTTGTTTTTCAACTTTTATTTTCGAAACTCGCAACAATTAACCAACGAATATAATTCACATGCAGTTTTAGACCGATTATCATTCAATCCTGAAGAAATTGAACGTTAAATCGTAAAGAGAAAAAAATTTGCAGGGAACAAAATTACACGTTTCATGGAAATGGCTAATACGAAACGTTGACTGGACGATTCTTTGGCTCCGTAATTCGAAAATTCCAATTAGTAACGAGGCGGCTTAACATTAAGCCAGAGAGTATTAAGCGGGAATGTTTAATTACTGCCTTGTGATGGTTACGCGGACTTCCGCTTTACGTGTGGCCCATTTGCCAAGATTACTCTGTGCAGTTTCAAACTTCTTTCAAAAAAAAGAAAAAGGAAAGAAAAGAAATCGCAAATCCTTTTTATGATTGCCGCTCTTTTATCGGCTTATCGATGCTTCGAGAATTCTCGCAACAGGTTCATAGAAATCACGAAGAGAACGCTCGAAATTGTAATCTATATCCTCTATCCGCGATAAATTGTAAACTTGGGTTATGATGGTAAGAAATGGAAGCTAAAATGGACGCGGATAACATGAATTTAACCCGTCAGTGCACCCAAGAGAATTTAGTGGATTCTTGCCTCCAAAGAATCTTATCATCGTCTGTTATTTCTTTCGTATTACTGTCGGCACTCCAGCTGATGGAATTTCATATTTCTTCGGCTTTTTCCCTGTCTTCTTGAATAATACGCGATGGAAATTTATAGAATTTATAACGAAATGGAAATGTAACGTTTAATTGAAGAGTAAAAATGTGAAAAGGTGATGTTGCTCTTTCTCTCAAATTTCTAATATTCTATCTAATTCCTAAATGGTTCCAGCGATTGCCACTAGATGTCTTTCATCAATTTCTACTTTGCATTTTCTCGCAAGTGCTCTCTATTTCAATTTCTATATATACGACATATCAACATATCGTATTTCAATTGCCTATCTTACTAACGAATACTTAATTATAATTAATTATAATTATAATTATCATTATATATATCATATAAATATTCCATGTGGAGTTCAGGAAAAAAATGATTGGTCTCGAATAGAAAATTGGTGACATCTTTAGGACAAAAGGAAAAGGAAGTACACGTTCCAAGAACATAGAAATTATGTTGAAAATACAAATTGTGTCGCAGTGCGGACAATCATAACGAAAGCGGAACTAGAAACGAAACTACAATGATGGTTAGAGAGGAGCACCACCGGCGTCATCGGGATTGTTTGGAACAATACCAAACGGCTGCCTAATCTCCATTATGGAATGGAAATCCAAACACTTCACGGACACTTAGCCAGAAACGGACGATGTTCGATAATTCCATAACTTATCTCCTGACCGAGGTTCGGGTCGTATTAAAATATGCGAAGGATGGCGGACGCGCAATTTAATATATAGAATCAGGTCAACGTAGAACCGATTTAATACTCTTACGTGTAGCGTGAATAGAAATCACAGGAGAAATGTCAATTAAAGGTTTAGATTTTAAGCGACTGAACTCGTTATTTGATGTTTTAACATAAGAGAGATTTCGTTGAAAGTAATACCGATCGAAGTTCGACTCAAGGAACTTATCAAAAAGGGAGTTATCATCGATTTGATCGATTTAATTTAACTCAATCGTTGTTATAATTGGTAAATTATATTGTGGAATAATAGAATAGTCATGGAGAAACAACAGATTTGCTCTTTCGTTATATACATATAGGAGAAATCGGATTGTATTAGGTTGTTGCACATGAAATAACCAATTTCGTTAATCTCTAAATGCCATTCAAAAATAAATTAAACACTGAATGTATCGTGGAATAATATTTGTTACACATCAATTTCAAGCTGGATGATATTTAATAATTGTTACAATATACTTCGATATCAAATTCGAGTATTTTAAAATTACAGAGTTGACGAGATTAAATTTAAATTATTGAAGAGCAAAAGAAGCAATTAGCGAGCATCAAAGAAATAAACGATCTTCCATTTGTATTTGTAAAAGATTAAAAATACAACTGACAAATATAATCGTAACCAAAGAAATTATTAATAACAAATTAATATACAACAACAATTGAATTAAAAAAATCAAATCGATCAAATCGATGATAACTCCCTTTTCGATAAGTTAAGTTTCTCGAGTCGAACTTCGATCGGTATTATTTTCAACGAAATCTCTCTTACGTTAAAACATCGAAATCAACACTAATCAAATATATATTAACCAACACCCAACGTAACGAAGAGCGAACAATCACCTTCGACGCGTAATTTCGACGTCAATTGAAGGTTAACACCAACTAAATCCCTAATAATCTTGATCACGCGGATCTAAACAAGACGAGCTTTGTCGAAGTTACTCCAAACTCCGAAACGCGTGTATACGTTCTGCTTTACGAGACTTTCCTTACTTACACCCCCTCGAAGGGGAAGAACGGAGGGCGAGAAATTCGTACAGATGCGGCGGGCCACGTCGCCTTTCACCCCTCCGCACCTATCCACATCCGGAGTAATTGCACGTCTTAATTAATGGGCAGAAACGGAAAGAGGAAGCCGCACGTCTTCATAATTTCCCCTCGTCGAAATCGCGTGGATAATCAGGGCTCGCGTGCGAGCAATTAGCGCGGTCGGAAGATCGACAATCTCGTGATCACTTTGGGGAATTATACAGGGTTCAAGGTTTCTTTAGAAACACGACGTGCTCGTTGAAAGGGATATTTAAATTTGAGAGATAAGCGACTCGATGTGCTTTCTGCAAACGGAAGTATTTGTAAATCGCGATGATTTTGATCTGAGAGTGGATCGTAGGGGAAATGTTGTAAAGAATTATGGTTATAGGAAAAAACTTGATACGGTCGAATCGTTCCGGAAGAATGTTTTCTGTTTCTATTCCTTTGTTTCTATTTGACTTTGACTATAAGTGGTCATACATTTTTTTCCTTATCGTCAGAAGGATTCCGAGTTCTATAATTATTTGGTTTCGGAGAATTCTTGCGATAATTTTCAAGTGACACAAATATAGAACAATAACGATTGAAAAAAATTTTGTCCAAGTTTGATAGACGAAAAATTTTTCAAAAAAAAATCCGAAAAATTATCATTCTTTTCATCTTTTTTCCCCTTTCTTTCTCTCGTGAAAAATTTATGGGGCCACTTCATTCGAATAACAAAATATGCAGAAGAGGAAACACAAAGACTTCGACGAAATCGTAACATCGTAACAAAAACGGAACGATCCTCCGTGCATCGATTCGTGCTTCATTCGATACACAGGCGAGTAAATCAGGCGCACACGCGCGTTTCACGCGACGCAACGGTGGTTGAATGGGGTGGGCCAAGTCGAATCCGCTGGAAATAACGCGGGAATAAAAACGCTATTTACGAGGGCCGGGAAGCCACACTATGAATTACACGTGCCACGCGACAATGGATCCCTTTTTTTCGTTAACTTCCTGCGCTCCTGGGCAGGCAGACAGCAGAATTCCGTCCAATTTTTCTCCATTCAGCTCCTAACAATCGGCCGGCACCGGGATTGCGCCACGAAAGATCGAGCGGAATTCGATCGTCATTCGAGTCACGGCATACATAACGATCCTCCACGATCCTTTTATACCCTCTCCCTCCTTCGCGAATCCTTGCTCCGATAGTTTGGAGAATCGGTGTAAACGGACACGGGGAAAAATATGCGGCTGGAAAAACAATCCATGATGATATTTTCCCTTAGGGAAGAAAATAAATCGTTCTCTCCTTTCACGCTCAATTTTTAAATATTAATTTTATATCGGATATTGAGAAAAGATTGCTATCGTCATTCTCGAGGGAAAAAAATGTCTTCTTAAAGGGAGAGAAAGAAGAAGGTAGAAGAAAATCTAGAGATCGTTCGGAATTTCGAAATATTTAGTTTCTGCGAAATTGAACGTACTGGAGGAATTCGAAAGATTCGTAAAATCTATAAACCGAATCTGTACCGAAGTCGTGGAAATTCCAGAAAGTTAACGAGCGCATAGGAATCCAGGTCGTCTGAAACACGAGATATCCGAATCTCGAAGAACAACGTTCTCCGCGAAAGATCGGTCTATCCGTGTAATTATCTTTCACGATGAATCGTGACCCTAGTTTCTACGCGTTAATTGCACGCGTATCACGGCTAAATTTCCCATGAGCGAGCCACTTTGAAAAGGTTCTCTGGGCGTGCCGGGGCAAATTCAATTCGATCACGCATCGACGGTGAATCGGTAAAAGGGCCGATCGTGTTTCGATTATCGGCTCTTGGTCCCTCGTTTAGCCTGATCGCCGATAAAATGATTTACGACCATTGACCAGACCCGCGCCTACAATTACAGACGCGCTCCAATTTCTCGCGTAAATCCTCTCTGCCTTCGAATCTCTCTCATAACCGGGATCTGAAATTTGAAAAGTTTAGTTTCGATATCGACTTCGATCCATAAATGTGCGAGTTTCCTTTCACGAAGAAATAATTTCGTAGAACGTAGAAATTCGCCTCGAGAAAGGACAACCCCCTATTATGAAGGGTGTTAAAAGGGTGTTAATAACTTGCAGACAGTGCACAAGGCCACTTCTCTCCCTCTTCGATGAATGTTTTTCGATGAAGGACGACGCGATTGTCGGTCAATTCTCTGGATCGTGGTCGAGGGATAGATCATTTCGCTCGAATACCACGTGGACAGTCGCGCAAATCCTCTTCGATAAATTTTTCCATAATAAAAAAAATAAGCATCGTGGTGTTACAGGAATTTTGTGACGAGGTTTATATATTTTATTTGCCGCCACTGATGGTTAATGAGTACAGTTATTCCCGTGGAATTAAAGCGACATTGCTAAAAAATATTTAGTTTTTTCCCCGGTTAACGGGGGGAGGAAAAACAGGCGGATGTTAACTATTCCTGTACGTTTAATTCTAAAAGCTATATACCGTATACAAGTATGCATACATAATAATGTATGTTTCGCGAACATAAGCGAGACGATAAAGTAGAATTTAGCAAAGCAGAGAGATTTGTGACCGCATTTCTACCGTTGAAGCTTTCATAAAAGTTTTCAGCTTTCACGGTTGAAAACCTCTTCTTTCTTTTATTTTACACTTAACGTTTATTCATGCGTATATGGTTCCCCACGTTGAATCATTGTTTTCATTTTCCCAGTTTCCCTCCCCCGTGCGTTTAAAAGGGTATTTCGTTTATTTTAATTTTATTGATAAGCTTCAAGCTGCAAACTCGTGGGCGAAGGGACATGTTCAACGTGTAAATCATCATTTCCAGCATATTATAAAAATCGCGAGAACGAAGAATTTCACGGAAATGGGAGTTTTGACGTTCGCGTCACTTTTTTTTACTTTTTAAACTTGATTTCTCCTCTACTGTTTAAATTCTAATGGAACGAACGTAATTAAGTTCTTTTTTAGCAAGAAATTTTTACCGTCGCGAAATTAAAATTCATTTGTTGAAATTCTTCTTTCCCCTCTTATCACTGCTGAGCTTTCCGTACCTTTTTCGTATCGTCTTCCTATTGTTTCTTCACACTTTTTTTTCGAAACGTTTCAAAAATTCACGAGATAAGGACGAGAAATTAATTGTGGAATGTTCCGTTCCGTGTAATAGATCGATCTAAAACACGAATTTAATATTACACGGATAAGTTAAACTCCTTAATATTTATCCAGCGCGTTTCTTTTTTCGAAAGAAAATACATTCGTCAGAGAACGGAGGAAATCAACGAGAACCCTTTCCGACAATCGTCATCGGGGATGGATCATCCCCATCTCTCGAGGTAAAGTGGGATGGCTGTCACGAGGCAAGGGTCAACGAGGTCCCAAGTGTGTACGCTGCGTTAACTGATGCGTTATTTGGCATGAATCAGAGCTAGAACGAATGGAAATGGAGCGTAATTATCAAAGAGCGACACTCGAGTGTCCAAACGAGTATCTAATATTTCTGTAGAATTATTTCGTCCCGTTGGAAAATATAACGGGGATAATTAATAAACTCGGAAATGTCCTTCGTTGACAAGTCTTATAAAGTCTTATAAACTGGGATATACACCATAAACTCTAAACAGAGCGTACTTTAAACTCCGAAAACCCTCTTCAACTCGGGGCGCTGCAACTTCAATTTTCCACACTTCCTCGGATGTTCCTCCGCTTGTTCTCTTTTGTCGCACCTAACTCTGGATCTTTCGCACACATCCCCCGTCAACCAGAGCCCCGACAGTATCCCAAGAATTTACCTCTCTCTCTTTCTCTCTCTCTCTCTCTCTCTCTTCTTTATTCTCGTATACGGCCACGTACGAATACACTCCAATTCTCGAACAGAGCTTTTAACGAACACTTATCGATAAATATTCTCTATATCGATCTTCCACGGAGGATAGAACAATGACAAAGGGGATGTTTATTGTATCGTTACGCGCGAACAATCGACGTCAATTTTTTCTTCGTTCCGATGTATCAGGAAGGAAGCGCTATATCAGGTTCCGGGAGGGTGTCAACGTCCGGTCCGATTTTTATTTCCTTCCTGGGAAGGGATGAGATGAAACTGCGCGGAACGCTATATTCCGAACGATAATTGGAATGATAATTCCACGAAAGAAAAAAAAAATAATGATCCAATCGTCGATCTCGGGATTTTCTTAGCGTAGTTCGAATCTTTTTATTCGACTTTTTATTTTATAATTAATTGGAATTTAATAACTTTTTCCTCCCCCAGAAAAACGAATTAACGATTAATTTCGATACGATTAATCATTTTGTCTTTGCAATTTTTCGTGAAATTGATATTAAAAATAAAAAAAAAAAA
>NW_006263366.1:1233804-1235831 GCF_000469605.1 Apis dorsata
ATTTTTCGCGGTTTCATTCGCGTTTCGACGTTCCGTTTTCATTTTTCAAAATTCAACCGTTCGAATGTAAAAATATTGTATTTTTTTACGAATGATCAACTTAATACGAGAATCCCATCGACTCGTACATACATCATTACTCTCTGTTTAGAATAACACGGTCAAATGGTAATTGAATACCTTGACGTTTAATTAAATCGAACGAAAGGAAGATATTTGAGTTTAATTAATTAACAAGTACAATCATGCGTTTACGCGATTTCTATTTATCGTTCAATGAATTATGCGAATCGCGATCCGATTAAATCAAATCTAAAATCTAAAAGGACGACACAATGAGGCACAAACTTATCTATTCGAATTATTACATCGTCGTTATTCTTCCCGTTAATCTGTTATTTCCATATCTGCGGGTATTTTAATAATCGGGAATATTTATATTTGCAAAGTTATAGCTACCTCAAAAAGGGGAGGATCTACATCTTAATCAAGGCTGTGATTAAATCTTGGCTAATTAAATTCATAAAATTGGCCTAATACCGTCCCATTTGTCGAGGGAGGCGAAACTTCTTTCCCGAGAATTTCAGAACAACCATCCCCGACTGGGAGAACACTGGGCATGTTTCCCCGGTTCAAGCAAGCCTGGGGGCGTTAGATTATGCCGAGCAGCCGTCATGCATAACTCACTCCGAGGACAACTTTTAATTTCCATAAAACCGTCCCCCACCACCGCCACCCGCTTCTTCCATACCGACCTCGAGGACTATCGCAAGGAAGGGAATGAAAATTTAAATTTCTTCCATTATCTAGACACCATTATGACGCTATTAGTGTGTTTCGTCTTACCGCGAGTATCTTAATTCGATGCAAAATACACTTGTACGTAACTCGGTCTCGAGAGAATAGCGGCGCCGAGTGTCCTATGTCCTTTTGGAAATATCGATTTCGAAGAAAAAAATAAAATGTTTTCTTCGAAGATTTGTTATAGGTTGTATGGATATTTTGTACACGGTATATCGGCTGGTGCTTACTATCTTGATTTAAGTCACTATTTTTTCGAAAATAGCGAAAAATATTTCAGATAAAAAAGTTGAACGTTTTTAAGTTATTCGTAGATGGCTGGATAGAGATCGTACGAAGATCGAATTATCTTTTTTAAATGGAAACGTTCGTTTTCGCAAAATGATACCATCATTTGTTGTAAGATATAAGTATGAAAAAGATAAATATATCTAAACTGAAGAGAATTGTAAAAGAAATTAGAAAAATAGCGGTAATTAAGGTAAATATAAGATAAAGATAAGTATAAAATTTCATAAAAATTCTTGTTTTAAGGCCAAACTTTGAAACTATATCCCGAAAATGTAAATTATTTCCAAGAATTTCGAAAATTCCAGGAATTTTCTCGAAAATCGAAACAAACAATATAAAAAGTGTAAATAAACAGACCAATGTTTGTAAACAAAAGAAAATTTCAATTTCGGGCTCAAAAGTTTGTGAAAAATTTTCGAAAATTTTTGTAAATAAACGTTGAAAATGTAAATAAACAAGACTTTTGTTTATAAACAAAGAAAAATTCTAAGAATTTGACGTCATTTCCAAGAATTTAAAAAATTCCAGGAATTTGACGTCATTTCCAAAAATTGTCGAAATTCTTCAAATTCTTTGGATTGAAATAGAGATTTCGTATTGGAAAAATATAATCCAATAAAAGATGATATGCGAAAATTTTTTTCCAATTTAATATATTTATACTTATCTTTTTAAACGTCATATTTTCAAACAACATTTTTTTTATTATTATCATTTTACTTAATACCAATTATTGATGAAATTTGACATATTTATCTGTTTTATACTTGCTTTTTACCAAGTAGCGCTTTAAACACTGTCAAAAAGTATAAAAAAAAATAATACAAAAATATATAAAAAATATATGCACAATATATAGAAAAAGTAANNNTTGATACAAAAAAGAACTTTACACCTCGTGTAACCAATTGACCATTGTTTAAAATTTGAATTTT
>NW_006263366.1:1235912-1245057 GCF_000469605.1 Apis dorsata
TATTTTTAAAACTTACTTTGATTGTAATTCTAATTAATGTAATTTGTACTATATAATTTTGGATATAGTGGATATAATACAATACCAAAAATAGAAGTATTTCTGCAAAGGAACAGCGAGTGATAAATTTCCTCCGTCGGAGGGGATTAAGGTGGACTCTTTAAAAGACCCGCACGATCACCCTTTTATCCGTTAGGGGACGAAGGTAATCTTTTAATGTAGCCCTGGAGAACTTTTTATTCCCAACTTCAACTCTCTCGTTCTTCTCCTCCCTTTCGCGAAATCTTTTCTTGGACAACGATTGTGAAACCATGCCTCGAAAATTCTCCTTTTCCCTTTCTCTCTTTCTCTATCTTTCTCTCTAGATACGTAGTCCCTTTACATTTGGAAAACATACGATGGACGGGAAGTGTATCAACTTTTAATCAACGTTGCATAAGTTTTTTCCAGCTTCTTTTTTCATTGAAACGAAATTCCATCAAATAATCGCATCGACTTCGCGAATTCCGATTGAAACGCTTCAGAAAGAATTGTAAGGATTCAACACTCGACGAGGAGGGTAGAAGATTGGGGAATTTCGAAAGAATTCCAGAAAACGGTGAATTTGTTCGCGGGTAAACGATTTTATTTTGCAAGAGTATTAAAGAATAAAAAAGATTCGATCAAAAGTAACAGAAAGAAAGAATATATTTAATAAAGAGAAATAAATTATGTATAGATGTGAATCGTGCCGATGCCTTTGTCTTACTGAGCTCGCTACGACGTGTCGCACGGCGGTTTTAGAAAGGAAAACAAACAAAAGGAAATAGAATCGAAACAGCGATCGCGTCGAGTGACATATAAATATACACATAATTGTACAATTCACATATAAATATACAAAATATAAGAAGCAGTTTATATCGTTCTTATAATGTTTAACTCATTTTTTCTCGTTAATTAACGCTCGACGATGTTGAACGAAGTAGAAACTCGAGATGATTTTGCGCATACATGACGAATGTTTCACCGATAACGTAAAATCATTGGATCTTCACAAATCCATACTGAATTATTAAAATTTTATGTCATAATTATCACTTTCGAATTCACTATCTATTATTTTAATTTTTCGATTTCCATTTTCTCTGCATTCATTTTCTCTATCACTAATTCCTTAATAAATATCAATCTCGTTTCTCGTTCGAAATCAAATTCATTTTCGCTTGAGCTTATTTTATTCCGCAATCCATTTTTCTTTTTTTTTTTTTAAAGCTTCTGGACTTCACGAAATCATAATACTTTTGCCACGACTTGAACTAACATTGTTGAAGACGTTGTCAGAGCCATAGTTTTGATGAAATTTAAGATTGAATATCTTATCTCCATTTTAAAATATAAGTTTACAACATTTCCTGATAAAAAAAAATAAACAGGATTATTCACAATTCGCGCTTTTATTAATTGATTAATGAGACAACGAACTCGAGTTGCCGCACGATAAATATCGAAGGATTAATCACCGCATTTCCCCTCCTCCTCCTCGTAAGAAACGAAATTTGACAGTCGCAACGAATACGAAAGAATTCTCCCTCGAGAAAATGGGCGATCATTGGTCAATTTCTCCTCGTCGATCACTTCTCATCTCACGATCACGTATAGACGAATCGCTCTCGCAGATATATCGGCGAGTTACAGTATCGGGCTAGGAGGAAACAAGCGAGGAGCGGGGGAGTCCGTTTCGATGCAGAAAGAAAAGCCGGGTGCGCGTTTTCACGCGGGAAAATGATGCGTTGGGGAGGATCGACGGATCGATAGGGGCGGTATACAGGCGATATAAAGCTAAATCCCGATACGGAGTCGGTTACGGTCGAACGGCGGATCCGGAAACGCTCTTTGGGTATCGACAAAATCGTTAGTCCTGCCGTGATCCGATTTACGACGAGCAACAAATCTCGGAGCCGCCGCGGACGTTCCCCGGGCTTGATTCTCGTTGATCTAGCCCCTGCGCTCGTTCCACGTTATTGCCGGTCTGTGCCCTTTAACGAGGAAACGTCAACCGGGTGGACGCGGCCGCGTTTTACTTTCCAACACGTGCCCCCTCTAATCCTTTTCGATCCCGCCCACCCCCTCCCTCCGCTAAATTAGACTTTCCTCGTTTCGCCGTTATTAGCTTCGTCGCGCTCGTTATTTCAACGGAGAGTTTAAAACAGGGAGAGTTATCTTCGGATCGATCATTGTTTTTATTATTATTGTCGATATTACGCTTCCTTTTTTCCTTTTTTCTTTCTTTTTAACTCGCCATGCAAATTTGTCGAACCCGTTCGAATACGTACGTGCGTATTCGGATAAATTGATTTTAGATTTATATCGAAGTCGAGAAATCGGGTAAGAGTGTCTAGATAGAAGTTAAATCGTCATTTATGTAAATTGGTATTTAAGTCAATGATAAAATTAAACTCGTTCGTTCTCCTCGATCCAAGAATTTTCGTCCGAAAGAAAGAAAATTTATAAATATTCCTTCTAGCGATGGAAATTACTTGCCCGAAGGCAATTCATCGAATTTTATCCCCTGGTAAAGAATCAAGGAATCGAGAGAATTGGTAGGATTTTGGGAATGTCGATTCGTTGGCGGATGTACGAGCTTAACTGGGAGAAAAACTGGAACGTTTCCGATCGTGGCCCGAATAACGAAGAAGATCCTTTTAACGGGGATGGAATTGAGGTTGCATGCTTTTAATTAGGATTTTACGAGACCTTCCCTTTGACCGGAGGTTTGCTCTTTCTCGTATTGTCCCGAATTAGGGGTTCCGAGATCTCGTTCCTTCGTTAAAGTCTCATCGAGGTCGTGGAGGAAAGCGCTACCGCTCAACCCGATATCCACCTCCAATTTGGATTTTTCGACCGAGCTTTCTTTCCCCGAACACTGTTCTTAAAGCAATGGGCGGGTTGCTTGCTCGGGAGAAATTGAAAGGCAAGACACATTTTCTACTCGACCTACCATTTGATTTTGTTTCGCTTCTTCTTCCTTATTCCTCTTCTTTTTCTTTCTTTCTTTTTTTTTTTTTTTTTTTTATTCCTCCTTGAGGTATCCTCTCCTGCACAGTTCGTTGGATCGTGATTTTAATGCCTCTCTGCAGAGAGAAAGAATTCCCCGGATGTAAAGAAAGAAAACGAGCCGAAGAATTGAAGTGTAAAGCACAGGTTTAATTCGACTCGGCCCTCTGTGATCTTGATTTCGAACATCCCCTTTGTCATGGCTCAGCAGACCGTAACTTTTCACCGTTAAACTTTTTCTTAAACCTTTTTCAAAAAAAAAAAAAAAAAAGAAAGAAAGAAAGAGAAGAAAGAAAGAAAAAAGAATAAAGCGATGAAAAGAAATCGTCGTTGTATTGAAATATAGAATTCAATCCTCTCCTCCCCCTTTTTTTCGAAAGAATTTTTTCGAATTATTTTCCCCGCAATAGCGAAAATCTTGCCCTGAGGATAATTGAAGATGGTCCAGGCAATTACACGGAAGTTCATAGTGGAAGGTTTCGCAAAGTTTAGCGGCCTGTAGTTTCAACTGTTGGGTTGATAAGTTCGTGGCACGTTGGTTTCTGGCGGAGGACAAAAGTAAAACCGCGCGAAAGAAAGCGAACGAGACGATTCTCCCCGTTTTTACACCATTGTCACGGCTTTCTCCTTCTCGATCCCTTTATCCCCGCGAGCGCAACTCCTCCATGCTCATTGTCTTTCTATACTTTTCGTTGCTGTTGCTTCTTCTTCTTCTTCGTTGCCTTCCGATTTCATGTTTTTTGCATCTGGGCTGTGAACTTGCCACTACTGTTCTCCCTTTCTCTCCATTGTCTCTGTTCACCAACTTTTTTTCACGACTGGTACGTTTCCCGCTATCGAAAGATTGCGAAAAATCACGGAATGGGAATGAAAATAGAACGTGGAGTATAATTCTTTTTTTTTTCTTTTTTATGCGTTAAGCGTCGGATTAAAAAATTAACCGAAAATCGATTTTATTTATCTAATCTTCTTCTTCTTCTTCTCTTATTCTTCTCCTCTTTGCAAATATTTCTCAAATATCAACAATATTCTCTTCCACGATATAAATATGATATAAATAATTTCACTGTTTATTCGTATTCCAAAGTTTCGCCAATGCTGTCCGCCAGAAATTTATATCTATCCATCGGATCCATTCCATTTATCTCAAACTTGCAAAGAGCAAGAAACGAAGAATGAAATAATGGATTAACCTAAACGAAGAAACATCACCGTGAAATAGAAATAGGGAAAGAGAAATGTATCGCGAAGTTTCATTAATAGCACATACTCGAAGAACGTTGAGAAGCGCAAACCAGTCGCGAGGTGGACGCTTGCATCTCGGGGTTAGGTCGAAATCATTGTTTAGTGCTTTCAAGTCAGCAAAGTTTCTTCCCTCGTTCTACTGCTTCCTCTCCATTTCCTCCATTTCTCTGGTCAGACACCGTTACTCGTTACCTCTCTTTATTCTTTCTTTATTTCCAAGTTTTCTAACGAAAACACCCTCCCGACATTTCCTTGAATCATTCGATTCTCGATTGATGAATCGAAGATGAATCCTTTTCAAAAAATGGAAGAATCTCGAAAATTGTCGAATCGTTCGAGAGCCATCCGTTCATCTCGAGATAAAGTGCCGTTCTCCGTTTCAGCCTGTACTCTCACTCAGCCCTGTCTCAGTTTTCATTTTCGCAAAACGGGAGGAAGTCGCGCCGCGCTCGTCTTTATCATTATTCGCGCTGACGCGCCTCCATGAAACTCGATCCTTTTCAGCCCATTCTTCGCCCGCATGGCTTTTTACGCCCGTTGCACCACCGCCTCCTTTTCCTTCTCTCCCAAACACCTTTCCCCCTCGCCCGACACCCCACCCCTTTCGAAACAAGTCGCAGTTCTCCTCCTCTCTCTCTCTCTCTCTCGATACGAACAAACGGATCTTTGTTTTTGACAGTTCGCCAGCCGGGGGCGAATGCGAAAGCTCGCGAGCGGAACGCTTCGCCGCCGACTCGACGCTCCTTGCCCGAGAATGGCAACAATGGGCCCTCCTTTTGATACGATTCACAGAAAGAGACGGAAAGAGGGGGACGGTGGCGCGATCGGGGGTTGGAGTGGCGGCGATTGTGTCCACGGATCGCGAACCATCTTTCGCTTCTTTCGCGAATCGTTCGAGACACGATTTATTTCTCTTATTTTTGAAATGTTTGGTGAAATCATTCGGGATTTTCAGCTTCCCGACACGTCGAAATATCTTGGATTGAACAATGTGTTCACGTAGCGTAGTTGGAAAGGGGTCGATGATATTTCGCCCACAATTATTTTCTTCCGTTAGAAATGATTTGGAGAATGAAATGTTTCTTTTATTTGTATCGTTAATCGTAGAATTATATATGTAACATAATTTTTTTCGTACATTTAATTCTATTTGTATTAATTACAATTACGAACGAAACGATCGATATTTATTCCCTTCAATTATTTATCCCTGAAATTTAATTCTGTTAATAAATTTAACAACATTTCATTAGTCTCTACGTTATTTATCGTGGCGATGCATAAATATGTCGAGAGAAAATTGACCATCGATAACGAAGATATATATATATATGTATATGTACGATGAACAGGTACAAAAATCAGCGTCTATTTCAACGTGTATATACAGGTGTATATAGGTTTGGTGAAATAATGGCGGTGAGAAAACGTTGAAACGATTATTGGCAATCTCATGGTGACATATTGAAAAGTACACGATGGAAATTTAACAAAACGAGGTTGGAAACAATCACCATTGAATGAGACTCGGCATTTTGCAATCTGTTCGATGCATGCGCGGAATTCAAAAGCGTTTTCGAGTTCGGTGTGGAGGAAAAAATAGGAAAAAAAGAAAAATGGTGCAGGCGCTCGATACGAAAACTTGAAACAATTATTACAGACCCAGTACAATAAAGAATAGCCTCTTAATTCGTAATGATGGTGCACGTTAGACCTCGATCAAGCGGCTCGTTCGTTCGCCTTGCATATCTTTAAATGTTAAAAACGAAACGAAAACGAGAGAGAAAACGTTTGGAACGTTTTTCCATGCTCGCGATATGAAAGATGGCCAAGGTTTTTTTCTTTTTTTATTTTTCTGTTTTTTGAACGTTTAATCTCTGAAACAATTAGGATGTCGAAGCGGTAATCTCTGTGGAAAACCGCGTTTGTTCGCTATATCCGAATCTTCCCTGACTATTCCGTGAAACATGGTTATCTTTCACTCTTTTGTGAATGATAAATTGTCCAATTGAACGATTTTGAAAAATTTCTAACTGGATATTTGTTCGGGACTGTATCTCGTTCAGATAGCGGTTCAATTGTTTCAACGTACAAAGAATGCTTTTGTGCAAGAGTAGTGGATATTTTATAAATGTAGAAGGAAAGATACCTTATCCATCGATATTTTAATGATCGATAATATTTCTGTTTTAACTTTCTTCGTAAACTCGACAATTTAAAATTAATTTAATTGGATATCCCCTTTGCTGCACATTTTAAATTCCAAGATACGATCTTTCTTATAAAGCTAAACAAGCTTCTCTGAATTTAGCATCAATAAAATCGATGAATCCAAGTAAGACGAATAAAAATGAATTTTTATCGACCGTCGATCGATCGATGAATGAGAATATCGATCCAACTTATTTCGACACGCGAACGTGAAAAATAAGAAATTTAGTAAAAGTAACAAAGTCTTCATCTTTTGGAAAACATATATATGATATGGATGATTATGTACGATTATAAACTCGCAAGTGTACCGCGGATTATTGGCGTAATGCGAGCCCGTCTGACTGACAATACGCTTATGGAAAGCCGCAAAATCTCGACTCTCCGCACCGCTATTACCTCGAAGACAGCAAGTTGTTACGTGCGCTCGTTACATCTCCTCGACGAGAGGAGAATGTACCGAGGCTGAAACCACGGTCCGTCCATCGATTCCCGATTCAATTTCGAAAAGGTGAATTCCTCCTTTCTCGAGGAATTCCCGTATCGTTGTCGAAATTTAAATTCGATATTTGTATCGCTCGCTATTTATTTACGAAAGGGACAGACAGCCTGCTTTCCCGCCGTGTTTGGAAGGGAGGAAATTGCGCGAACACGCGCAATTAAACAAGTGAAATGTTAATATTTGGTTTATTACGCTTGCTAAAATTTCAATATTTTACACTCTCGTAACGATCCCCGTAAACGAAATTAGAATTTTGAACGAGGGGGGAGAAAATAAATGAGTACGATTCTCTGTACATTGTGTTATTAAATATCGAATTATAAATTAAATAACAGGAGAATTAATTCTCGTTACGGAATCGGACACCGGTAGAATTTCAAGTGAAAAGAATTTCCGTGTGATTCTGTTTAAATCGCGCGGTATATATGCGCATGTGTGTGTGTGTGTGTGTGTGTGTGTGTGTGCGCGAGCACATAAACGAGATTGAACGAAGTACGGAATAGGCAAGGCAGGATATGAGATGACGAATGAAATATAAAAAACGCCGATGGATAATACACCGAGGGGAAGGGCGGAGGAGGGAGAAGTTTTAAACGAGGGTGAATATATCCCGTTGTGTTTTTCCCATGTTTTTCCTACGGGGGGATAATTGCCGCCCAAGCGAATGCTCAGCGGTTTGAAATTAATGGTATTCCGGTTAAATAAAATCGTGACGTGATTTCTCTCCTCTCTTGGAATCATTTTTATTCGTCTTGGAGTCCTCGTTCGATTTTGCAACTTTATTAATCTCGCATGCGACAACCAAAAAAAACTTGACGATCGAATCGAGGAAAATAATCGTTTCGAAAATTAAGCGGAAGCGACTTATGATTATATCATACGAGTGAATTTTGTTGTGCGGAGCGGATGAAAAATCAGTCAGAAAGTGATTTGATTCGGGATGTGCAAGTAATACACGATAACTCGCAATATGCCGCGTTTCCAATGATGTTTTAAACGCGATCGTGGTCGAACGCGGGGATTCGTTATCGAGCATTTCATCGATTTATCGAGGCGTATCGTACTCGCTCGCGTTAATCAAATATCTGATTCCATGGCATCGTTAAGGAAATTGTATCGATGGTGTCGAAGAATACGGTTTCCATCAGTGTTGGAATTCGGCGCTCATTCGCCGAGGCGAGGTCGATCGAACGCGATTCGAGAAACTGATCAACGTCTTCTCTCTCTCTCTCTCTCTCTCTCCCTCTCTCGAGTACCAACAACCTTGATTACATCGAAGAATCTCGTATTTCTGTCGCGATCGCGGATATAAAAGGTAGATAGGCGAGGTCGAAATCCGATAGAACCACATTTCCATAAAACGCACGCGTATTTCAATCGAGAAAAATCGTTTCTTGTTTCGATGTTCATGAAACGGATCGTCGTGGACGATGGGATTGTTCGAAACACGTAAGATGGAGAAAGAGATCGACGAGATGAGAGAAAGGTGGCTCGATAAACAATTCGATAATCAACTTTGCGCTTTGAGTATCCGAATGGAAATTCGCATTCGTCGGCCGCCATCGCTGATTTTATTCCGCGGCTGTTTTGATTGCCACCACCTGTCCCCTCGTCCCCGCCGCTTATTTATTTTCCGCAATCCTTCCGATTGCCCTACACGTCTTATTTGCCATTCTGCTCACGGAAACTCTTTCTTTCCACCGCCGCGTTTCGTCCCGTTTTTTCCCCACTAATCCACCCCGGCCAAAGAAATTTTTACACCGCTTGCCGCTCTCTCCACCCCCCTCGCTGCAAGATTTTGAACAAGCGTGTTTAACGAGCTACGCTGGTTATTACAACGGTTTTACCGCTCTTTGCCCGTTTACCTAGGACCGTCGGGCTAGTGACGAGTTATACCACTGAAACGGCGGGCAAGGTGCCACTAATGACTCCTCGGCGAATATATATCCTTTCCCGGATCTAATACTATTATTTTCTGCATAATTTTATACATCTCGCGTAAAATTTTCGTTCAGAGAATATCCGAGTAATTTCGCTTTATATATCATATGTAATTAGTTTCGACATCGACGTAGTTAACAAAAGGTTTCGATCTTTTCAATTTATATCTTTCATATTGCATTTTGAATTATAATATATATATATATATAT
>NW_006263366.1:1245283-1251899 GCF_000469605.1 Apis dorsata
TCTATACAATTTTACAATTTCACTTTATCATACTTTTTATATTAACAAACATGCGAATAGAATTGTTCTCGAATGCTTTCAAGCTCGAAAAGGATGTGTGTGTCTCCGTGAAAATGGAACCACGACAGTTCTATCATAACGTATTTATGACCCCTTGAGAACGAGAGGCAGAATCTCTCGCTACGCGCCTTTATTTCTTTTCTCGTGCAATCCGCAAAACACATTCCTTCGAGCCAAAGAGAGAGAGAGAGAGAGAAAGAGAGAGATCTCCCCTTTGAGAGATCAGGAATTATCCCAAGATGAACACTCGGGATCCATTTTACGCGTTTCTTCCCTTACTTTCCGTCCACGCGTTTGATCGTCGTGTAATTTCGACGAAATTCCCCGTGATTTCACAAGGGGAAGTAGAAACACGTAGCAATACGTCGCATACTTGACAGGGCCGATAATTACTTTTAACTCCATTAACGCAGTTACGTTACAATAAAGCGGAGCCAAGGTAACGCTGTAGTGTGAGTATGTGTGTGTGTGTGTGTGTGTGCTGATAAAGTTTGCAAATGTCGATTGAGAAAGATCGTATAATATATCGTCCGACCTTGTAATTTTGCGAAACATATTCTACTTTACACGGCCAGGGAACGAACGATCCCTCTCTCTCCTCTTTCTTCTCCGCCTATCCGTCCTTTAATCCATCCGTACAAAATCATTCGTATTTTTCATCACTTTTGTTCTCTTAAACTAATTAACACCGTCCCAAAGGCCGTTGTCGATTACTCTTTCCGCTCTTTGACCGGTTGCACGTTTCTCTTTTTGCTGATTTAGCTTCAACAACAAAAGCTTTCGACTCGCATTAAAACCGTGCGATGACCAGCGTGTTCCATGCGCCGCGTTTTAATTATTTCGTCCAACTTTTATCCCTTGCGTGCACCATTATCAATTCTCTCTCTCTCTCTCTCTCTCTCTTTTTCTCTCTCGTTTGAATTAATTTTCAACGTTCGATTTATTCTTGGATCGGTGATTCAAGTTACGGTATGGGAGAATGAATTGTCACGCGCACAAATATTCACTCGTGAATTCTTTCACGCGTTTTCACGTCTAAGTTGTTTCATAAAAGCTTGGATAAAAAAAATCGAAGTGAATTTGATTGCGAAGAGTTTGTCGAATTTGAAGTTTCGTCGATTTTGAAACAAATTAATAGAAAACAAAGAGGGGAGTTTACATGCACGGATATATTATCGTCGAATGAATATTCAACGTTTATTTAATATTGGCTGCATTGAATACTTCCAGCTTCGGGCCATTCGAATTAGAATCGTTCAAAATTGTGAATAAATTTTATTCATCGAAAGGCGTGAGTGAACTTTAATAAGGCTTTGATTACATACTCTTTCCAACAACGCTATGTCCACGTACATAGAAGTCGATTTACATTCTAAAATATTTAAATATCAAAAGGGAGGAAACTTAATTCCGTCTTGATTAAAGTCAACGTTGACTTGAACGATTGGTTTATTCAAACTGTAATAACTATTTTATACTACTTATTCGATTATGAATATTCATATTCCATCCGTTTGATCATTAACAGAATAGACTGTTTAATGATCAAGACAAATTAAATGTCGTGTGTGTATGTGTGTATAAATAAAGAAACGAAGATTTATAAGAAATGGACACTTGTATTGGACAAAACGTTTAATCGGTTTGTTCAAAAGAAACTTGAAAAGAAAATTATATTCGAAAGAAATTTGTCCATTTTTACGTCACGTTGTCGTTTTAATTGAACCGATCGATATCGTATAACATAATATTCGCCATTGTCACAAAGTATATACGTTTCCATACGGATCAGGATTAGTTTAATTAATATCTGCTCGTTATTGATCCTCGTTATACACAGAGGGAGGTTTCAGAGCCACTTTTATCCCACACTCGACTTTTGCTGTTATCGTTACATTTACACGTTCGTTTCATCCTTGCTCGATCTCCTCTTAATGAATAATAAAACTTTGTACACGTGTTTCGGATTAAAATAACGATTAATCGAGGAAGAGAATACCAGAGGAAGATTTTTCTCAATCTTTCGCGTTAATAGATGAACACGCAATAAATATTTTCTAAAATATTTTCTTTTTCTTTTTTTTTCTTTTTTTTTTTAGATTAGATTTCAGATGTTTCAAAGAAATACTTACGTGTTTTCATTGCTCGGAAATAAATAATAATTTTAATTATCTCCAAGTTCTCGTCAAAAGAAAAAGAAATAATGCATCGAAAGTTTGGGTTTGTTGACCAGCAAAACACTTTTGGCGATCTTTCACCGTGTGGAACGACGAGGGAGTAGCAGTTTCGCTTGTCTAGTCCGGCAGATATATAGCAGCTTCTGTTTGAAGTCACACTCGACAATCTTTCCGCCATAATTCCATTTTATCGTTGAGAGAGGACGCGAGGCAGGAAGAGAACAGTCGGGGTATCGTCCTGGTTGGCTAACAGGAGACTTCCACCGAACCTCTGTAAGCAAAGAATTGTCTGAAAGCTCAACAATGCTCGATCTTATCGTCCCCCTTTTCTATCGAGAGAACGACGAGACTACGAGAAGAACACTCGAGTGGTTTTCCTTTGGACAGAGCCGTTTGGTTTTCCTTTTTCAGCACGATTGTTCTTACGCCATCGAGCATTGATTTCCCCCCCTCCTCTCCCTTTTTTTAGCATTTTAGAAAACATACGCGTAAAAATTTCCAATAGCGTTTTAAGCGATGAAAATTATTAAAAGCGTTTCCTCGATTTATCCCAATTTCCTTCGAGTATCTTTTTCTTCTTTTTCGTGCGTGTTTCTTTTTTTCTTAAATTAAATTTCTTAAATTCCCGTTCAAGCAATTAAAGTCTCTTTCCGCTAACTAATATCGAGAGACGTTGAAATATATTGGGATGGAAGTCTGTCTCTTTGTTGAAATACAACAACACCGCCAATTCTGCATCGATCTTGACTAATTGACTTTGGAATAATCCAATAGTTCGCGGGTCGAGTGAAATCCAAAATCGATTTTGTGAAGTCGATTAGGAATTAATTAACAGCCCTGTGAACTATTCTCCATTGTGCTGTATATTTCAATGAACCATACCGCACCCTGGTTTGCTTCCGGCAACTTTTCATAAATCATTCCTTCCCGTTTAATTGATAAACCTCAAACGAGATATAACCAACCGAGATATTATCCAACGGTATAGTATCACAATTGATAAAGCTGGAAATAAGGAGATAACGAATCGTCATTGTTGATTCTTGTCGAATAAACGTACTTATATATATATATATATATATATATTTTCTCGAGGTTGACACGAAGGCGTCATTCATTTTACGGCAATGTAAAACGATAAGGAACACGGCCACCATTTTTCCTTCACGTTTACTTCACTACGTGACGCTTTTAGTTAAGACCTTGACGAGGTTAAGATCCCTATAAAACCAGCGGCAAGGTGGTTTTCCAAGCTCGGGTGGAAAGTGTGATTCGACCGTCCTTTTTCCTCCCCGTATTCCCTCTTCGTCGCTTCATCCCAAATTTCCTTCCTCCCCTCTTCTTTATTTCTTCTTTAGGGCGCGGAAGAAACGTCGAGTCTTTGAAATGGAGAGGCCAGAAGAAGAAGAAGAAGAAGAAGAAGAAGAAGGCTGATATTGCCTGGTGATTTACCGAAATTGCCGACAATTTCAAAGTGAATTACTCTCGTACGATTCAATTTAGAATTTTCTTGCAATACAGATTAAAAATTATCGTTTAAAAATTTCGTGAAAATATATCCTTCTCTAATTTTACTGTACCGTAAAAGTTGAATTATATTAATTATTTCGGAAAAATACAATTTCTCGAGCGTTTTACGAGTTAAGTCCTTTTTTCACAAGTATTCTTGTCAAGGATCTTGGAATCTTTTATTTTCACGCAGAGGATGCCCGCTTGACAACAGACGTAATCTCTTTTTACAATGCAATTTCGGGGCATGAAAAACTTTTATCTGGATTAAAAGGAATCCGTTTGCAAATAACCTAACCCGAAAGCCATAAAAATAACCAATCGAAACCTGCATGGAAAGTCCATAACAGCGGGACAGCGAGAAACGCGACCACTCTGACCAAATAAAATTTAACAAACCGCCGACCCCGCGATAAATCGATATCCTCACCTTACCCTCTTTTTTTTTCTTCTTCTTTTTTTCCTTTTGTTTCTCTGCCCGCCCAAGTATTCTCCCTTCGAGGTGCAGCCTCGCGGTTTCACCACGCTGAAAGTCGGCTAATTGATTTATCGTCCGTGACGTTAACCGTGCCATATATTCGTATATCGCGTATATATATATATATATACGCGTTGCACATTTATGAGAGAACTCTGTATCGATGCTCAAATGGTTATCGTGTAATCGAGCATAAAAACGTAACAAGCCGATGGAATCGAACTTGTGCTGGAATTACGACTGTTACGTGACGATCCCATAGGAGGTCTCGTTTCCAAGGGGAGGAAGATATAACCACAGACAATTTTAGATCCGTGAAAATGAAGACTTACCAGACTTCCCGGATTCGATTCTCAGCCATCCATTTTATATGCTATATATATATAGTTTTAATAGAAATGCTACAACGTTGATCACTTTGCTTGCAAAGAAATTTGTAAAGTTGGAAATCTTGCTATTAAAAAAAAAAAATATCAATATTCACGTTTGTTAAACAACGAGAAAGAAACATTGTTCCACAGTTTTCAATGTAAAATAATAATTTACTTAATAAGTTTCTCTTTCACAATCGTAACATTTTTCCTTCTTTTTTTTATTTTCTTCGATAATATTATATCCCTGGAAAAGGATGGAAAAGGATTATACGATATATATACAGGGGAAAAAAATCTTCTTTCATACTTCATCCCCCTGTCCCCGTGTATTCTTCAAAGTTAATCACTATATTCAATGTCAAACTGAAAGTCCAACGACATAATAGGGGGATCGGGGTCGCGTAGCACAAAAGAATCTTATTACTTAAGCCGCCATTATCTTAGCTCAGCTTGTCCCCTCAAGAAAAACCTTTCGTCTAACTCATTACTTATCGAACGCTCCTTTCCTCCCCGCGCCTTTCCTGTCAAAATCATTCAACGAACGGGAGAAAACGGAGAAAAGTGCCTTTCCGCGTTCTTATCTCAAACACTCTCGAACGACACGCTTCGCGGTCGAGGAAAAGCCACTTCCAATTAAAAGGCGCGTATATCCTCCCACATCCCTCACCACTTTGATCCCCCACGTTGAAACGCGTTGAATCCATGGATCGAATCAACAAGAAGGGACGTTCGAAGAGACGCTGAAAAGGCGAAGTCGCAGGGCACGCCTCGAGCGGATTTAGGCCGACGCGAGACGTTTAACGAGGGGAGAGAGGCGCACGTAGCGGTTGGGCGGATTCGGATTTAGGCAGCTGCGGCGTTCCACGCGCATAAGCCCGGACAAACCTGAGGTTTGGCACTCGGGACGTGCCCTGGCAATTTGATCGTCCATTCCCTTCCTTCCTTCCTTCCTTTCTTTCCTTCTCATTGTCGTCCCGAAACCAAACTTTCCAGAATCTTCTTGGATTTTCCCGAAACACCGCCAACAATGTTTCCCCTTCTCGAAGAATCTCGTGGATCGTGGACGGGATTGGAAGTATTCTAACGGGGGAAAAAAATAGTATTAACGATAGAACGGTGAAAAGTATGAGATTTGGATTCGAGTAAGAGTGTCGTTGATAACGTGGTCAGTTTCGAATCTGAAATTTGATAAATTAATTTTGAAAAGAAACTCATCAAGGCGCGCTCTTCTTCCACGTTGTTCGAGGTATCGAAGTTTCGAATTGTCGAGAAAAATTTGTTCGAGTTTCCCCGGTAATCGGCTCGTTGTACGAAGTTGTACAACAAAGTATCAGGGAAATTATCGAAAGCGCGAGGACTTTCAGCGGAGAGACACGGAGGGAGGGGGACAAAACAATTGACAACTGCCAGAGGGAGTGTTTCCCCGAGTTTGCGGGATAGATTCTGGTAACGGAAGCATTAGAAACAACGGACTAGTTAGATAGATTTGCGTGTAACCAGCTGCGACCTCTCACGTGTGTAAGCCTGAATCGAGACGTGGCTGAGATTGGGTACTTTGAGATTGTCTCAAACACGTGAATCCACTTCCACGAGATTATTCACGTTCTGAAAATTCGAACTTCGTCGTTGTCGAAAGATCGCGGATCGTCGGCCACGGATGGTAAATTTGCAAATTTCACCGATATTTTTCACGCTTCGAGATGGATCCTTGAAATTATTCCACGTTCCGCGATTGTGATTGCGATAACTAAAAAGAGTTTGAAACCGAATAATTTTTTAAAACGAGACGAGAAAGAAAAATTAACCATCGCCAATAAGAAACGAGGAGAGGAGAGACGCGGAAAGACAAATAGATAGCGGAAGTGTAACGTGAATTTGTGCACCGGTAGCTTCAATTAAATTTCGAGCTATTCCAATATCCACCAGCGGCTGTTGGAAAGAAAGAAGAGAACGAGAGAGAGAGAGAGAGAGAGANGAAATAGAAATTCGCGTATGCAAAAGAAAATAAAGAAAACACG
>NW_006263366.1:1251932-1261642 GCF_000469605.1 Apis dorsata
AGGAAACCGAAACAATTTAGCGAGGTAAACGGCCATTGGTTCCTGCCATTAAACGATTTTCGATTACACACGTACGTACGAATATGAGCCGGTGTTGGTGCATAACGGATGCATGTAATTACGAATCGAGCTTTACGACTTGCTTAACTTAAATTACGCGACCTCAATTAAGTGAGACCCATGCCTGGTCTCGTTGCCAAGTTTCACCCTTCTGGTGAACCGCACGGTTCAACCCCTGTATCAAAAACTGACCGTTTATAGCTCGCCTTTATTTCCCTTGAAATATTCGGGTCGAGGATTCACAATGCTTTAACGGAGGCTGAGTGAAAAGTAAATAGGAGTTGGAGATAATTGACGAAACGATTATTACTATTAATTGAGAAGTTACATGCTCGCGCGTACTTTCTTTTTTTCTTTTTTAAAATAATATCGTTTCTATCCGTTCCGGATCGAGTTTCGATTAATAGATCGATAAAAAGATCCAAATATTTCCGCAAGATAGGATATATCCGTGAGATAGGAAAGTCCATGGTTAGTCGAGTACAGGATTTCCTTATCATATATTTCTATACGAACGAACAAGTTTAGATGGCAAAATATAATTCATATTCCGATGTAACGAGTTTCGTAATCCTGTTCAAAATCTCAGCAATTATTCAAAATATACGTACTGTTATAATATACTTAAGATTTCATTAAATTTAATTGTAACTTGAAAACTTGAATATTTGGAATATTCGTAACCATCTCTCTCGCGGTTCCCTCATTCTATTTATCTACGCCACGATCGTTTCGTTCCACTTGATCGTCCATTCCACCTCCTTCTTTTTCTTTTCCCTTCCCTCAACTTGTCTTCTTGTCAACGATTATCGCCTTATTATCCCTCAATTAAGAAATTCGATCTCGAAATTTAACAGCCCATCCCTTATCCTCTGCCCAAGAGTCACGAGAGACCCGTGACGGGCTTTAAACTAAATATTGGCTTACCGCTTACTCCACCACCGCTCTAACGCTCAAACATTCTTCCCCTCGCCCGATAAAACTCTCAAACCCTCTCTAACCTTCCCGGGCAAAGGCCAATCCCAACTTTCGCGAACACCCATTTCACACGATTGCTCGAGCCAACCAATCCTAATCGAAACCGGTATCGTCAAAGAACAATCGCACTCGGCCACTCGACTCCACTTTCTCCTACTACCATTCGCCGTCGATTCCCCCCTCTCAGGTTCTCCGACCATCATCGTCCGGATCCTCCTGTCCCGCAACAAAAACAGATTAATTTTAATCTGTAGGCCGCGTTCCACGCGTTTCGAGCAAGCGTGCTCGACGCGAATCCCCGAGATGGGACGTGTAAGTACGTGTAACTCCGTGTACACAGGGTTTGGGGGGGGGGAAGGGGAGGGACAGAGTGGAGGAATTTAAACGGAGAAAGAGAGAGAGAGAGAGAGGTAGAGAGAGAGCGGGTCGCATCGATTCCGGCCAGCATCCAATCAAGGATAAGGACGCTGTAGAGACGGTGTATCTCGCCCGATTGCCACGGTACACAGAGACGTTGTTGTTGCAGTTTCATGCAAATAGGGAATTAGACTACCGTATGGGAAATCTCTCCTTTCTTGTAAGGTTAACAATGCCGATTTTCAAAAGGGTCGGTAGGATTCGAGGAACGATTGACACATCTTTTCTTTCTCTTTTTTCTTTCTCTCTTTTTTTTTAGGATTGCGAAGTTTAGTTTCCAAAGAGATTCAGTTTCTCCGTTATTTAACAATGAACCGTCTTGATCCGTTTCGTGCGGAGATTTACAGAGTCGAAATTAAATTTTCAAGTGATACACGGATTTAGGTTAACGTATTCGTTGTAAAATAATGTGTTTTACTAACACAACCCGTGAATATCGTATAATTATTGATTAATTCCGTGATATTACTCGAATATATATATCGGCGAGGTATTATCTTGATGTGTAAATCTGTTACAAATATTATCAGACCGGTAGTAATCTATCCTGTATTATCCCACTTCTAATGAATTAACAATGCGCGATCCTCCGATGTTTATTTAGCTTTACCGGGAATATTTTAATCGGTCAACGATTCGAATCAAATAATTCAAATCCTGTATCGAATCCGATGATATTAAACCGTTGTACATAAAATAAAAAAATAAAAAAAATAAAAAAAAAAAGGAAAAAGGAACAACGAGGAGAGAAAGTTTTCCACGGAATTCGGTGGAATTCGTTTTTCGGGGGTTAGCATTTTTTCGAATCGGGGAGAACTTTCCACGATAAAAACTCGAAGTTTCTTCCGCTATGCAACTCTCGTTCCCCGTTACCATCCAATTGAACGTGATTTCGGAACACGTGAATCAACGTACTTGGAAAGATTATATATAAAAAAAAAAAAAAAATAAAAATAAAATAAAATAAAAGAAAGCAAACGAAATCGAAACGAAAGGGGAAGAAAGGGGAGAGAGATCCTTTCGAATTATAATCGAGGCCTATACATACGTACACGATGGAGAATAGTTAGGTAAAGTCGCAGCGCGGGGTACGCTCCAAGTTTTGCCTGATCCCCGCGCGAATGCATAGGCATAACGTAAATCCATGTTTACTATGCTAATACAGGCGAAGTTGCCGGTTGAAAGGACTCTGTGAAACGTCTCATCAAATATGCAACGCTACTTGCCTACGACCGGGCCAAAGAAGAGGAACTGGGAGAGAGGAGAGGAAGGAGACAAATAGAGAGAGATGGAAAAAAAGGAGAAGAAACTCCACCGCTTTTGATGGAGTCCGTTGGACCGGAAGCATGAACGTTCCTGAACGTACCCTCGCAGCTACTTCAGTTAGCAAATTTCTTTAAGGCCGGAGAATATTTCTTTCCAACTCTTTCTCTCTCTCTCTCTCTCTCTTTCTCTGCTCCCCGCGGGTCTCGTTCCTGGCAGTTTATCCACTGAATGAAGAAGAAACCGGTTCGCTACCGGTGTATGTATTCGTGCTTCGAGTTTAAAAGGTTTAGCCGTGAGGAACGTGTTTGGCGTGTAAGTTAATTGCCTCGGGGGAAAGGTAAACCTTTCCATTCTGAGCCATTCTTCCAATTTCGGTGATTACGTTAACCAATTCGCGATCTCGCAATCTCGAATCTCGCGTCGTCGAAATTTAATGAAAATTTGAATGAAAATGTGCGGCGATCAATCAAATTTTCTATCTCGACGCGTTCCTTTCTTTCTCTCTTCTTAGAGATTCTAACCGTGTAAATTGTAGCGGCGGTATAAAACTGAAGGAAAGATTTGTTCTACTAAGAACAATCGCGCGTTTTTCTTATTTATCGAGATCGAATCACGTGGATGAACCGCAACTGGTAACTTCGCAACTGGTAATGCAGTTATCCATGGCTTGCCCGATTTTCAGATCGAATGTACCCGAGATACAATCCACCAGAATACAATCGCTCGTTTTCCCCGTTACCTTAAAAAAGCACAGCGCCGAAAATTGACGATTGTTCGCAAAGGTTGCGAAAAGACGGAGAGAAAGGAAAGAAACGGAAGGTGGAAAAGCGGATTTTTTGGGAAACGGTGGTAGGATCACGTGTGCAAGACGGAGTGGAATCAAAGGCGGGCCGAACGTATTTTCGAGGCCTGTGTTCATCGTCTGTGTGCCCACGTGGCCCGTGAAAACTGCTTTTAACTCGTCCCAGTTCACGAGACTCTTGCGAAAGGAAGAACGAAATCCAGAGGACGTCCGGCGTCCGGCGCCCGGAATCGAGCGAAACTCGGAATGGCTTTTTGCGGTTCCGTAGGTGGCAAGATGAAAGGCGAGTTATTTGTCTTTTGTCGGTGGACGACAAAGCCCGCTCGCCACTCCCCTCCTCCCTGCTCCTCGGCCCAGAACTCTCCTCCTCGGTTCTTCCTCTTATCCCCTCGAATCGAAAGGGGAATCCTCGCCCCCTTTCCCTCGGGGCTCGAGTCCCTTTGTGTAAAGGTTATCAACGAGGATCTATCTCCACGGCGAAGGGATCCACCATCCTTTAAGTATCTTACTTCCTGATAAGACGTTCGAGTTCGAGGCGGAGAAATTAAGACGTCGAGCGCCACGACGTTGAATACGACCGATAATTTTCTATCGCTCGGAGAAAGAAGGGGGAAGGTCGAGCGGTAATAAGGAGATTATATTTTTATTCCCTGCGAGCGAGGAGGAGGGGGAATTTAGAAGGATTGGTCGCCGTTTCCGATGCGGAACGTTCATTGATATAATTATTCGATAAATAATTGGATATCGAGTGATAAATAATTCAGCGATCGAAATCCAAGCGGAATGGATGCATTGAAATGCACGCGGTGGAGCAGACGCGCGCAGATTGCATTAATAAACTCGATGTTTGCAGGAGGAACACGTCGGCCATAGTCGAATCGCGAAACTCGGCTAAACGCCTCTTGGTAACTTCGCCTTTCACAACCAAGTACTTACTTGATTAAGATCCTGGGATAATTTCAGGAACGGTGGTGGAAATACGGGATTCGGGAGGAGGGAGGGAAAGAAGTTGCACGAGTTAAAGAGTTTAGCGCGAGTACGATGAGAAAGTAATGAAAGGAAAATCTGCTGGAAATGAAACTACGGCCGACAATTTCAAAATGTAAACAGTGCGGAGATGGAACGAGAATGTACGTCGTGGAGAATTGTTTTCTTATGCCATAGCTTCCTTTTCCTTTTTTTTTCTCTATATTCTCCATAAAAATATTCCCTCCATGTTTCACGATCCAACTTATTGTAAAATTACTAACAAATAAAAAATTAAAAAACTTTGTTTGAAAAATAACTATAATATAATATACTTACTTGCCCGATCAACGGTTGATCCGTACTACTACTACGTCCCATCACGAACGTCGGATTATTCCATTTGCGCGACGAAAATATATGCTCGCCGACCACTTGTCCGACCAATAATTCGATTTCACCGGCAATACGAAAAGTAATTCCGTTTAAGGCCGCGATAAATGGCCCCCAAATCCACCTCCCCCACGATCTACCTATCAGGCTCGGTAACCTCCTCGAGGTAGCCGAGTAATCGCGTTTCCGCTCGAAGCAATGAAGAGGGGGAGGGGTCGCTACTTAAGCGCGGCAAGCAATTTAATTTCGCTGGAACAAAGTGGAGAGTGGATCGGGAGTGGGAGTGAACCGGCGCATTATTGCAGTGGCCGCAACACAATGCACCCACGGACCGCTTTTTCGACGCAGCCAACGCGTGCATCACCGGGCTATTCGGGGCTAAACCGAGCGTCATCCCCTTTGAGCCGGGTCTCGCGAGAGTTGCCACGCGGTTTATTGGCTCACTGCGTGCCATTAAACGGTGGAATTCGGTTTGGGGAGGCGAGGAATCGGTATGCGACAGCTTTCCCCATTAGAAAGACCTTGGGCAGAAGGTAAAGGTAGGGAGATGATGAGAGGGAACAAAAGGTGTGCGATTGATCCGTTCCGACTGTTAAAAGGCGTGTTTAATGAGTTGAACGTGATTGGGGGAGGGGATCGGTGTTTTCTTAATTGATATTACGTCCCCTAGGGACCCCTAGGAAATTATCGGTGGAACGAGCTCAAAATGTTACCCCTTGCTGATAGCTATTCCAGTAGATTTTATTACGAAATCTTCATTTAATTTTCCTTATCAAGATAGGTTCTTCCGTTAAGTTCTTCTTGTTTCGTTGATGTATTATAACGGAGTATCGTGAATAGCGAATCTTAGGGATAATTAAAATTGAAAGAGGGGAAGAGGAAAGAGTTAGTTAAAAAACGATAAAAGATGGAAATTCGCGTTTCTGGATCCGGATGCTTTTTCAGTTCAAGATTATATAAGGATAATTTTATAAATATTCGTTTCATCCGGTTCTAATTAGTTTAATAAAACTGGGATCGGTTCGATGAAAAATACATTGGCCGTGAAATGTACAAGTTCCGGGTGGTGGAGAAAGCGAGACGAAATTAAAAATAGGAGAGGCTGAAATGAAAATCGTGACGTGGATTTTTCACGACAATTCATTCAACGCCCGAGATATACGTAAATATCGATCTTCGTGTCTTGAATATTTTAAACGACGCGTTTTGACATTTCTCTTTAAAATGACCGGAAAGATAAAAATTTCGGAAGACGAAAATTTCGTTAAATCTTTGGATTGAAAGTGAAGCCGTCCACGGTTATTCAAGCGCTCGGAGCGACGAACTGTCCCAGACTCTATATTTTCTGAAGCGTGAGGCGAAGCTTGAATCCCCTTTGCCAACCATCCCTCGTCCCTTCGCTGCAAGCCTCTGTTCAACCCTGGCTGCAACTTTTCTATAGGAGCAGACATACGGTCAACATCGGTCTTTGTTTCGTCGAGGGTCGTTCACGTGCCGCTTTCTTTAACGCTTCCTTCCTTCCTTCCTTCGTTCCTCCTGGACGTTGATATTGTCGCTCGAATAGGGGTCGGTGTTCCACGATAGGAAATAGGCGAACTACTCAAATTCCTTCCTTTCTTCTCTTTTTCTGAAATCGATCGAGCATCGAGTGTTATTTAATCTCAAGTTCGCTTTTTATTTCGTATTTCACCCTGTTTACAATTCATCTTTTGTTCGTTGATGATATCATCTTGTATATATCGATAAAATATATCGACGGATAAAGTAAATACCGATGTAAAATAATTTACGATTCGAAAGAATACAGGTGGAATCTTATGATTGGCTCTCGTATCCACTCTCGTACCAATCTCCTCTCTTACGATTCACCACTTCACTTTATATCTCGCAATATATTCCGTACAATTCGTCTTTCGTTTATTGATAATCTTATGATGTATAACATACAATGTAATTTCATTCACGATTCATAGGAATAATACATAGTCGGTTTTACGATTGACTTCTTATCTCCTCTCTTCATAGTCACCATACCATCGCTTGGTATAAACGCAGAAATGAAGAAAACGTGATGATAAAAATTGCCATCATTTACATTATTCATACTCGCGATCCAGAATAACAAAGCTCATCTTATTCGATACTACTTGTTTACGTTGCAACGTATAAATCCTTTCCGATTTACAAATATACGTGTATATACACATACATATATACACGCATCGATCGATGTTTATTTTTTAGCGAAAAAGAAAATCGTGGAAAACGCAACAAATTTGCAATAACAATATTTTCCCGCAGACTTTCGAAGCCCGACAACAATTCTTCCGATAGGTATCGATTCGACCAGCAATTTCCGCGCCATAGAGAAAAAAAAAAATCGACGCGAGAACGCATTTGGGGGGCGGCGTCCAATCGGAGGGCGCGCCCGTCCCCGCAAAACAGCCAGCCTCTAATCAAAAAGCGTGTCGGTTGAGCGCGGGTCAGCGCGTTTTCTCGTTACATTCCGTCGGCGAGGCGCGATTCGCGGCCGCGAAATCGACACGTGTCGCGGTGGTGGTTCGCTGCGCCTCGAGTGTCGCGGCTGTCACGCGGAACCACGCGACAATGGCGGAAGAAGCATTAGCGACCCGTCACATCCGCAACATTCCCTCGCCAAGCTTAATTCTCCCAATGTCGCGTCTCTTCTTCTCTCTCTCTCTCTCTCCATATTCCCTCCACTTTTCTCCCTTGTTCCCTTCTCTTCTCTCGGACGTAAATCGGTGACAGAAGACATCTTCGTCCGGGAAAAATCGTCTTCTCCTTCGTCGCGTCATTCCTCGCTCGAGGCTCTGGCTTCGGATGAGAAACACGAATTTGAACACGAATAGAAGGTTCGCTCTGCAACTGTTTTCCTTTCGCGATCGTTTGCCAAACATTGGCCGGCGACTAGCGAGTTGTTGATACAACAAACTTCGAGTGTCGATTTTGTAAAAAATAATAATAAAGAAAGGAAATAAATAAATAACTCGAAACATAGCGTAAATTGGAGAAACACAGGAGGAATATAAATTTGGAAAAAGCAGGGGGTCGGGCTTGAGAGGTACGAGGAGGTACTTTTTCGGGGGAAATTTAAAAAAAGATCGTGGTTTAGCCGGCTACTTTTCACCGAGGAGGAGGTTTTATTTTTTTTTTTATTCGAGAAGATGGTGAAAGAATACCTTTTTCTTCGCAGGGATGGCGGACAACAACGGTAGAAAGCATCCGGTGTTGCTGTACATCCACGGGGAGAGCTACGACTGGGGTAGCGGAAATCCGTACGATGGCAGCGTGCTGGCCAGCTACACCGACCAAGTAATCGTGACGATGAACTACCGGTTGGGCGTGCTCGGCTTTCTCAACGCCAACATGGCGCCCCAGACCAAGGCGAGGGTCGCGAATTACGGGCTGATGGATCAGATCGCGGCGCTCCAATGGGTCAACGAGCACATCGCCCTGTTTGGCGGCGATCCCAACAACGTGACGCTGATGGGCCAAGGGACTGGGGCCGCCTGTGTTCATTTTCTCGCCATCAGCCCGACCGTCGTGCGTGGTCAGTCGCTTTTTCCTTCCTTCCTTTCTCCCTCCTCGCGAGAAACTCGCCAAGGATCGCGGAGATTTTTAACTTTACGCTTCATCTCTTCCCCAACTTTTTTTCTTTTTCATTTTTTTCTTCTTCATTCTTTATTTTGGAAAAGAGTTTAATTGAGGAATGTTTTTAGAATGTTTAGTTTATGTTCGGTTGATGATAAAAATAGGTAGAACGACAAATGCATTTCCTGCGCGGTTTACCTGTTACATTTAACTGTAACATAAGTAACGGTAAGTATTATCGTGAAAATCTTCGTAGAAAATGGTTATTTGAATGGAATTTTAGTACAGAGTTAGTAAAGAGTATCTGACAATCTTTGATTTGCGAAGGCAGAAAATTAATTGAAGACAGGAAGATGGAAAATAAAAATTGGAAAATCTTAAAAGTCGATCAGATTAATTTTAATATCAATTTTCTGCTCGTCGGAAGGAATCGGATCCGGGAAGGAAACTCTCGAAAAGTCCATAGATCAACAGAAAATCAAACTCGCCAAGAATACGTTTAATTTCGTCATTTCTTTCTTTCTCGGCCTCGGGTTTGAAGTTTATTCGATCGACTGTGACTTTCGCCAAGTAATCTCGACGAATCTCGAGGAAGTTCGGGAAGTTTTTCGCGTAACACGATAAAAATCCGGTTCCGCATTCGACTAAGAGCCGCCCAACTATTTTTAAATCTCTTATAAAGTTCCACTCGGTTAGATTAAATTTTGCTCGTCCCTTCTGTTTCGTACCTTCTGTTCCGTTTCCCGGGACAATTAACCTGGGATTGATAATAGTCGAGTCGTGTGCAGGAAAGAAAGAATCGTTATGCCATAAATAACGAGATGGCGACCGGTCGTCAAGACTCTTCTCTCTCAATGGAGGGATCCGATATTTCTCCGTGATTCCTTCGATCCGTGGAACGAACCGCTAACGAGACTCTCGAGGAGAATTCAGAAGGAAACGAGCTTATGTGTATCGAGGTGATTTCTGATCGACGTCTCTCGAGGTCCAATCTCTCTCGAAAATCGATTCTTCTTAATCGCCCGATTCCCGATAAATTAAAAAGGAAAAAAGAGAATCGAATCATCGATTTGATATTCCTCTCGGGAAAGAAGTCTCGTTAGAAGGATTAATTTTCAAAACCACGATGATGATCTTATCGCTAGATCAGATACTGTATCCGTGAACCGAATGGAAACAGGGTTAAATTCACTTCAAGGTCTTGGAAAAAAAAAAA
>NW_006263366.1:1261781-1264460 GCF_000469605.1 Apis dorsata
GAAGATGAGAGAAGAACGTAGAATTCCGTGAAAGAGAAGGAATTATCCTCAAAACTTTTTAAAACTACAAAAGAAACTTTTTAGGGTGGGAGATATTTAAAAGGGGGTTAAAAGAAATCCGAAAGATATAGACGATTTCTTTTTGGTTGGACTTGGAAGACTAAACGAGAAATTGTGTTACAAAGGATAAACTGTAATAGGCAGAGAAACGAGAAAGAAGAATTCTCGGCATGGTACGCGCGTGAAATATCGTTCTTCTATCCCAATGGGTATCGCGATACGCTATTAGAAAATACTTTCCGCCTTTATGAGGCCGCGGAACGTACACGATCCACGCTCCATGTTTCTTTCCTTCGTTCGTTCCCTCTGCGCCCCCGTTCCTTTTCCAAAGAGCGTTCCCAGTCACGCTGGAATTTCTCGCTTAGCCTCGTCGATCCCGAAGCTTCGATATTGGCCGTACGTACACAGACGAGGCTTCCCTCGAAACGGAGGCCGCTCGAAATTGCTGGTATAAATCTGTCTTGATAAATGGTCGGTCGCGAGATGAGGCACCGGAAGACGTATTAATTGAGGAGACTTAACGAAAACAGCTTTGTTTCTTGCGATCGATGGCTGCGCGCGCGATTTCTACCTTTTGAAATTCTTCAACTCGGCTTCGATTCCGCTTCTTGCCACTTTGTTTCGATTGGAACGAACGATCGATGGCGATCTCTTTGAACTCGTATCGTGAATATATTTTTTTTTTCTTGTTCGCTCGAAACGAGGTCGAGGGCGAATAATAATAAAATTATACTCGAATTATTAATTAATAGATTGAACCTTTTTGCAAAAAGTGTGTCGATAAAGTTGTACATGCTTGGAAATATATGAAGCTCGTAGAGAACTTGTTGCAACTTTAGTTATTCGATACAACAAATTAATTAGTTTGGAAAGTTTTCGTAGTTTTCCTCCTCGACGTGAAGTACTTTGATATTAATCACCCAAGTTCGATTCTTCGAAAGAGTTGGTCGTGTAGAAGAATTATTGAAGCAGGCTTATCGACATACTATGCAGCAGAAATTACGATGAAATTAGAACTGGTGAAAAAAATTTCAAACATGGTCTAATTTCTTTTAAAGTATCTCGAAGTATCTTTATTTAGATCGAGTTTCCTCCATTTTGACCTTCTTATTTCTAAATTCGAACACAATGATCGAATTTAAAGGGTTCGATAAATAGTTGTTTTCTTCGAATCTCTATTGAATAGAAGCTTTCGTATGTTTTCTATTTGAACTAACCGAGATCAAAGAATGTGACGGCTATATTATTACAAATTGATTTCTTTTCCTCTAAAAGGATAGATTTTCAAAGAGTAGACGCCATGGAAAAGCATCATTGGTTCTGTTGGCGAAAGAAAAATCAGAAATAAGTTTCTTCTTGAGAATTTCCTGGAACTCTACTTTCTATAGCTATAGTTAGAATATACTCGTTTAATGCATGTCTACGATCAACAAAGAAAACCGATATTTCTTTTATTTTCGATATTTCCCTTCGCAAAGATATAAAAAACAAAAGACAAATAGAGAGAGAGGAAGAAACACGTATCCCATTTCCATTTAAAAATAAAACTAAAACAAAATATTCTTGCATGTTTATATCAACATCTTTCTTGGAATATATAGGCTTGAAGATTAATATTAAATATTAGTTTAAATAGACATTAAACTAGACTCTTTAACACTATACTTTTTTCTCTTATAAAAAATTCCTCAGAGTTTTTCATTATTAAATTCACACACGTCAAATTCTTTTTGCAATTAGGTCTGTTCAAGAGGGCTATTCTATTATCAGGCAGCGCCCTCTCGTCGTGGGCAGTGGTCGAGGATCCTGTTTCTTACGCCTTAAAACTGGCCAAGGCGGTCAATTGCACGATTCCGAATGATTTGTTCAAGAACAACGAACTGATCGTCGATTGTCTTCGGGATCGAAGTTTGGAGGAATTGATGAAAGTCAATATCCAACCGCCGACATTTTTGAGCGCGTTTGGGCCCAGCGTAGATGGCGTGGTCATCAAGCCAGACTTTCAGAAAGATCTTCTCTCGTACATGGGTCCGGAATTCCAAGGATTCGGGTAAGCATCGATTATTTATTTCCTTATAACTTTCTTAATAAATAATATTTTTAATTTCTTTTAATTTTTTTTTAATATCATATTATCATCTATCATCTTTATCGTTTTCTTTAATCTGTTCCATCTTTGCATTCTCACCAAAGTATCGATAATATTCTTCGATCAAAAGAGGAACTTGAATAATATCTTTATTTTTCTCTCAAGATTTTATCAAAGCGATCTCTTCATTAAATTTTACAAATATCTAATACAAATTGAATCCATCGTAGACGTAATTCGTTTAGACGATTGTAAATGATCTGGATGGACTTGTTATGCAAAGTCCATTAACACATTCGATCTCTGTTATCTCCACCGTGTATACTTTTTTTAAAAACGTTAATCCAAATCGTACATCAACTCGGTAGCGTTACAACGATACTCATTGTTTGATGAGGCATGAAATTTCTTATCGCTATCACCAGGCACGTAAATAATAATAGCGAAGATTTACGCGTTGAAGATAACTGTATATTATAGTTTCCATATGTTCACTTCTCTCCATCCCATTTCTTTTTTTTTTTTTTTTT
>NW_006263366.1:1264651-1265491 GCF_000469605.1 Apis dorsata
GAATTTGTTTTGTTTCAGGCCGCTGCCAAAGAAAGCGGAGCACGGTGCCCCGATCACGAGTAACAACAAATACGACTTGCTGTTCGGCGTGACCACGAGCGAAGCGTTGTGGAAATTCGCGGAGAAGGATGTACAGCAAGGGTTCGAGGGCGAAAGAAGAGACAGGATCATCAGAACGTACGTGAGGAACGCGTACGTGTATCATCTGACGGAAATATTTTATACGGTAAGTGAATTTCCCCTTGAATTGAAACAATTTTAAAAAAAAGAAGAAGAAAATTAAGAGTATTAAGAGCAAAATTAAAATATCTCTCTCGATATAATAATAATAATAATAAAAAGAGAAATGTAAAAGTTACAAACTTGGAATGAATCTTGAATGAAATCTTTCGAAAGAAGTTCTTCGATCGCTTCCAAGGGACATCTTTCTTCAACTCTGTTTACTCTTAATATAACTTTCCTTGAATGATATTTTCCGTTTCTTTTCTTTGTCTCTCTCTCTCTCTCTCTCTCTCTTTCTCTCTTTTGATCTAATTATGTCATCATTCACTTGTTTCTCGATATCTCATCGGTTATGATTAAATATACGATCGCGTTAAAAAATACGAAACGATGACGGAAAACAGTGACGATAAACCGATCCACAGAAAAGGTAAACGTTTTGCACACGCGATTAAGCATTTAACGGGGGCGAATCGTTCATATTTCATAAATTTCGATAAGCCAATGATTCCAACGATTATTTCACGGCCGTTTGGCATGAGTTTTCATAATGCTCCCTGGGAATAATTTGTCGCCCCCACCCGGTTCGTGGTTTTGCTCCCCCCCCTCCCCCCTGAA
>NW_006263366.1:1265779-1276186 GCF_000469605.1 Apis dorsata
ACGTGTCTGATTATTTGTAACCGTGGACCGTTATCTAAATGCCGATTTCGGTATCGAAAGATGGGAAACCGAATATTAACCAGGAAAATTCCAGCGTGTATCGATGCTTCGAATTTCAATAGTTTCGATGGAAATATTATACGTTTAATGGGGAAAAATCGAACTCTTTTTTTTTTCCTCCCCCCTTCCTCCTTCGATATTTTACAAATATCGAAAATATCGAGTAATAAAATTATTCGATTCGATTCGTTGTAAAATTCGAACGAAACTTTTTCAAAAATTTCGATGAACGTTCATAGACGTGAAAATGAAAAGTGAAAAAATGAAATTGTATTGATATCACGGATGCATTTCGATACGTTCAATGCACGGAGAGTAAAAGAGAAAATTGTATAATTCGAGGAAATACTTTCGGAATTAATTTAATCAAATATTTGACTCGATCAAAGCTCCAAAAAGTCCAAGCTTATTTAAAATACTTTTTGCATTAAGATAGAATAATAATAATAATACTAATAACATACTAATGCATTTTTTAAAGATACTGCTATATGGAAAAAATTGTTCACAGCTTGTGAAAAGAATATCGAAAATTTTAATTTTTGAAATTCACGGAGCCTTGGACGAAAAAATTTTATTCCATTCTTTTTTCTTCTTCTTATCTTTTCATAAAGAAACCACCCTGTATTCGCTCGTACATTTTGCCAGACCCTGAATATTCTTTTTTTCTTCGTAAGGTTTATCGTTTGATTGAATTATCGTTTTAATTGGACCAGGTGGTGAATGAATACACGGATTGGGAGCGGACAGTGCAGCATCCGGTGAACACGAAGGACGCCTGCGTCCAGGCGCTAAGCGACGCCCAATTTGTGGCGCCTTTGGTGCAGACTGGCGACCTCTTCACTCTAAGACACACGAAGAAACCGAATAATCCTCACATAGCACCGATTCCCGAAAGCGAGAAAGAACCACTGCCCAAAACGTATTTCTACGTGTTCGATTATCAGATGAAGGATGGGGATTATCCTCAGGTAAGTGGTCGTTTTCTTCTTCTTTGATATCCTAGAAGAATTAAGAAGAAATAAAAAAAACAAAAAAAGACAAAATTAGTTATATAATCAAAAGAATTCTTTATGATAGCATACGATACGATATTATTGAAATTGATAATATGCATATTATTATTAGCCATTTAACAAAGTATTATAAAGCTCACGATTTTATGAGATAATTAGATTCGAAAACACATCTGCGCGCTCGAGCTTTTCCTCTCCGTGCCGTGAATAAATTAAACCCGTGGAATAGAATTAATAAATCGATCGGTATGGTAGAACTTTACTGTTCGGTGTTCCCATCTTTCGATCTATGCGCCGTATTCGATTAATTCTCACCGATCGATGCAATTAAAAGTTATTCGAAATATTTTCTCGTGAAGTGAAATAGCATTGTTTACATCTGTATATCTTCACAATTGACAGCGGCTATTTCATTGCGAGCGACACGTACATCGCAATCCAAAGCTACGAGACACGTATATCTCATTTTGTTTGAAATTCGAAATTTTGTTTAAAATTCGAGTTCGAAAGCTTGTTAAATCGAACGCCGAGCGGAGCGTGCGATATTGTATTAACATTCGTCCATTTCGCAGGATGGAAAGTTACAAAGTTACTTTCTCGCGAGTATTTACGACGATCTAGAAATCATTGTAACGATGAATCTCCTTTTTTTTTTTTTTTTTGTTTCGCGATTAAAACAATTGAAAATATTTTTCACAAAATTAAATGAAAATTATCATTTACGTACGCAGAATATGTAGGTCGGGTAATTCCAAGGGACAAGTGTGTCTTGTTTATAAATATGATATGACGACGCGGTGTTTGTTCGCGAAGGAATGTGGCAAATTATGCAGCTACGAGCTCGTTTGTATCATTCCTTTGGATATGAAAAAATCCTCGTTCCCTCGTGAGAAGTCGGCGACGAGACGAGATAAAGGGTAGAAATGGCGAGGATGAACGAGGTGAAACGATCCTAAGCTGCTCTAACTTGAGATATTATCGGGATGAGTAAATTCCGTGGGAACGAGATATTTCGTGAATGTAACTAATGTTTGCCATTATGAAAATTTACCGAGTGTGCGTCTGCAGAACGAATTTTTTTTTTTTTTTTTTTAATCTTGAGCGATCGTTATGGAAATTAAGCTCTCGTTCGTTCGGATTGTAAACAGAGTTTTCGTTAAATCTAGGAAATCTCTCGTGAAGAAAGATAATAAAAACGCGTAATTAAATTATTGAACGCTCATTGCAAATATGGTTCGCGAGATATTCATATAATTAAGAGAAAATTTACTTCTCTAAAAAAAAAAATTACGACAATGGCAATTATTCGATTTGCGTAAACTATATCAATTTTAAATCAAAAATAAGTATTCAATTATTTACGATTGTTTATCATCTTTCAACACTTGTCTCCCTCTTGTTTTCGAAAAATTCCATCTTTGGTTTATTTTTATTAACACGCGTTCCGTGTTTATTAAAATTACCTTGTGCATGACGAAATTTAATTAATTCCTCAATTAATTTATGAAATTCCTGGACAAAATTATTCAACTCCCATTTATAGTTGCCAGTTTCTTCTCATTTAAACGAACATTAATTACTACGTAATTGTTTATTTATTTGCTTCAATTCGATATAAGTTTATGAATTACAATTAACTGACACTCTCATATATTAAATATGAACGAAACGTTTAATCTTTCATTTCCTCCTTTATTTTATCATTTCTCGAATAATTAATCCGAATAATATTATTTTTCTCGACAATGAGCATTACATTTCTTTTAACGTTAAAATCTAATCGTGAAAAAACGAAAAGAGCAAAAAAGTTCATCGACATTGAAAATACTAAAAGAAGATTATATAAATATCGACAAATATTCTTTTTATACTGAATAATGATCAAATTATCATTTAACACGAAACATTTTTCCATTTAAATCTTTCTTTCTTATTTATTAAAAATTATGATCAATTTTCCACTAGAAACAACTTTCTTATTCCTTCCACATTTTCTCCATTATTTAAGAAAAGAGGCTATGCGTATTCCACGAATACAGAAACGCATACGGGAATGCATTTATTAATACCAAACTTAATTTAATCCGTACGGTTGAGCGCAATGCAAAAGACATCTGGTATCCGGTAAATCATCGGCTACGAGTGACTGTTGCAATTTCCGATTCAACGTCGAATCCCATTCTCGGCCCGGTGTGCCAATGTTCCGTGTAAGCGAGAAGTAAGATATCCCCGTACGCTCCATCTTGAATGGAAAATATTGCCGGATCAATAATAGAGATCCGTGGCGGACGGGGACCGACTTGGGATTCATTGTCACTTGGTGTCCATCGGTCACGACTTTTGTTACGCGAAAAGATTTCGAGCATCGATAACCAGCATTATCCAATCGTGGAATACCAATCTATTCCATATAAGAAAGGAAGAGAATAATAGAAAATAAAAAGAAAATAAATAGATGAAGGAACTTGAGTAAAACTTTCATTGACTCGATCACTTTCAAACACTCGTGATTCGATGGACGAGAGAGAATCTGGTCATGTGGATCGTTTTGTGGATGAAAAGGGAAGAGATGATACATCCAGCGCGATCTCTCCTCTTTTCAGATAAGGGGCCAGATTTATAACGGCCACGGAATAACGAATTTTACCGTGGCAAAGATTTGCAGCGATTCGGCGATAAGATTAGCGATTGATAAACGGCTAGGGTACGCGCGTTGTCCGCAACACCAACAACCAGACGAGTTTTTGGGCTCGCTTCGTGTCGATCCAGGCATACAAAATTGGAAAATTGTCGACTCGGATGCATTCACGCCATTCTCCGCGCGATCATTTATTATTTCGGATCCGTGCATCTTTAAACAGAATCCTTTGCTGTTTGAAGAACGAATATATTCTCCGTATAAATAATCCATAAATGAATCGGACGAATCGATTGTTACGCGCTCGTAAGCTTGTGTTTGTCCAACAGTAACAAGTTTTTCTCGTTGAAATTCTATATTTGTTTTTCTCTTTTTTTTCTCTAATTTCCATTTCATCAAAATCCATATATATTTTTTTTATCTTATATTCGTTTCTCGGTGGCGTTTTACGTGAAATTAAATATTACGAGTTAGAAGGATAATATAAGATAATGTTGAAAGTTATTTTAAGATAATTCACTGCGCTGTAAATCGAATGCAAAATTTCACCATGTTTGAAGATTGAAAAAAAATAGAGAAAGATACTCACGTTCTACGTGTGTGCTGGGTAGATATAAATATAAGCATAACCAGAGAGGGAGAGAGGGAGAGAGGAGAGAGATGAATCGGTGAGATGCGACATGTTCGGTTTCCACTGGCGTTAATTTGTCGAAAAGCTGGGGAACATGGAGCGCAGCATACCTTAAGCACTGTGATGCATATTGTAGCAGATCGGTGTTAACGGGGCGCGCGCCATCGTTGTTTAAATTGTTACATCCGCGGTGCTGTGTGCATGAATCAGCAATGCGAAACAGTAAATATTTCTCGGTATAAATTGTCGAAGTTCGTTGATTGCACTTCATCGTTCGATCGTTAATCACGGGCGCTTGGATTTCTCTCGAAACTGAAATGTCGAACTTACCACCAACTTCTGACGAGTCGCGTGAAAAATATATTGGAAGAGAATTTTCTGAAAAAGATGGAAAAAGTTTTAAATTTACGCAATAATACAAAGATGCATTTGCAAAATTATAAGGACGCGAGGTTGCAAATGGCGGGAGGAATAACGTACGTTATTGAAATAATACGGAATCGATGTGCGTGTATGTGGATGAATTAAATAAGGGAGTAACGAGGCATTGAAATTTTAAAAATAGAAATAAATGAGATATTATAGTTCTAAGAAGAGATTACGATGAAGAAGGAAGATTGAAAATGATGTATTACGGAATAAATGAGGTACTCAAATAGAATTTACGAAGCTTCAATGTCTCGTTAGTTCTCCCTCGGTAGTGTTGTAATATTGCATAAAGGACTCGAGTACTCCATCAGTATGAATATGTATAATAATTCGTGTATAACGATGACGATTTATATTCTCGAATATAAAAGAATGCCAAAAGCGAGAATTGACAAAGGGAATTGCTTCTAAAAATTACAAAATTTTTTATATATTAATATTAAAAATTTAACACGAGAAATACTATTTTATGCTTCTACTTACTTCGAGTGGAGTGCTATAGTTTTCTAAAGTAAAGATAATACAATCCTTAGTTCTGACACTCGAGAATGATATATCTGAAACTAGTTGCTATTTTAGTTCTTATTAAAAATCGGTAAAGAAGGAAGAAACGTACGTTTCTTATTTTCTGACACTCGAGAATGGTATATCTGAAACTAGTTGCTATTTTAGTTCTTATTAAAAATCGGTAAAGAAGAAGGAAGAAACGTACGTTTCTTATTGTCTATATATATATATGTATAACTTGAATCAAAATTGAAATTTTATCATATTAGTTACATAAAGTTTAACATCCGATATACTTTAATTGATCGAAATTGGAGAAATATAAACAACTTCGTGAGGAAAATTGTGAGGATTAAATTGATTAATGATTATAATGCACGTGAGTACGCGAGAAATCTGTTTTATCATTAACGATACGACATGAAGTACATGTATTCGTTTTCACGATAATTGCATTGTGAAACGATGACTGGCTATTTATATTAATTTTGATTACAAAGGATTTCTAAATGAATATTAATACGGGCGATAAAAGTAAATGAGCAATGAACACGATAATTTTGGATTCGCGATTAAACGTATATCGTGAATGTTGCACGACAATTTGAGAATTATTTTGATTCGACGATCAATCACGTTATTTAATACGTTAAATAATTATTTTCGATTATTTTTTTTTTGGTTTAAAAGTAAAGTAAAATTTTTGAATGCAATTAAAGATCTAAAATTCTAAAAATGATCGAAGAAACTAAAATGTAAAATGTAACGTGTGTAATACGAAATAAATTAGATTTTTTTATACTTCTTTTATAATATTCCATACGTATATTTATAAAATAAAAAACGAAAGTATTTTTCGTCGAATATTTAAAAATTGAATGTTTTTTACCGCAAAACTTTTATCAATATTTTTTTTTATTCTCTCTTTACGAAGTTAGTTCATTAAAAAAAAAAAAAAAAAAAAAAAAAAAAAAAAAAAAANCGTAGTACAATTGATTCAATTTATACCGTGTGAAATACAACAGAAAGCATGAATGGAAAAAAAAATGAAATACGTAGGTGCGTGTAAACGCTGCATTTGCACAGCGAAATCAGTTTACAATGTTTCATCAAGCGAATAAACGAACTCGATTGCAGCTATCAATTGCACTTCAATAAAGCGAAACAGAAATAACATGTCGCAAAGATTAACGCAATTTCCAGCAGGAATATCATTATACCTTCTTCAAATTAAATGTAAATATAAATATGATTATTTTCTAAACTGTAAAATCCATTTTCCACGTGCGATACGTAAAAATACAATTTTCCTGTTAATTATTTGTTTCAACGGTAGGTTTTTTCACGTTAAAAATGTTCATTTCGTCGAAATAAAATTTAGATTGTTCGTTTAAAATCGTACATGGAATGGAACAGCGTATAATTCGATCATCACGATACATTTTATCACTACTATCTTTATGGAAAAATGTATCCTGATTCAGAGTATACTTCGTGCCATTTTGTTAACCTCTTGACAACAGGTCAGTCGAGTATTCAACTTCCGGCAGCGTTCTCGTGGATGAACTTTAAAGATATGCAGATCACGTCATTGCTGTTGTAAAAAAAAAAAAAAAAAGAAAAAAAATAAAAATATGCAAACTTTATGAACTCATTTACCGGGAAAGAATTTCACACATAAAGTGTAAAAAAGATTTTTATCCCCTGAAAAGAAAATTAGATCTAACTTTATATGTTACAAAAATATTAGATTCCAGGCAGATAAATGTAAAAGAGATTACCTTTTACCGTATCCCACAACGACATATTTGTTCTAACAATTCGAACAATTCGAGAAATAAAAAATAAAAAATAAAAATTAACCACATTCGTACAACATACACAATATATACAATTGTCAGTGTAATTTAAATTCCGCGATAAAAGCGTACACGTATTTGTACTTACTTGTACTCCGCTAATTTTATTTTTAATACATTTTTCAAATTTTCAAACGTGTTATTAATATCAATACAATAACTGCTAACGAAATATTAAAATATCGTTTCGACGATTATAGAATAAGAAAGTGTGCGAATACAATCGTCATTTTAACATTAATCGGTGTCGTTGAGAAAGGCCAGGTTGTAACAAAGTAACATTGTCTCTCCTTCCACATGGTCTCCCGGTGCATCTCATAGAACAGCACGAACAGCACACACGATAATCGCGTACCGCAAACGCAACAAGCGTTGCGGTTGCGAAATACAACACGGTGCGTGACAAAATCGTGGCGTATCGGTCGCGTAGGGCGCGTACAATTAGGGTGTAATTACACTTACGCAATATCCTCTCGGTTTAATTAGTCCGTGATATCGTGCCGCATATATACTTCGTACCGCTCCGTTCACGATGATTCACGATGATCCTGCGAAATCCATCGGATGATCGGTCACGCTCAACATCGATTATTCTTGGATGGAATATATGAACATGAAGTAGGAGAAACCGATTCGTATCATCTTTAATCAAAATAAAATATTGTTTTTTCGATAAAAATTGAAATTTTTCAATAACGATTGTTGATCGTACGATTGAGGAATCATTTATCGAAAAGAGAACCTCGAAAAGAGAGAAGAAGATTCTCGAGTATTTATAGTTAATATTTTTCCTTGTAATATTGAAATTATATTATTCGAATAATGGAGGCTCTTTTTCCGTAAAGTTCCTCAACTTTTATCAAATTTATTATAAAGAGCGACTCACCGACACGTACGTTTGGTCGATCACGATTATGAAATTTTTAAATCGGAAATTATACGGTGTCATGAATCTGTGCATAAGGAATAACAGCAATTTCTGAGTTTTGGCCGAGGTTGAGTACCAGTGTCCGCAATAGCTAAACGATAAATTTATAAAGAAATAGAAATATATTTTATCAAGTGAATATTTGTTTTAAAAACTTACGCCTTGAAGAACAAAGTTTCACTGATCTCGTATACTTTTTGATAGGGTAATATTATCATGTATATGATAAAAAAATATAAACTCACGAAAAAACAATACATAAATACTATTCGTAGATTGTGTGACGATAACTCGTTTCTCAACTAAAGAGATTGAATAAATTATAAGATGAACGAGTTAAAATTAAGGAAAATGTGTATAAAGTATATTTAGAAATTATAGTTACTTTCAAGAGTAAGGCAGAGACAATTAATGTTCCCCAAATTATTTGAATAATCCCACATATAACCATACTAGAATTGTATTTTTCGCAAAATCTAAAATATATACGACTATAAGCGAATTAAGTTAATTTTTCTTTTGTACGATATAAACAAAAATAGACAAGAATCACCAACTTCAAATTTCTCTTATACAAATTCACGATATACACCAATCTTTTGTAGTAAATTAAATATTTGTCAATCTTTTGACAAGTAATCTTTGGTTCGTCGAACAAATGTATGGTTAAGTATCTAACGAGAGAAAAAAATTTCTAAATAATTTTCTAAATAATTGAAAAAATGAGTCTCAAAAAAAAAAAAGCTTACCCAATCTTGTCGAATATTCCAATAATGTGCGTTAATATTATTGCGTGAAATACATCGGTACCAACCTCTATCGAAGAAATTAACAATATTGCTATATTTAAATGAATACAAATAGGATAAGAATATTTTTCACGGTCGATAAAATATTCGGTTAAAATTATTCGATTAAAATAATTCGTTCTGTTCGAGGATGAAATCTCGTAATCAACGATTTGGATCATCATCAATATAAAGACCAGAAAGTAAGAGAATACTGAAATATAGATTACTGGATATCAGGAAATTTAAATATTTGTATAACGTAAAGAAAAAATTAACAAGAAACTTACGAAAGATAATCTGACAATAATACAAACATTTCTTATACGTTCGTTTTATTAAAATCTTTTCTGTTTCCGTCAATTTGCTCAAATCGATCCTTATATAATCAAAAAATTCCTTAAACTATAATGACAAAATAAGAAAGAAAATAGAATAATTGATAAAATAATTCACAAGAATTAAAAATCGTAAAAATATCGTAATAACACACGTATTTCCTATTATTTCGGCTATTCCAAACTACAAACGCACCTTTTCGATCTTAACCCAAATATTAACATATTTTATTAATATTAATGAAACGATCAATATATTTGTAATTATCTGGTACAGTAGAGCGTAATTGATCTCATCGTTGAACAATGTGAAAATCTAGAAACATATCCAGACACTCGTTATTTAAATAATTTAATACTTAATCGATCAATTCGAATAAAAGGATCGTCTCATTTAAGAAATAAAAATAAAAATATTCTCTCTTTTAATAATACCAAATCCATTTAACCACAACTACGTATGTACAATCAACACAACAATTTAACACAAAGCACAATAATTGAAAGAAAAAAGAAAGAAAGATATTCAAAATCGTACCTGAACGAGTAAAAAAGAAATTATGCACGTAACGTACACGATCCTTTGCATCTCGTTCGCTTTTGAATATTCGTAAGGCCATACGCCAACGAGGAGCAGAAACAAGCGATAACTCTTGACGATGTTCGTCTCGTAGAAATCCATCACTGTTCTAAAGCCGAAACACGACTGCGATCGGTCGTGCGCCGTGTCTCGAAGATATAGTAAATATTTTGCCTCGAATTTCGCCTGATCCCGAGAGAACGACGATTATAATCGAGGTTCATAAGATAAATACCGGTTGCGCGATACACACGTAGTAACACCTTCGTGAAATTTCTTCGTTATTTTTCCCCGACCGGGCAATATACGGCGGGTTATTATACTTTTAGCACGAACACCAGTTGCAGGAGATTGGTACACGTGTTGGTTATTTTGTTCCAAGGTGGCGAGAAATTTTTATGAAAACACCTTTGGTATAACTTATCATAATTTTATAATATTCTTCTTCCCCTCGCGTGCGTGCGTGTTGAACCTCCCTTGTCAAATCGATTCCTACCCCCTCTCCTCCTGTGTGAAGCAATTATGTTTCTCTGTGTTTAGTTGTCACACTTGTTTGACAGGTACTGTGATGTGGATTTTTCTTTTTTTTTTTTTTTTGAAATAGTTATTGCGATGATACTCTTTTTTTTTTTT
>NW_006263366.1:1276375-1281343 GCF_000469605.1 Apis dorsata
GAGGGATAACGTGATTTTTTTACGTGGAGAACATTCGTGTTTTCTTAAAGATCTTGAACTCAGAATTAAATTTATATTGTTATAAAAATGCAATTAATTTTCGAATACATGGCTCATTCCAATTTGAAATTAAATTAACAATAAAATGAAGTAATAACGCGAAGGATCAATTGGTGGTGTATTTATTATGAAATGTAAGGTACGACAATTTCGTTTTCAATTTTATCACTGTTATTACTTATTTTCCAATGTTTTTTTAAAAAAGGAAAAGAAAAAAAATATATATTTATTTCGACATATAACACATTAACATATACATGTAATTACAGTATATCTTTATGATATTAATTACTGATGAAAATGATATTTTATTTAAACGTAATAAATATATGCTCGTTATTTATGATTACACGAATGTGTTATAAGTTACGAAATGTAATATCATATTGTTTTCAACAATTTTTTATAATGCATAAAAGTAAATATTTGACTTTGAAGCGGTTGAAATTTTATTGATGCAACATTTTATTTATTCATTTTTCATTGATCGCGATAACCGTGTATTAAAAGTCAATCAAGTCTTCTGAACAATACTATGACAATCAGAAAAACATGGTGCCAACTTATATCATTCATTCTTGCAACGATATTAACAGAATGAAACATGAGAAGGAGAATTGCATCATCTTAAAATCAAACAATTATTAGGAAACCTGCTTTTAAATAATTTATGGAACAAGTATCATACAAAAATAAAAAGAAGACACTTTTCATATATGATTATAAATTTTACAAACAAGCAATTTTACAATTTTACAAAGTTCTTTTAAGTTCAAACCCTTATCTGATCACAAACCTATCGAAACATTATTTCTAATATATAATCTAATTTATAAATTCATCTTCTACATTGAAACACTCGCATCAAAGCAAAGATCTCGTGGAATAGTTTCGAATTGAATCGTACGATGAGTGAAAGTTCGAAACAATTCCAAGTGATCTGGAAATCCATCGAAGAAAAGAACTCTTTAGAAGAATCATTGAAACTTATATATTCCTTTTGAGTGTCTTCTTTTTATCTCAGTATGTAGAAATAGTTACATCAAATCATGATGAGTGTATACCTTACTCATCGATTCAAATGTTATAAAAAATATTTCTGAAATTCCTAAGTGACAAGGTTTCAAAGTATTTTGTAATACAAATTTGAACATCTTTTGTATGTAAACGGGTGTCTCGTACCAGCACGTGTTGTATCTAGTCGAGGAAAACTTGTCAGATGATCGATATAATTTCAAATTGGGATATTAATAGTATCAAAAATTTACTTACGCACTGTTTAACAAAAACTCAGAATGTTTCGTCAATTTAGTAGCTGGATAAAAACACAGAAACACGAATACGTAGTTCTGAATAATATCTATCAATATGATTATAAGTTTTCTAATGTGATTGGTTTTTATATATTCGTATACCTTCAAAGAAATTATACATCAATATGTTGATCGTAAAAATTTCAATCAAACCTTTACGTACTTCTATATTTACCTTGTAAAATTTCAAAGTGAATATAATTGTTACTATTAAATATTGTAGAATAATAGATATGGAATAATATGAATCCAGAAGATTAGCATACCTTATAGAAATATTATAATATAAGATATAGTGTAAAAAAAAAAAAAATAATAATTTGAATTGAAAAAAGCAAATATATAGCACATACTCGATGCATTTCCAATGATATCTAACTATGTTTACGATTCGGTTTTGAAGTAAGTATTTTCTATATGCGACGTTCATCTTTCGGATATCATCGAAAAGATGTTTAAATCTGTAACTAAATATAATACAATATGTTATATATTTCATCGTGATCTTATCTTATAATCTTATCTAATATCTTACTTTTTTACCTGGTAATATCAAATATTGCACAGACATGGTACGTGATAGTTATATAGATCGAATCAGTAGATATCAAGATAATCAAACTAAATATGATGACGATGTCGATAAATATCATGAAAATATAATAATCTATTTCGTTTAGAACGTTTACAACATTTATAAAATACACAGAATAATCTATTGTGGTATTTATTATGATAATTGAACTATAGACAATCCAAGTTGTCCCTATTCAAAATATTGTGAATAAAAATATTATACATTTAGAAATTAAATACATTGTAATAATAATTACAACATAAAAATAACTTACAAATTAAATATTTTTCGTATAAATAACTATTACGACTATATTTTTTTAATATATTTATGTCATTAATGCATTTCAACTCGGCCCAATCTCGTTCAATGTTTATAAATAATATTTTCATCTAAAAATGTATTCATTAAGAGATCAAACAGAAGCAGAAATAATAAAAGATTTATAAATTTACCACATCATAATTGAAGATACATGTATAATAGTTAATTGATACTATAATATTTATTGTTAGAATAATTATGCATCCTAAAAGTTCATTAATATTATTTTTACAAAGTAACATTATCCGGACCTGTAAAAAATAAATTTACAATTAATAAAAAGATATGAAAATAAAATAAAAGTTGTATTTACTTAAATATTGTTATAAATATTTTATTTCTATTAAATAATAATTATGGCATTTTAATTTGAACATTTTTCACATTAATTCATATTATCTCCATTGTGTATATTTTTGTATATTAAAATTTATCATAAATTTGTAAATAGTTTAATAATCAGTAATAATAATTAATTAATAATAATGAAGTAATTGAAGCTAATACGATTAGAAAGCATAATTAATTCAATAATCATCAATCATGGAATAACTACTATTAATTATATTATAATTGAAATAATAATAATAACAATACATAATAATATATAAAAGAAATATTTGTAGCTAAACTATTTTTTACTATTTTCCATAATTTTATTATAACAATTCTTCTCGCACAATAATCTTTTCGATACTTTTATTATTTCTTTAATTATTTTAATTCTATTTAAGTTAAATTATTTCAATAGAAATAAAAAAAAAATTGAATCAAATGAAGAATTTCGAATGAATTGAAAAAAGAAAATTACCTGATACACAATAATCAAAATAAACATCGCTTGAATAAACCATTTACGAATTGTTTGTTGTTTACTATTGTCGAACGGCCACAAACCAACTAACTTCGAGTAGAAGCGAACGTATCTATAATAATAATTATCCAACATGTTCGCAAAACAAGAATCAATGACCGTTTGATGAACAAAACAACGGCCATGAGGTGTATTGGCATCCTCCACACGTATTACATAAATTATTCAACAACTTTGCACTTAGATAGATTTCTATAAAATCTTTATTTACCTTCTAATAATAATACGAATTCCAAGAAAGATGCCACATTTACGTAATCATGGTCATTTAATTTTCACCCAAGGAAGATTATCTTTATTTTTCATCGAGGCTTAGACTGTCCATTTTCACACGTTTGATTGACAGGATATACGTGACACAACATAGTACACGAAACGTAGTTGTGTTGGTACGAGCCAGGGTGCGTTTCCATAAGGGATGGTCGCAACAGTCGAGTTTTAGTTAGAATGGAAAGTCGTTCAAAGTGCAGCATCTATTGTAAAAATATTGCGTTATTTCTTGAAGAATTATAATCGAAGAATTACAATCATCTTAAAATTTTAAGTGAAATTAAAATTGTAATTGTAACACATGGGAGGGAAAAAAAAATGTATATTTTTCTAAAATTCTGAACGTTCGTTCGCAAAAAAGAATTTATTTTCTCATAAATAATTGTCGCGAAACGAAACGTTTAAAAACAATAACCAGGGTGTGTTTCAGGGATTACTGTTATAAAAATTGTAAAATCGATAGCGGAACAGAATACAAGAATTTCAATTGAACCATTTTTCAAACGATCCGCGCGATTACTTGTTTTTTAAGGGATCCGAAATATCGTGGTTATTGTTCGAGCCAAACGACAACTTGGAATCAATCGTGTATTCACCACACGGGAGGAGGAGTTTTTTATGTGGATTATTTTTTTCGAGAACAATGGACGACGAATGTTCGCAACGTGCGCGTATCCTGGCTTCGGGAATGACTATGTTTCACGTGGCTTTTTGTGAATCGAGGACTCGTAATAATTCGCTGTCAGCACGGACGAGTAACCCTGTTTCCGTTTCGCGTTCCCATTGTTTTCATCCCGTCCAAATTTATTTAAACTTTCACCCTCGAATGTCCACTCTCTAATAAGTTGTTACGCAGTTGTTCCACTTACCGAACATTTCGAACATTTCGTGTTTTTCTATAATTGTTACGTAGGAGAGGATAAAATCAACTAAAACACCATTTTTCTTGCTTTCGGTAAAAAATAATCCTTTTATACAAATATACTATTCTCTTTTAATTTAATTTTTAACAATTTCCTTTTTTTTTACAAATTTCAAGCTCTGTTTTTATTATATTTATTTATCAATATAAGCTCCATTTAGAAGCTACTACTTCTCATTTTCCTCTCTCAATTTTCTTTATTATTTCGTTAAATTATATTCCCATAACAACGTTCTACAATTGTGAAGTGAAAAATGGACGAGAGCATGACGATCACAGTATCACAGTGTATTAAGCCGATCAGAGAAGCGTTACGTGTCACAGTGAGCGGTGGCCGTCCAATCATCTCCATCCCTTTTCATTGTCGAAATTGCAGCCGGCCTAATGATCCACAGGCTGGTAAATTCGCGTGGAGTCGTGTCAGCGGTTAATAATTGAAATATCAACGGGCCAATGAATCTCTCCGATGCGAGACCGAGAGGCGGAAGCGTGCGCGCGAGTTTCGTCGAGGAACGCGGCGCGCATCCGGTCAGCGTCCTCTAGATACCTTCCGGTCGAACGAACTTCACCCCCCTCCTCCCGGATATGAATTGCCACGAGTTAAACCGCGTGTATATATATATATATA
>NW_006263366.1:1281563-1288212 GCF_000469605.1 Apis dorsata
ATGAGTTTAAAACTGTGGATTTGTTAAGCGAACAAATGGAAGATTGTTATCTTGGTGAGATGTATGGATGGGGGTGAGGATGCGTTCGCAAGACGGTTGCTTGTTAATCTTGGAAAATTATATTTGCGTCTACCGTTTGAGAACGAACAATCCTCTGACTTAATCACCACGATTGGGATGATCGTTGAAATGAATGATCGTGGGTGGGGATGAATAGATTTCCCTTGATTTGATTTTATAGAGATTTTAATGTGAAATGTAATTAAATTAAAACGAATCGATATTGCGTGTGCGTTACAATCTTCTTGCGCGTGGATTTTATTCAATTTATCGTACGAGCTTTATTTCGACGTATTGCTAGGCAAGATGTCCGACCGACGTAATAAGGTAATTCTTCGCTTGAGAATATTGTACACGTTATTTATACCACTCCGATTTATTTTTTATATACCGTTATGCTGGTATATATTATTCAGAGAGAAAAAGGAATGGAGGTAACGGATTAAAATTGAGGTAAAATGGATCTAAATTGGACACAATGGGTACGATGAAGTTATATTTAACAAGATAAAATTTTACATCGTTTTAATGCGATCATAGTTGTACAAGTCCGTTTATTGATTGCGGGATGGCCGTGATTCACTCGCCGAAATTATAGTGGTGTTTGTATCGTTGAGAGATGAAATTATATACGTGATATATCTAAAAGTCATGCATAATTATACATGCATGTTGGTTAAATATTGCAATTCCATTATTGTCAATCATATATGTATGGATATCGAAAGTATAACTTGTAACAGCATTTTCAACACGAACGATGATATTAATTATCCATGTCTAACATTCGCACGATTGTTAATAATTTCGATGTTGTTAATTTCGTGTATTTACAAGCAACTGATATAATCGACATCGCGATGAAATTACATATATTCTTCTTCAAATCTATTTTGAAAAATTTGACACGAATAAACGTATCGATTATTATTAACAAGTGGTTTCTTTTTTTGTTTTTTTTTCAACAAAATTTTTATTACAAAATGGATTATGATTCGGATTATGAAATATCTTGATCGTCATAGGATGAACGTCCCGATAGAGAAATGATTTAAATGAAAATAATATAGATGATGATAAAACCGGAATCCTTTTTATATCGGATCGAGGCTATCCATCGGAGCTCCATTCCAATTTCAATTTATGCTAAATTGTTTGCAGAAGCGATCGTCTTTTCTATCGACGAGATTGTCGGTAAACGACAAAGGAAAGAGCGGATCCTTGATCGTCAATGCGGCGTGACATTCGATAATAAGAAAATTGATCGATTACGTCGGTAAGCGAATGAACGATTAAAATGGAATTGCGAAGGAAAATTTTGCATAAATATTGTTATTCTTGTTGACGAGTGAAGTGTGACTTTGATAACTAAAAAAAAAATCAAATTTCAAGATGTGTTTTCATTCATCAAATATTAAAGTACTTTACTTTATTTTTATATTTTATACACGTACGAGCATATTTCATTTCCTGTGTTTGCCCTAGGAAAACTGTAAGTTTTAGGAAAACATTCTTGACATATCAAACATTGAAAATGCGTAAAGAAAATAAAATTTTTTGCCTTTTAGTAGTAAAAGCGTCATTTAAAGTTTACGTACGACATGTTTTTCACTTTATACACATTTATTTATTCAAACAAGGATCGATTAGGATTAAGTTCCTTAAAAAAAGATCTTTTCCTATCATTAAATAAAAAACTCAAACAGGCACAAAAATTCAAACGGTATCGTATTGTAATTCTTTTTTATCTGCGTTTATGTACAAATATTTACTTTTATACCATTTATACACGCAGATAAAAAAGTCATGGGCGATAAATTGAAAAAAAATTGTAAAATAGAGGAAAGGAAGCTGCTAATGTGAATGTGTTCTTTCTTTTTTTTTTTTTTTTTTTTTAATTTTGGAATAAAATTCCTTCTTGTTACGCATTTTCTTCCATTACATTCGTGATAATCACCATTATCGCCAATTGCTGCTCAGGCGACTGTTTGCGCGGAAATAATTCGCGTTTTCGATAGCCAATTTTCCATTATAAAACATTCTCGCGAGAAGACATCCCGAAAGAAATTTATTGGACCTTTATGGCGACGGCAATCTGTCGATTTCGCCAGCTTTCGTTGGAATTTCATTTGACCGATCGATTCAATGTTATTTGATTCGGGCTTACACGGTTTTTCTCTTTGTTCAAATTGGACCCGAGTGAATCGCTTTCAATCGCGCCCATTATCGTTTCAAAAGCGTCGAGTATAAATTTAAGAATTCCGATTTAAATCCACAATCGAATAAAAACTCTTCAACGTACAAACAAAGAAATATATATATATATATATATATACACATACACCAAGCTTTCAAGCAAAGTTCAACGAACTCTTTAAGTAGAGGGCACGAGGAACGAAATACCTATTCTATCAATCTCGACTATAAATCGATGCTATCGTCGAAAAGGGTTTAGCAGACCCTCCAAAAGTCTCTCAGTCGAATTACATCCCCCTTGGAAAATAAATGATCCCCATTCCGAATGTCAGTTTTCACTTTAATCGCGGATTACAAGCTATCTCTTTTTCTCGAGAGCTTTCACCAATTCGGGGGAAGGATTTCCACCGTTAGCTCCCAATTTTTCGAGGATCGTTCCTCCCTGTGGTTACGACTCCCTGTCCACGAGCAATCACTTTGAGAAACATCTCTCTCATCTTCTCATATCGATTACTGTGGTCGATATGGAGAAAAATCGAGGATTTTTTTTTTTTTTTTTAATAACGGAAAACGATACTATTGCCTCCACCCCCCTGCAATTGAAGCATCCCTCTTTGTCTTGAGGAATCGATGAATCGTCTCATTCGTGTGCCAATTGTGTTGAAAATTCGTCTTCTCGGTTACGTTAATGTTAATTTTATTATTATTATTTGGAAGAGAGGAGTTTTCAACGATAATTATACATCGCGTAGAATAGTGATAATATATGTAATAGCAAACGTGCAAATACGAAAGAAATCTGGTGAAATATCTGGTAATTATTTGACGATATTTGGCTTCTTGCCATATAATGTTAAAACATTGTAAAATAAACGGGTTATAACAGGGCTGCTTGTTCGCTAATACGCTTGCAAAATATGTATATCTCCCATGTGTGAGAGATAATGGAGCTGCTTCCCCATTTAATTCGATAAACAGCAAAGTAATTGGATCTCATTGGCGGAAGGGAACCCATTACACGACTTACAGGATAGTATTTCAATTAAGCTCCATCGTTCGCGTTTATAACGAATACTTCGAAGATACTCGATACTTGAGGAACATTTTTGTTACCACTGTATTGAAAAGAGAGAGAGAGAGACAGTACTCGTTACCAATGGGAGTGAGAATTTTATTTAGCAGAGGTGTCCAAATTTACAAACTCGGGATCGTTCGAAATCGAGAATAATTTAATCCGAAAGAAATTTTTAGGACGATTCAATTTTATCGATCATTAATTCGCGATACACAATGAGAATATATATTTTCGATTCGCGCTAAATTCGAAAACGCTAAATTGGCCTTTGACGATCTAATATTTCGGGTTTCGCAATTAGCGAGATTAATTGATCGAGGACAAAGGGAGGGAGGGGGATACGCGAGACACTTTCGGCCCGCGAAACAAAGGAGAAACTCGGGCAAACTGAAAATACCGAAACCGCTTTACACGCCCGTCTACATTTCTTGCAAAGACCTAGTCGAGCCTTTCTTTGACGATTAAACGCGATAACGCGCTCCGCTTAGTCCGCAAGTCCGTATGAAACTTATCTCGGCAAATCCTATTAGCCTTTTCGCTACATCTATTCCCATTGAAACGTCGCGTCGCGAGACACTTGTTTCGAGCCACTCGTTCGAAATTTGAATCTCTGCCAGGTTAGAAATTTACCGTCGAGCGTCTAAACTTTTGGATTTTAATTAGCCTTCAATTACGAATCCTTCGTCGATAACGAATAAAATCCCTCTTCGTTTCAATATCGCGAAACAATCATCCCTCTCGTTCTCGCCTCGAAGATTTAACGGAAATATCTTTTCCTGTTTCAGATTTCCTTATTCTTCCTTTATAGTCACTTATATATATAACTTATATATATATACACCACGATCTTTTGATAGTCGATGCGATAAGTAAGCGCTACTTTTTGTAAATGAAATATTTTTTTTTTTTTTTTCAAAAAAAGAACTCATAACTGGAGCGAAGATATTTCGTCGAAAGCAAGTTTCGAAACGTTCCCATCCATAAACAGATCGAATCGTGGTGAATTCATGGTCCGGCGCAAAGGATACGTTTTGATACAGCAGTTTGGGCGGAAAAAATGGCGACGGTCGGTCGGGGCGAGCAAACAGAGGGAACACCAAATAACCATCAATTTCACAGGACTTCAAATAACTATCAATTTTGCGCGTAAGGTCCGGAGGACGGTGTCTCTGAAATGACAGAGGCAAACTAACACGGGCGGTGGCCCGGGGCGGCGCGAAACGGAAATATGAGATAGGCGGCTTCCAAAAGGAGACGGGAACAAACGGTTGGACGGTTGGTGACGTTGGTTACGTTGGGCTCGCTTCGTATTTGCCCGCTTTCTCTTCCACGCTCGGAACCGCGCCATCCATATATCATTTCGTCGTCATCGTTGTGTCGGCCCACGTGAAACTTCGCTCGAGCGCGCGTTAAATCGGTTTTGCATAAAAGAAATATTTGCTCTGCTTCTCATGCGCCGCATGGGAAATTTTTCTTCGAAAGGGAGGAGGGGAGGCCACCAGATCTCGAAAAGACGGGATCTTTATCATCGGCGCGATAGGTGCTCCTCCACTTTTCGAATCGAACGAGTCGTTGCGCGCCAAGGCGTCGTTTAATGGATCGGACAATTGCGCATCCTTGCGCAATTCGATGAGTATTTTGCATGGATCTATTCTTTTTTTCTTCTTCTTTTTCTTTTTTGGGAGAAGGATACGAAGGTAGTTTGAAATTCGGAGTATAGTTTCCGCTGAACGTGACACTGTCCGCGTTTGCATTAAAATTTCTTCCCCGAAGGAAGAAAGAAGAGGAGAAACTTTCTCGTAGATCACGCGAGATATATACAAGTTTCGAATAATCTTGGGGAAAAGTAAAGAAGCGGGCACGTATCCAGTTTTTCTCCGAATCCACGAAACTAGACACCGTCATATCCTTTTAGCGTTTCTTTTCGTTCTGCGTGCGAATTCTCTTTTTCTTTTTTTCTTTTATTCCCCAAAATAAGCGAAATAAGATCTTTCCTTGTCTGTGTCTAAGAGTATCAAACGGGCCAAGTCAAGAAAATAAATTTCTTCGACTTCTTTTTTTTTTTTTTTTTCGAAAGGTTCCCGATTCCATCGTTTTCTTTTGTTCCCTCAAATTTCCTCTTCCGTTCTGTGCCTGAGAGAGGAGGAGAGAGGAGGAAGAAACGAAGAAAGAAGAAATTGCGTCGTTTAATCAAATCAACGCGAGATGGAATTGTATCGAATTGTATCCCATCCCTAATTTTCACGCGTTTTCTTCGATTCATCCTAAAACTACTGTTTTTGCTAACTCAATTTCCCGCGAATTTAATTAAAATCTCTAATCTGAAACGAATGATCTAGACGTTCGTCGAAGTTTCGAGAACGTTACGCGAAGAAAATTGTAATGAAAAAAATCGTTCAACGATAAAACGATGCACGAATCACCGCGTTAATTGTAAAATCGTTTCGATTTTATAATTAATTAAAATTACCAGATACACTTTTACTTTTCACTTTTACGTTTAATAACTCGACTCTTAATCTTAATCCGCCGATATCGCGACAAAAGAAATTTGTCCCTTCGTTTCAGGATTCAGGATCTCCTCTCCTCGGCACAAATTAATCCCGGTCTAATAAACTCGATGAGCTCTAAGCTCTCCTCCCACTCTCCTGTTGACTTTTCGATGAGAATTAATTTCCATAAAATCACGGAAACGGAACAGGCTTCGTTTATGTTATTCCGTAATTCCTCGATCGAGAAACGCGAAGCGTGGGCTCGATGTCTGCGAGGGATACGATAATCCCCAGTGGGGGAGGAAACGAGATTCGTTGGAACCGGTTGGCGAGCTTTTAGATTTTCTACCTGTATCATTTGGAGAAGACGTGCATACCTGTTGCTATGCATAAAGGGCGCATGCATAATCGGCCCGCGTATATTTCATGGAAACAAATTACTTTGCCTGTGGCCCACAATTCTCGGCGCACAGCTTAAGCCGCTTTGCGATAACCTTAAAACTGTTTCCTGATAATCGTAAATTTCAAGATGAATGAACGCCTCCCTGCTCGCTTCGCGCAACGTGTTACGTTTCAGCGTATCGTGAACTTACCGTGAACTTACATTACGCTGTACGAACTTTAATTGTCGAGAGAAAAGCATCGTATTCATTGTGTGTATATATATATATGATGTATACATGTTATACAGATGGGTTGGCTGTAAATTTAACATTTTAATAAATTATCATCGAATTTTCGAAAGGAATCGTAAAATTGTATAACGGCGTTGAAATTGTGTTCTTATATTCTTCTATGGAAATATGAAGTAAAAAAAAAAAAAAAA
>NW_006263366.1:1288481-1295797 GCF_000469605.1 Apis dorsata
GTTTTGCATTGTTGGTTGCATTCGAACTTCTAGTTTCGAAATTTGGTAATGATCGTATTTCTTGCTTGAAATATAACACGATACAAATACGTGGAATACCATTATTAATCGAATTCAGGATAAAGGTAGCCAAGAGGAAAATGAAAGGAAGAGGAGGGTGAGAGGGTAAAGAGATTTACGACTCATTTATCCACCGGAAGACGAGGGAAAATTGCGAGAGGCGGAGCGTAGCCAAGCGAGGGAGGGCAATACTAAGTAAATCGGATGTCGCGAGTTCGTTTCGAGTTTCATGGCGAATCGCCAATGAAATCGAATCATCGGCCTCGATCATACGTTCGAGAAATGAGGCCACGAGCTCTCGGTAATGGCCACTTTACGGCAACCTATCGTTTCTCTCTCCCGCGCGTGCTACGCGTGGCCATTCTCCTTTCCGTTCATTTCCCTCCGACTCTCTCTAAATTAACTAAAACTTTTCCACCAGATTCTTCCGTTGCGAGATCGCCAGATAAATCGGTTATCTCATTTTCTTTTTTTTTCTCCTTTTTCTTTCCCCCTCCTGTTCGTTTAATTCTGATTCGGAAAAAAAAAAAGAAGATTTATATATTTTAATGATGAAACGTAAATTACATTTAGGAAATGGAATTATACGATATAAAATTGATGAAAAGAAATTGTGAAATAATTGCTTTCGAAACATTCGTGGTTTAATTTAATCGGGAGCCAGATGTGATTACTGAAATTTATAATTAAAAAAGGAAAAAGAAAAAACGCGCAATTTATAAAAATTTGCAAAATTTGTAAAATTCAACGGGAAAAAAGAGTTTCAGATAATGTTTGAAAATAATTAGGAAATCGATTTTAAGCAAAATACGATTACGAGTATGGCCAATTAACATCAATTGATGAATTAAAGCAATACCGTGAAATTTAATTCGATCGTTTTGGAGAATTAAGTTCCATCGACCGAAACGAAAATGTCAACTGCATTGTACAATTTATTTGAATTACATTTATATTCGACTTTACCTGTGTCGTATTGTTTAGATATAAATAGAATTGCATCAAAAATTTATTCTTCCTATTTGGAACATTTGTTTTCCAAGAGCATTGGACGCGTTTTTTTTTTTCTTTTTCTCATTGACAATTCATCGACAAAATAAAAAAAAACGATTCTCGAATTCGAATGTCGCAGGGGGAAGGAATCGAAAGGAAGTAAAGGGGCAATTCAAGCCAGCATATAATTAAACGTATCTTCCAAGGTCCTTTACAATAGCGCGAAGCACGAATGGAAGCTAAAACAGTGTTTAGAATTAGACAGTTTAATGCTGCAATTACCTGGTAACGCATTCCTGAGCAAGAAGCGTCGTTGCAATAGAATTGCATTCTAAATGCCGCGCTGCAAGTCGCAAGAACGTGCAACCCATGCACAGACGCAGCTACAATCGAAATGTTTTACACTTCGAATAAGAAGCGTAAACTGTGAACTAGCAACTTGGACTACAAATGGGGAAATTGAAAAATTTTGCAAAATTTCCCTTCGAGATTATCGATTCACCGATTCGTTCGACCTCCTTTCTCTCCTTTTTTCCTAAAGCGAAATCTTTTTAAATTCTAATTCTTTTGAGAAGAGTTTAATAGTTCCAATTATTGCCACCTAAACTCCTATTTTCTCGAAAATACTTGTCCAACAAAAATAAGCAACGTGATATTCAAATTCACGAGATATCATTTTTACGAATCAGAAAACAGAATCACGTTGATAAAATTTTAAATAAAACGCGATGCTTTAATGGTTTAATAGTTCATCTAATCATAAAATTAATATAATAAATTTTTCTGGCGCAAACGAGAACGGAATAAAGTAATTAAATTGAAGATACTCGCACGTACGAATCCAGCTCGTCGAGTTTAAGATCGCATTAAGAAATAAATTCTCTCGATCGTTAAACGATCGAGAGTTTCGCGACGCCTCTCGCTAGTGCAACTTTACGTAGATGCCAATTTCCTTCGTATTTTCTGTCCGTTTCAACAACGAGCTTTCCCGTCGCACACCATTGTACGAGCGCGTTGACCCGCGCTCGCACCGGCCACGGATTTAAATTTAAATGGGAAAGTCCGGATGCGGTGGCGCTCCCTCGTCCCGCTTTTTCAACCGGCCCTCCCGCGAAACACCCCCAATTTCGCGGAAAGCCGGAAATGCCATTCGAAAGAGAGACCTCCTCCTTCGCGAACCACGGCTTTCAAACCTTTTCAAAACCCGATCCCGACTTTCGCGACCTCTTCCTCGTTTTTTCCGCAAAGTTAAAGACACGTTTAGAGCGGAGGAGCGGAGGGAAGAAGTTAACGACAGGCGTAGAAAATTTATAAAATTTTTCTCACGAATCTTATAATTTTCAGGAGGTAATCGACGAAAGGATTTTTCAAAAATCGTCCAAGTTTAAATTTTGTATACCCGCTTCGTAGAAATCAACGAACATTTTTGCGACCACGAACATTCGACGAGGCGAGAAAGTACAAAAGAAGAAAAAAAACGATGCATCGAAAAAATTATATCCAAAATATTAAAGTATTTTTCCGGGGAGAATAAGTTTCGATTCGTGTCCAGCCAGACACGGGATTGAATAAACTGTCATTTCGTGAAATTGTTTGACGCCGGAGTCCCTTTGTTTCCCTTTGGAATAGGTTTGGAAATTCTCCGCGCGGATTGCACGGAGGGGGTCTTTCAACGGTTGTAAAGATTTCCCTCGGTTTCAAAAGCGCTCGAATCGCAACGCGCCGCTATTTTCTACGAAACACAAAGTTATTTCCCGTATCCTTGTTCCGTGAAACATTTGGTCGGGAAAGTTTGACAGAGGTTCGAATGGAAAGAGTTTCCGGATTGTCGGCGTTAATGATTTCGAAACCACGTGGAAATGTTTCGACAAATTTCGATAATGTTTTCGATAAGAATCGTAAGCAAAAGGGACAGTAACAAGGTAAGGGGAGGGGGATCTTCTGTCTCTTTCCACTGCTTGAACACGAGTTGACGAGAAAGGCTAATGGTCCACAAAATGGAGATCGAAAGCTGTTCCAACGGAAATTCGAACGGCAAAATAGGGAGAAGAAATTCAATCGAATCGAGAAACACGAAAGCTCAACGTACGTATTAAGGTTGGCTGGCCTTTGCCGAGCAACTTGGCTGGCCTGGAAACCTCCACCTCCACGAGAACAGAAAAGGAAGAAAAATCTTTCGAGAATTCGCTTCGATATCACGAGAGTGAAAAACTTTGGGAAAAACTTTGGAATTAAATAATATCGCGAAATTTTGCCAACGTATAAATATATATATATATATATCAATTAATACTTTATTTTACTTTTCATTATATTCAACTATTTTCCATTACCTTTCTTTTCTCTTTTTCATTTTTAATCCGCAATTTTAATACTTGTTCTCTTAATCCTTCTACCGAGAAGATTGTTATTGTAAAAAGTGAGATAATTATATAGGAGAATCTGATTGCATAAATCTATTTTAATATTGTCCTCGATATTACATAAGCTTAATTCCTGAAAGAAATCGTTAATATCTAAAAATCCGCAACAAGCGGTCTCGAGGAAGAAAAAGAAGAGGGGAAAAAAAAAAGATCGTCGTAACAGAATTATCGAAGATTGGCAAGCATCGTGACCCGGATTCTCTTCAGAAACCGAAGGGCGTTACCAGAAGGCTGAAAACAAGGCAGAAACCTTTCCGCGGCACGGGGGCATCCCAGAGGTGATTTAAAATCGCTTTGACCGCGTAATAAAACAGCAAGAGCCGGATCCGATTCGACGTGGAAATCAGCCCGAGGGTAGTTTCGCGGGTTCTATTGGCCGATAAAACGCTTCTGTTTACCGATCTAACACGGTTAAGGACTGGAGAAACTCTCGGGCCATCCTTGGCCGAAGACACGATAAAATAATAGCAAATAAAAGCAGGAAGAGATCGGGATTGCTTTAACCTTCGCCCCCATCGAGCTTCTTCTCCGCCGCCATTCCACCTCGAACGTGTCCTATTATCTCCCCCGTTCTTCCCTTTTCTCGCCGGTTTAAACGCGGAATTCGAACTTTTTCAATATTCAATCGCCCCGTTTATTTTCAAGTCAATAATCCTCGCTGCTCTCGGACTCGATCGATCTCGCTCGCTGACTCGCCGATTTCAATCGATGGATTATTAAATTTTTCAGCCAATCGCTTCGTTGCAAGCTAATTGCCGCACCTTTGCCAATTATCCTGTTAATACTGGATACTTTCTTTCTACATATCTATACGATAACATCCTTTTCTCTCCAGATCCAGACAATGTTACAATTCTTTCTCGATCAATCGAAGATCGAGATCGAAATCCCATGATTCCACGACATTCGACTCGAAAGGAGGGAACGTTCGATCGATTGCGCGCATAATCCTTAACAATCGAGAGCCTTGGCACAATGTGAATAAACAAACCCTTTCCTTTACAATACTTCAATCACTCTTTTTTATCCCCTTATTTAATTAATTCCTGTCCAACGAATTTCTCGATCGAGGTAAAAACCTGCATTCACCGTCGATTCATTGTCCATTACCCTTTTGTCATAGTTTGTTCGCGTTTCTTTCCTATTCTTCGAGAGGGAGGGAGGGAGAGAGAGAGGGAAAGCAAGAAACGCGATCGAACATTTTTTTGAATTCGCATTGACTGATGGTAACGAGGAGGAAGGGTTGGGAGGATGGAAAATCAGGAACGTTGGCGCGTAATTAACAATCGATAATGCAAACGCGGACACCGACGAGCCCATTGTCACGCTATGATTTGGCGCGGCGAGGGGGATCCTCGTGTGCAACTCGCAAATTAAAATATGATGAATTAATCTAAATTAGATGGCACGGTAATTATCGCATGAAACCAACCGAGGCGACGTCGTGTCTATTCGCTGCCTTTCGAAATCATAGCAGATAATCAGCGTTGCGTATTCAATGCAACATGTTTCGCGCGTTCCTCGCGGCAAATGAGCCGAGATTCAACCGTATTTTTTTCTTTTTTTTTTTTTTACGCGTTGATAGAATTTTTCACGTTTTTTGTTTGATCTCGTCTTATTTAGCCTCTCTCTTTCTCTCTCTCTCTTTTAAATCGCAATTGGCGTAATATTAATGTTTAATATTTTCATAGGTTTCGTGACGAAGAGGGGAATGTAACGGGGGAAAAAAGGAAAAAAGGTATTACAAAAGTTTCTACGCGGAGCCACTACTAATCCTTAATTAATTTCGCGAACGAACCAGGGACAAAAAGAAGAACGAGAAGTTCGTTTGTCGAGTGTTTTTTAATTAACATCTCGTTTCACTGGCCCTGTCGATGAACGATCTTTGAAAAATCGTGAATGAAAATTTATCGCGCGTATTATATAAACCGTATTTCGCGAGATTAAATTATTAAACTTCGATCATATTGTATCATTAATTATTACGTTGGTCACTGTTAAACGTACGCTAAAATTCTCTTCACGGGATTTCGTATCGTATATGAAATTTATCCTCCCTAACGAATCGAGAGAACGAAACAGAAGAAGAAAAGGAAAAAAAAAAAAAAATCCACGTCACGTTTCATCAAAATCATCGTGTCCTCTTTACTAAAAAAGTGTAAAAGCAGAAACTTACGGCGTAATAAAGAAAAAAAAAATTACGACGTGTCGAAGAGATAAAAAGTTTGACATTAACAGAAAAAATGTATGCTCGGAGTTAATTTCACCGCGAAGTAATTAAAAAAATAAAAAAAGAAACGTAGAAGGAGAGAGAGAGAGAGGGAGAAAAGAGGGACGAGAAATTACCAGGTGGAGATGGTTTGAAAATGGTAGGTAAAATTTGCGTTCCCACGTGGACGGTCGTTGCTTCCTCGTCATTAAACTCGACCTCGTTACAAAAGCGTCACGATGCACCATCTTCCATCGCCTCTTCATTCCCGACGGATAATATTCCAGAAGGTTACGTTTCTTGGGGCGTGGAAACGAAAGTTGGACCGTAACTTTCACGGCCAGAGAATTTCGCGATCGTTTGGTTGGCTCTCGGTGTCGCCGTTCAAACAAACGAGAAACACGCGAATCTCGCGTTCGTGGAAATCGTGTGTCCTTTGCGCGTGACAACGTGACGTTGAGCAAACCGTTGGAACAAACCGTGTAATCGAGGGAGAGGGGAGGGAGAGTCTATCTCCAGAAGTATCGAAACAACAACAAAGGCTTCTTTAATCTTTCGAAATTGTCGGTTTTGCGGCGAGAAAGGGAGAAAAGCGAATAGAATATTTTTGGATTTCTTTTTCATCAATTTCGACGGACGGCGGAAAATAGTTTTCGAAATTGTTTTAAATGCGGTTTCGAATGGAAGTTGCCGTGAATATCTACAAATTGAAATTTCGGCCGTGGAATTTTATCGATTTAAAGCGATTGTCTCGTCGAGCAAGTCTGATTAATTGCATACTTATTCCACTCGCGTGATTTATTATCGTTGTATTCCTGTATTTGTTTGTCCAGATCAAACTATACAGAAATTGGATTGAAAAGTTACTTTAAGTGACAAGTTTATTTAAAATAACATTTATTTCTACCCATATTATATTCTCTTTGAAGAATATAATTACTCGAGTAACTTTATTCTTAATTTCCAACCCAGTTAAAATTTATCCTGCTGCAATATTCCGTTTGAGATTCACACGTGATACTTTAATATGCTTTATGATTAATAATATTACAACTTTTGTTTAAAAATATATATAAACTACGTCCAAGTTTCTCTTTCGTTATTCATCAATTTAATTTCGAACCGCGATACGTGAACTCGTATTATATATATATATATATAAAGAGCATTTTCTAAAGAGAAGTATAAAAGAAAGAAGATAAGGCACGTTAAGAGCGACAATAGATCTGGGCAGGATTTAACCGGTTCTATCTTTTGTCGCGATTCCATCCGCGGGAATAATTCCACGCCGAGGCACGAAACTTTTTGCTCGATCTAAAGGGAATCGGGTGACTTTTTATCCCCTTCGTTTCTCTCTCCTCCTCGACCCGAAAGAATAATTGATCGAGCGAAAGTCAGAGCGGGCCGTTACAAGGAAATTCCTCGTTTGTTACGAATAAAGAAGAGGAGATAGAATTGCTACCAGCGCAAATTCTCTCAAAAAACGCGACAAACAATTGCCACCAAGTCTCATTTTCTTAAACTTCTATTCCCGTTGAAAAGAGGAAAAAGAAAAGGAAAGGAAGGAGGAAAGAAAGAATTCAAAGCTGTCACTTTTAATTTAAATCCTTTCCTCCCTCCCCCCCCCCCCC
>NW_006263366.1:1296169-1298141 GCF_000469605.1 Apis dorsata
AATCGAGTCGAGGCGGTTGGGATAAAGATTTTTCGCGAGAACACACTCGAGCGAGCGCTCGAAAAATCCTCAATTAAGACGTGGAGGAGTCGGTGGAGTGGAACGGAGTCAGCTGTTACTTGTACTCCTCCTTTAAAAAATGATAACCAGAGAGCGGGGGATCGTGCTCGTCTGGTTTCACCTCGTTATTTTATTAAGCTTATTTTACCGACGGTCTTTACTCTTATTTGTCCACTCTTATTTACTTAAAACCACCACCGGCTTTCCCTACCCCACTCCAGCTCTCTATTTCAACTTGGCTTGAAAAAGGTTGAGTCGTTTTCGACCAGCGGCTCGAGATATCGCAAAGATCTCTCTCGGGTTTAATCAGAACCCTTTTATAAATGCAGCAGGACTTCGTTAAAGTAATCCGCGGATCCGAATGTATCGCTTGGCCCGATCTTGCTCCTCCTCCCTCCTCGAGGTACGAGCTCGTTTCTTTCAACCTTCTTTCGGTTTTCTTCGCCAACGACTACTTTCTGATCTCGTTCGAGAAACCCGATTTTATCCGATTGCGCATGCATTTAAATTGTCAAAACTTGGGCAACTGGAGGGGTGCCAGTTCCTGGCTGACGTCGCTGCCGTTATTTCGGATGGAAACTGTTTCCATCCTTAACAAATTCCTTCGAACGTGGATAATGGACGAGTACGTATCACCGCAAATTAGAGAGAAGAGGATTAATTTTTGAAATTGAACTCCTCTTCGATTATTGAACAGAATAGAAACAATCGAAGATATTTTTCACTTGTCACGCGAATAACGTGAAAGAATTGATCTTCCTTTCGAAATCTCGCGGATAGAGAAGAATTTTAATTTCCGTCATCTTATCTACAGTGGTATCTCCTTAATTCCTACATTTAACTCGGCATAATTGATATGACGGCTCATTCGTTTGGTTTAGCAGGGGTAATCAACTAACCCCGCCATTAAATTTCCGTTAAGACCGAGCAGAGAAATAGGTATAGCGGAATTCGAAATGGCCATACGCCGGGTAGACCGTGTCGAGTATTCGTCACTGTTCCACTCGACACTGAACTCGAATTGAGATTGTTTCGCGAATCCCGGAGTTTCCGTAAGCCGAGAAACTACGATTCTCCGGTTAACATTAATCTCAAGCAACCAATGTATATCCGAGAGAAGAACCTCGAGAAAAGTGTGATCGATGTATCTCGATGCTACGGAATTTTTTTCGAATATCAAATACTGTAATATTTTTGAACACTTTTAACAATTGCGAAACGAAGAAAGGGATCGAGAAAGTTTATTGAAAAATTACTCGTCTCGATCTTCTATCTCTCTATATATATAAGTAAAAATATTATTTGCGTATTAACGAAAAATACTAAGGGAGCAGAGACTAATTCGTTGCGTTCCTGCTGCTTTTCGTTGCGACCGTACATCGTTCCATCGTTGTTCACCAACTGTAATCTTTCCAACTTGGCCGATCGTAAAACGTCCCGGAATGGAAAGTTCCGCTCGTAAAACTTTTTTCGAAACGGTCAGGCAGAGGGTACAACTTTTCGCCTCGGCCAACTAATAGCGCGAAGTAATTCCTTCCGCTCCTTTTCCGCTCCTCGCTTATTTACCGCGCGTGCAATCAGAGAGGCGTATCTTCCGGTTGGGGCGAAAAGTTTTGGAGCCGCGGCCGAAACGAAAACGCGAACCGATTGCCGGCCAACCAGAAACCGTGCCCGCTGTGAACTTCATTTCCACATTGCCGCGACCATTTTGTGGCGGTCGGTTGTGCGGCTACACCGAGCAATGGCCCCGACAAAAAAGCAATTTTCCACGGCGAGGCAAAATTTAATCTGTCCCGTTCACCCCTGCCCTTCTTTTTCATAAACTGTCCGTTTCTCTGGGAATAAAAATTTCAAGTTTTTTCCCCCTTTTTTTCTTTCTTTTTTTTTTTTTTTTTCCGTTCCCAACGAACGA
>NW_006263366.1:1298332-1300894 GCF_000469605.1 Apis dorsata
AACGAAATTCTTCCCGAACAACTTTCCTCCCTCGGTCATATAATCGGATTATCAGCTCGTTTTTCAAGTGATTTCGGGAGAAGAAACGGTAACGAGTTCCGTTTCAAGAAAAGGGTACATTTTGGTTTCGTTGGAAAAATTTTTCGAGACACTGAAAGATCGTGGAAACGATGATTTCAATGGAATGAGGCGTATACGCGTGGCGAAGATGAGAAAGAGAGAAAATAAAGGGGAGGGGGATTGTATTTGAGACGAATACAACGAGCTCCACGACGATTTATGGCGATGGGAATGAAAATCGGGTGATTAGTCGGATTAACGAACATAATGAAGAACGAGGCGAGCCACAGGAAATCGGCGTCGTTAACGAAGAAACTCGTTGTCGGGCAGTGATTCGCGTTAATCGTCCGTTAAGACTGCCGATCCGGGGGTACGAGTGTAACGGGCCTTTAACCACGCTAATTGTCCATCATCCGTTTAATTTGCCTCTTTCGAAAATCCAGGCCTTTATTCGAAAGGACAGGTGGTGGATAATTTATGAAATTAATGGGGAAAAGTGAAAGAGCAATCCTTTTTCCTTCCCTCTCCGCGAAATTAAATTGAATTCTACTAAATCACGTTCTGTAAATTCTACGTATATAGAAAGACCGAAATTTCTCGTTCAATTTTTTTTATTACTTTACTTATCCGTATTTTATTTATTAAACATTTTAATCCCCCCTTCCTCAGCATGCGCATCCTTGCATATTAAAAGATTCAGGTATTAATAATTAACGATAATCTGATAAAAGACGACGAGTCGCGAATGAATTACGAGTTTGGAAACTCTAAGTAGTACAAGTACGTGCTTAGTCAGACGCCTGTATACCGGATTGCTTAATTAATTACCATCGAATCTTGGAGCAAATAAAATATACATAAGAGAAATTTTTCCTTATAAATATATATATATATCTCTCTTCGAACACTATTCCTAGAAAACTCGAAGCGTATCGATCGTGTTACGTACGTAATGAGCTCACCTGTTCATTTCTCACACCCCCTCGATCTTTTATCATCGTGGAAAAATATATTGATTCTTCGAGGCTTCTTCGCTCGTATTCCGTGTCCTTTCAGATATCGCGAGATTCGTTCGTTTTATTCTGGAAACGAGGATCGATAAATTGATGTGGGGGGAAGCTCGAGGCTCGAAGAAATTAAATTACCCGGTGGTAGCTGACGTGTCCAGCGTGATCGAGACTGCGGCAGAATCCGGTGTGCCGTTTCGTTAATCCCTCCTGGGGCCGATAAGCAAGGCATTACTCCCTCGTAGATTTCTCCATCGAGCGAATAATTACCGAGCAAAAGCAGGAAACGCGGCGAGTAGTTGGCGGATTTGGCAGGGGTCGTGCCATTCGAACACCCCGCAACTCGGGTGTGGAAAGAGAAATGGGTCGCAAGGGGCTGGTTTAAACACGCTCTTAATTCTCAAATTCAAAGTTGGACTCGCAAAATAATCGCTTTCCATTCCGTATCCCGCCCGCTGAGATTCCTGAGCTGTTGTTCCACATTTTTCAATTAACGTCGTTGAACGTCGTGTTTTTACGTTCGACCGGATAAATACGGATGGAGGATTACGCATATTATATTACGTGCAATGGAAGATTAATCGATTTATCGATTATGCAACGATTGATCAGGTCTCGGTTGGGTTTCAGAAGATGGGCTCGGTCCACGGCGAGGAATTGCCATTCGTCTTCGGGGCACCGTTAGTGGACGAGTTGGGACACTTTCCGAAGAACTACACGAGGTCTGAAGTGGCACTCTCCGAGAGCATCGTGCAGTTCTTTGCCAACTTCGTCAGAACTGGGTGAGTAGAGATCGATAATTGAAGTACCCTCCCTTTCTTCCTCCTTTTTCTTGCGAACGTTAAATTGGATAACCAAGTTCGCTTTACATTTTCTTCGCCAACTACTCTCCAACATTCTTCGAACCGCCAGAAACCACCAGGAAAATTCGAATCTCGATCAACCAAGTTCAAATTATTCCTAATTAATAGGAGTATATAATAATCAATCGTGCATCTTCATCCCTTTTCTAAGGCAGAGACGTATAGATATTTCAACTACGACTACGAAGCAACAGCGCGTTACCGATTACCAAACTTTACAAATTATGCCCCACGCGGAAGATAAGACCGACAAAATCTGTCGATACGGCGGTAAATCATTTCTCTCTCCGAAATTTCATTTCTCATTTCTCGAAATCGGACCACGGTGAACATCGGTGGTGTATTTTATTTACGCGACATCTCGTTTGATTCGATCGTCTAATTCTATGGGAACCGAATCCTTCCTTCCTCCTCCTCCTCTTCCTCCCCCTCCCCCTTTTCGAGGGGAACAACAGTGACGCGGCGCCACTTGCGTCGAATCAATTTGCGAATCACTCGGGGAGTGGAGAGAGAGGAAAAAAAAAAAGAAAAAAGAAAAAAGTGGAAAGAGGGAGGCAGGCGGGTTATGGATCGCGTCACCGAAAGGTCTGATTTTCCATATTCATGAACGATGCGGAACTGAAGAGCAAAAA
>NW_006263366.1:1301227-1302428 GCF_000469605.1 Apis dorsata
TACACTCGCGCCCGAATTTCTGATCGAGCCAACGGATTGACGATATTCAAATTCACGGATTAAACAGGGAACAGGGAGAGGAGAACTCGATTCACTCTTTATACTATCGGCATCGAGTGCATCGAGATTCAAGGCTTCCCCCCTCCTCCCCCGAATCGCAAAATTAAATACAACGGATTTCGAAATGGCGCTTTGATATACGCCAGTGGTTTATGGAGGTTCGTGAAATTGCAAGCAAAATTGAAAAGGTGAATCCCCGCCTGGAATATTGGATAGTATTGGTTTCTCTAATGAGAAAATTGATTTATAATGCGGGCGAATTTTACGTGGATAAAGAATAGGGAGATTATTGAACGTCAGATTTTCGTGGTACGTAACGTTTCGTGATCATCAGTTGGTTGTCATTGAAATATGTCCGAGATGAAAGGGTTTTTTTTCTACAAAATTTTACAAAAATCATGTAATATGCAGATGTGTGTAACAAATAAATAATGGAATAATCGCATAAATAAATATAATAATTTGTAATATGTTGTGTGATAAAATTTAACTCTGCATGCGTAATATTAAATAATGTTTTCAATCGAAAATTATTAATTTCAAATGTTAACGAAATGCATTAATTAAAAGTGGTTCTGTAGAAATAATAAAAATTGAGAATAATTGTTAAAGATAAAATATATAATTTAATGTAAGTTAATATCTGAAATTGTGTGTATTTCCATCGATTGCCTATGTTTCAACGTAAACATCAATTAAAAACAGGTGAATAATTATTGATTCGCGTTATATAATACATATCGCGATAAAATATTAATTGAAAAGGAATATCGAAATTTTAGAAGTATAATTTAATTTCGAGCGTTCGATAACCAATTTTACATTATTATTTAAATTATCGTAGCCAACCTTGAACATTTTTTTTAATGACTTTCGATCGAAGCATCGTCCATGATCTTAAAAATCAATCGTTCGTCTCAAATCAGGAAATAAGCAAGAAACAAGATTGATCTCTCTCGTAAAACGTATCTTCTATACTTTCATTCATTGAAAAAGATTGATCGGATGATATTCCTCCTCCTCAAAATTAACCAACTTCGATCCGATACGATTATTCTTCTACCATAATTCTTCGAAAGAATTATTATTATTATTATTATTATTATTATTATTATTATTATTATTATTATTATTATTATTA
>NW_006263366.1:1302556-1303809 GCF_000469605.1 Apis dorsata
CGTAATTTTTTTTCATTTCGTCCTATACATTTCGTATTATACTCATTAATATGAAATATTTATGAGTGTGTAAATTCGAATTTATCCGATCATCGAAATACAAATTTACGCCGAATGAATATTTTTCCGTCCTTCCTTCCGGCTTTCAAACGCGCCTCGCTGCTATCGTTATAATTATTATTTTTGCCTCGGGTTTTGCGGTTTGCATCATTGGACACCATTGATTTCGTTTCGATTTGATTTCACTCCATCGAGTTTTTTTTTTTTTTTTTTTTTTAAATATTTCATTCGCCAGCCTCTGTTCTGCCAGCTTGTATTTTAACAAAGTCGTATCACGCTCTCCGCTCGGGCGTCGCAGAAACGGCCGCATTTAACAACGCGGTATTTTTATGCGGCGCGATTCAATCGAAGCGCCCCGTTGGCCGATCAGCCGAAACTTTTTTAAAAAATGAACGGTAATTTTTTATAACGGTGACCGAGTTCCGAGCGTCCGTTTCTGAATTTTAAAGCCACGATAAAACGTTAAACAGGGAGACAGAGCCTCGAGTACTCTCTCTTAACGAATCCATCGTTAATATCCATCCCTTTGCACTTCGAATTCCTCCAGGATTCGCGTCGATTTTCCATTGATCCGTATCTTTTCACCTCTCGATTTTTCGCCCTTTGGTTATTGTAAAAAAAAGGATAAACGATTTCGAATACACGATTGAAATACTCGAGCAATAATTAATCGATCGATTTCGCCTCTATTTCGCGCGACTTTCATTTTCATCCGCTCTAAATCCGCGTTAGTTCTCATAATGGAATTATTGGGCATTTAACATCTGGCGAGAACGATCGTGAAATTAGAGAAAATTCTCGACTGTTCATCGAAATCGTAGGAACGTGCAGTTATTGCACGGTAAGAGTCGAACAACAATTAATCGTGTAACTGGTGCGAGTTCGACCTCACGTTCTCCTTTACAAGAAGACGTACAATAACGAGTAATTTCGGTTAGGAGTTTAGATACGACCACGTGCATGGGAATATTACGTGACCCTGTGGGTAAAGGGTTGCAGCATTCTCTACGTGATGCACAAATCTGAACGCCGTTTCCCGCGAAATAATTCGTTCGTTCAACGTTCGATTTAAATTTCTTCTCTTGGACAAACGTGTACGAATAACACGTTTCTTTATCGCGATTCAAAATTCCATATGCATATAACTAATAAAACTGAAACTTTCCCTATAGTGTATATATATATATATATAT
>NW_006263366.1:1303896-1307441 GCF_000469605.1 Apis dorsata
CCCGTATATATATTCTCAAAGGAAGAACGTTTCCCTCAAACATCTTATTTCCTCTCGAAACATCTTCCTCCAAGAGCATTACATAAATAGAATCTTAAACCGATCGTGAAAGTCCATTCTTTCAATCGTTTGATTCATACGTGAACAAAAAAAGAGAAAATTTTTTATCATTCGACATCTTCCATTCTCCTTCTTCTTCAATCTCGTTAATAAACTCGGACGTTGCCGAGCGAAAGACAATGGCATTTTATTACTCAAGACAACGATGATTCACCTCTTCCTCTCCCTCTGCGTATCGCGATCGTACCTCAAGATAAATTCCAACAACGGAAAAGAATGGATTCGTCTGTAAAAGTGACAACTTATCGGCCGACACGTGCGAGCATTCCACTTTCTCTCACAACCTTCTTCCTCTTTTCCGCCTTAACCATTCGCCTGCACCACCTCTGTCCACGATCCCACGTGCACTTCCTCCCCCTACATTTCTCCTCGCGCCTCCTCCCCACATTTTTCTTCATACCACTAAATTCTTCTTTATCCCACTCCCTGGAATCACCGCTTTCACGCTCCACCCCGCCATGTTTCTCCATTTCGATTTTCACCACTCCAAGACTCGCACCCTTCTTCTCCCCGGTATTTTTCTCCCGTCAACCTCCTCTTTATCCTCTCCTCTCGCTTCTTTTCATCACGCTTCTCCTCCATTTCTTCTTTCTCTTTCTCTCTCTCTCTCTTTCTCTTTCGTTTCAGGTTTTCCATCCTCGTCGGCTGGCCCACGCATGAATATGCAAACGCGAGCTCGCGAAGCAAACCGATAATATTTCAGTGCGCCTCTCTCGCCCCGAGCGACGTAAATTTCACTTTGTCGATACGTATCCAAAACACACATAGACGCACGGTCTTTTTCGCGTGCGCAGAGACACGAGCAGTTCGCATCGGTGTGCGTAATATCGTGAATTGATACGCGGTAATACGATTTTGGTTCACGGCGGTGTGCACCAACGAAGCGGGCCGGAGATAGGAACGATTTCGCGAGGGGCCACGGCAAGTTGGAAGATTCGGTCCGCCTATTTTTCATCCGCCCGCTCGATATTTTCCGCGGTCGGCTGGTCTTCGTTTCTAACCTACTCTCGCCCCAATGACGAACGCGCGTCCCGCCGGGAAATTTGTTGGGATTCGCGTTCGACCGGCGCGCGAATCCTCTGGATTCGTATAATATCGCTTACATTTAAGGATAAACAGAGAATTACGAGGGAAATAAAAATCGAATGGGAGGAAGCTCGAATTTCACTTCAATTCGGTGGCAACTTCGATTCGTGGGATTAAATTTTGACGCATTCTATATTAAGAAGAATAATAATAATAATAATATTAAGAAGAATAATTACACGTACGTGGCGAGGAAGAGAAAAGAAAATAATTCACACGGAGATTATTAATTTTTTAACCTAATCGTGAAATATAATAATGGAATAGGGAAAGGGTACGAATTGTTATTCAATCAATTCGCCAAATTGGAAGGTAAAGGATAATTCGATAAGAGTAAATTTTCATATAATTTATATCGCCTCTTTCAAGTATATTAAACGATACTTGGAATAATACTTTTCGAACGAGGCACGCACGAGTGATGAGCGATAAATTACTTCGAGTCGAATCTCTCCTCTTCCATTATCCCTCGACAAATAACTCTCATCATCCCCCGTTAAATCTAAATCCAGATAAGTGATCCCGTAACAAATCGAGGTTCGATACGATAATATGAAACATCGCGTTACACGATGTCCCACTCGATCCTTCGTCTCGAATAACCGGAAGACGGTATATTCGCGAACGAAGAAAGGGGGGATATTGTGCGGCGGAAGCGGTTCGAGATGGGCAATTTACATTAAGACCGCATCAGGAATACGGATGGAGGGCGGACGATGAAAATTTCAATTCGTTCGACCGCGACTTGGTCGGCTGATGCGATGCGTTCATGTATTATTACCGGATCCTCGAGGAGGATTCCGGACTAAGGAGGAACGATAAGGGCGAAGAGTTTCGTTTTCAACCGACGTATCTACCCCCTCCTCCTCTGGGAGCAGGTTGGCCGGGATTATAGGAAAATTGGACGATCTTCTTCGTAAAAGAGCGTTCGAATATGGGATCGTGACAATGAAACTGATCCCTTCTCTCTCTCTCTCTCTCTCTCTCGTTGAGCGATGGCCCGTTCAACATGGCAAATGGAATATCGATGGAGAAACTTCGTTTCCAAGAAACATTTTTATTTACGATTATTATTGTTATAATCGGAGATTGGATTTGGAATCTTAGAACACTTAGAATTCTGATGGATTTAAGAGAATTCAGATTTCTTTCGGAATTCGAATTCGATATCTAATAATCCGTTAGATTTTGTCGTATAGATTAGAATAATCGAAATATTCGTGAAATTGGAAGATTGCCGGGGAGTGGAGACAATTCACAGAAGCGGGGATGTTTCGAAAGGAATAAAGTTTCTAAAGGAGGAAAATATACGACGTTCGAGTTTAGTGGATTTCGATGAGGAATAGGATGTTCTTTCACGTCTCCCCACTCTTCCTCTATTTCCCTTTCCCCCATTGTAAAACATAAAATGCAGCTGACACTGGCTAAAACCCGATTAACGGATAACACGATACATTGAATTCAACCCGGCTAAACCTTACGTCTGATATTTTGTGTCCCATCGAATCCGTGTTCCCCCGAATAATCCTATCGACGGCTCGTAATTTTTGCACGCCATGCCCCTCTTCCCCCTTCTCCACCCGGAACAAACGGATCGATTTATCGCGATGAGACCCATCGAAAGAGATCGATCGAAGCAGCCTCGAGGAGAGGCACAGGTGAATCGAAGAAAATCGGTTATAACGATCGATAATAATTATTTTTATTCCGCCATACATATATTCTTTATTTTACGAAAGTATTTCGCGTGGAATATTTCCTTCTTCCATATTGCTCCGATATTTCTTTCCTTTTTTTATCGGGTGAAAAAGCAATCAGAAAATTGGAAGATGGGGTAAATGGTGGATATTAAAAAAGAACACGAAACAATAACACCATAGGATATTTGTATTAAAAAAAAAAATTGTTTCTGTATTCTGTTATCGCGTTGAACCATAAGAAATTATTTCGACCGGATCAATTTGAAAAAATTACGAATCTTCTTTGAAACGAGGCTGTAAGAACTTTTAACTTTCGACGATGCACTATGGATGCACTATGAATAAAGAAGAGAGAAAAAAACTATTCGTGCGTTAGTTCTTTCATATATTCAACTAACTCCGGTAACAACGATCGTAAACCGGCTCGCGCAAACTTTAAAAAAATCGACTTTGCTGGGGTTTTCTCTCGAAATACGCATCGCTGGAATTCTCTCATCAGAATAAACACGCGAGAAACAGGATACGGATAAATTTCGAATCGTTATGTATCTCATTTTAGAATCGCTATTTTTCTTTTTTCTTTCTTTCTTTCTCTTTTTTCACTCTCATCCTCCTGCTTTTTTTTTTTTTTTTTTTTTT
>NW_006263366.1:1307610-1324571 GCF_000469605.1 Apis dorsata
AAGGCACGCGGCCGAATTCCGTTTCGAAGCAGATTTGATTCGACTCGCAATCACCAACGCAGTGATTGCTAATTCGGATTGGAAACGAGCATCCACTCGTTCCGTCCGCTACTTTTTGATCGTTCGTTTAATTAACGAGCAGAAAATAGCCGACGTTTCGTCGCTTATGGGGAAGAGCCGAAGTGGCGGATTATGCACATGGCCACGATTTTCGCGCTCAAAAATTGAACCCGAGTGCCGTTGAGCGCAATTCGATTTCGAGACTTACTTTACCGATAATAGGCACAATTTGCCGAGCGAGAATTGTTTTTCGATTAAATGTTTCGCTTCCGATACCTAGATATATACACATATAATAATCAGATAATCGAGGTAAAAGCTGAGGATTTAATAGGAGGGGAGGAAGTTAGGGGGATTACGTTATAAGCAGAGGTTATCGTTTATTAATTAAAGAAATTACCCCGAAATATTTTAAAATATATTTGAAAGATATGTGGTATCGAATCATCACGATACGCAATTATATCGATTAAATCGTTAACTTCTATGTTGTTGCGTATATTGTCATAGCAAAGCATTATAATTCGTTTATTCATCGTGCACTTTGTACGTTTAATTTTTTCTCTATAAAGCACCACCTCTGACGGATTTAATTTCAAAACTTTGCGACGGAATGTTCGCGTTGGTTTTGAAAAACAAAATTATTCGCAAAGTATATTCGCGAATATTATAATTATGCACGAAATATAAACGCAGGATCGGTGGAAAGATAAGATCGTTACTGGTAATATCGCGCGATTCTTATGCGTGTCGTCAATCAAAGGCTAAACGGAGGGGCAAATGCGAACACATCGGTGGCCCGCTCGTTTGTGTATAAATGTCTAAATAAAATTAGCATTTAAACGGACTAGATCGAATGAAGCTATCCGGGACACCGGTTTGCGAACAAAGAGATAACGAAATTTCGATTTCCGCCAATCCGGCTATCTTTCATACGCATACCGGAATCGACTGATTTGGATTCGCTTTTGAAATTGCTTTTTGTCGGGTCAACGATGTATTTTATTTTATTTAATAGATATCGTCGTAGATACCGTTTAATCCCTAATCCAAAACGGTCAAATTATGAGCATGCAGCGTGTTACAAAAAATGTTCAATTAATGTTCAAAAGCTTGAGTTGAAAATAATCGAGTGCGATCGGTATCGTGTAAGACGTCGAAGAAAAGAAACGATTCGAAAATCGTTGTAAATAAATAAACAGAATAATGAATTAATTTCAATGTAATAATTTTACGACCAATTTAAAATTAATTTAAAATCGCACGCAATATTTTTTTCCACTTCGAACGGGATACAATTCCGCCATATTCGATTTCGAAAATACACTCGCGGGAATCCATTAAGGGAGCAAACACGTTTGAGAGTAAAACTCTCGAGAGTTACTCTTGTCCAATATGTACTTCGAAGAAAAAAAAGGGAAGGAAAGCGAAGAAAGTAGGGAAAAAAAAAAAAAAAATAGAACTCTGGAGAATCCTTCTCTCTTGGCCGGTTACTCGAACGCGAATCGAGCGTGACATATTTACTTCCGTTCCGGTTTTTGCCCGGAAGCGCCTCGGTGGCGAACTTTCCGAGTAAATTTCAATTCGTGATTCTTGCTCGATCCACCTTACCTAACCTACCTCGATCCGCCCCCCTTCCCCCCTCTTCTATATCACCTCTAGGCAAATGGAGGAGTCCGCTACTCTATGACTTTCCTTCCACTTGGAAGAAGTCGTCCGCTGTGTCCGGCGCACACAGCTGTCTGCTCCTGCTTGCTCTAGAAACGATTTAAACGGCTGCTTCGCCCAGCTTCCGATTGCTCTTTCAATCTTTTCTCTCTTATTCTCATTGGAAAAAAGAAAGAGAGAGAGAGAGAGAGGAAAAAATAAGAGAAAGTCGATGAATAAATCAATCATGCGTGATCGAGTGGAATCGTTTTTTTCGAATGACAGAGAAGAATTATTAAATTTGACGTGTCTTCTCGAGTCGAGCGAATGGAATTAGCATCGCTCGATTAGCATCTCTGAATTTTCAGATGAAATCGAAATCATGGAAATATCTATCCTTACTCGAAGTTCGTAATTTTTTCTTTTTTTTTTTTTTTCTAATGGTCAATTAAGAATTAATGGGATGAAGTTAGATGGACAAATTCAAATGTTGTGATGAAGGCAAGAAAATTAGCGACACTTCTCTATATCTCTATATATCACGATTAATCAAATTTGTGTGTCATTACTGACCCGTTTTCATTGCAAATTGCGTAACTATCATAATTTAAATCGTATTGCAACTATTATATTATACTCGACCATTACATGGCGCATATTAATGCCGGTGACATCCATATCCATCGGACGACATTAATTTTAATAACCAATTTAATAACATATTAAATCGTATTAATACATCGATAAAGTTCAATATATACTGGAATATCGTAATCCTGAAGCGACGAAAATATCCGTCCAAGGTTCCACCTAGATCTTCTTCTTCTTCTACGTCGTCGAAACGTGATTAAAAAAACATCGTGGATACAGTTTTGGGAGGAAGCTTTGTCTTTTCTGTCGGCGGAAAGAAAAAGCGAAGAAAATGGAAACAAGTGTAAGGGGGAAGAGGGAGAGGGGCGAGGAAAGCATACACGAGGGGAGGAGCATCGGCCCCGAGCGAAAAATTCGCTCGAACGAGTTTCGAGACATAACCTTGACAAAAGCTTTATTCCTGGGAACCAGCTTTTTCTCTTTGAGAGAAGAAAAAGTCGAGAGAAGACCACCGCTCGTTTGGTCGAGCTTTGAACCACGTCCCGGCAATCTACCACGCGACGCAATCTCTACTCGAATGCGCTCTCCATTTCCATTATTGGCAACAAACTTTCATCCTCTTCCCTTCCTACGTTGCCATACGGAAGGTGACAAAACGGGGTGGGGTATTCGACCGACCAACCGCCAAGATCCTCTGAAAATTCGTGGTAATTTAGAAGCGAGAATATAAATTGCCCCGCGATAAGGGGAGCCAGCCCCACAGGCAAACTGAATTTTATTTGCCAACCGGGGGATATTCTTTCTCGCGGGAGTCTGGGTCAGAAATTCTTATCTCTTTTCTTTTCTTTTCCCTTTTATGGAATTTACAAACTTACTTCGCTCTCCGCACTATGCGAATTTTTATTTTTTATTTCCTTCCACGCCAGCGTAATAAAATCTTTCAGCCAAAGTAAAATTTCCAAAAGACATGACGACTTCTTTCCCTCGCGTTCGATTATGTATCATCATCCTATCTTTTCTTTTAGCCGCGAGAAAAGCGAGAACCATTTCCTTTTCCTTTCCAATTCGCGATACATCGTTACACGTTCATTACACTCCGACAAGGCCGTCGTAGTGAGGATAATTCGCGAACAAGCTGTCGCGCCTAACGAAGGATCAAACAGGGAGGCGGTGAATCCATCATCTTTGTCAATTATACGGGATAAAGGTTGACGGGTGAGAAGGAAGGGGAAAAAATGGCGACTAAACGCGGCGTTGGTCCATAAGGAGGGGGAGGAGCAGGGGAGGGGTGGCGTGACGAGGTGAATCCAGGTGGGCATAAGGGATAATCCTGCGGAGTTAGCGTCAGTCAGGGTTGAATTACGACGTGTGACGGCACGGGGCCGCCCCTATTTGCCGTAAATTATGATAAACTGCGTTACCGGCGGAGCGATAATAAATACGAAATCGATATCGCGGCCATTTGAAATTTGCGAATCCGTGGCGAGCGCGGCCGACGGCCAACGCTATCGTATATAATAATCTATTATCTGGAGGTATCAAAGGGGGGAGAGGTTGTAATTGGCCGGAGGCGTGGCGGGGATGGGAGAGGCGGAGGGGGGGGGGGCGCGGGATGACCGATGAAATTAACCTTGTCTCGTAACGGGGGTTAACGTGCGAGTGCAAAGTTTTAAGTGTTCAGCCTCCCCCTCCCCCTCCCCCCGTTATTTATCGCGCGATCCAGCTTTAATGGACAACGACATTGATTCTAACACCGCATTCACTGGATTTATAGCGTTTAAACGTAGCCGTGGCGTTAACGCGGCCTATTATATCGCCACTTCGTTCGACAGTAATCGTTCAATTGAGCGGGAAAGAACGCGTTGCTTCGTGGTGAATAATAAACCGAGTAATTTCAAGACAACCTTTAATCGTTAAAATTTTTATATCGAATTAACCACCACAAAATATCATTACGAAATCTTGTAAAAAGTTTCGCATTGATTGGGATTCCCTCGCAGAACGAAGTTACAGAAGATGTCGAATTAAAAGTTTAAAAGAGCAACGATTCTGCAAGCGATTGAGCGTTACCCAAACGCAGTCTCTAAATCGCCACGCCTGGTTTTTAATTGGATGAAAAAATACGCACTTCCATAATCTTCCATCCACTAAAGAAGAAATTCGAAATTCGAAGAATTCCGCTCGCAGAAATCTCGATCGAAGCGAGATCGGAAAAAGTAATGTAAAATTCGTAAGGTTGGCAAAATGGAATGCGAGGTTGGTGGCGAGCAAAGGGCATTAAGGACAGTTTCGAGGGGCCGTTGCCACGTATGTCTGTATTATGGTGTGTTTGCCGGCGGATTACGAGAGTAAAGTACGCCGATGCCGCGACACTGTTTGCGATTGCCACGCTCGCGGTTATTGGGACGCCGTAACGTTTAGTCCGCGCGATTATGCTAAATTATTGTTTACAGGCATCGTATCCTATACGTCTATTTACCGTGGACTCTGCGTTGGTCGATCGTTAACACGGTGCCACCTGGCCGTGCCGATTTCCAACCGTGGATGAAAACCGTATTGTCGGCCAAATCGTATCGGAGTTTCACGATTCGGGGTTAAGCTTGGTCGAAGGGAATTTCTCTGGAAAAATAAGTAACGAGTCGTTTATAGCGCGAGTAAAACATATTGGATTTTTATACAACTTCTTTTTCCTTGTTTGTCACGAAAGTGTTTTAACGATTGTTGAGCTCGAGAGAATACACGTTCTGGTTCATTTTTCATTGATATCGGGGGAGTTTGTTCTTTTTTGAGCGAAAAATTTATCGACAAATAAAATAAGGTTTGAAAATTGCGAGATGATTAGATCTTTCGAGATTCCGGAAAGATACAGGAGATCGTAAAAAAAGGGAAAAAAAAGAAAGAAAGAAAGAGAAGGAAAGAACGATCGTAATACTCGAACGTAGTTAAGAAATTATCCTCTTTTCCTTTTGGTTGTGAAGCTAAAGAAATCCGATTTACAATGTTTTTGTAGAATAAAGATACTTTCTCGACTGGTAAAGAGATCCTGCTAGGAGGAAGATTATTGGCGAAAGTTGGAATAGTGGTACCGGTCCCTAGAAAAGTTTTGTCGCGTGAGTTTATATCATTTTCTTGACTCTCCGGAAGGAGCGTCGTAAAGAAGAACAACTAGCCGGAGTAAAACAGATAGCAGGCGGCCGCGTGAAGGAAGGAAAAACATGACCGAAAAAAAAAAGAAAAAAAAAAAAGAAAGTGTACGGAAGCGCAGAGAGATTCCAACAAGAGAAAGAAACTTCATCCAGAAAAGGAGATAAACCGACACAAGAATGGATGTACGAGTTGCGGTTCGGAACTTTGAAATTGTCGCTTAATTATAAGTCGAGAATTTAAGAAAAATAAAGCAAACGTGGAATTAAGGTAAAACATTAGATCGTTGGAATTTATCGTAATGATAAAATTGAAATTGAACGATTTCATTCGCGGATAAGTATCGAATCGGTTTCACTCCGTTCGAATTTCACTCGAATTATCCAGAATAAATTTGTAAACAATCAAAGGAATAACACTTTTAGACTTCTTCGTGTTTTGCACAGGGAGCTGAAAGTTGTTTGAAAATTCTACCGAATCCCTGTCCGCGACGCGACTCGCAACAGGTTAGTCGACGGTTAGACGGTTTTTCTCTCTTGCGTTATGCATAATGGATGGATGGATCGATGGGTGGTATCGTACGGAGGAAACGAATCAATAGATACCGACCAAGGTTATCGTACCGCGCGACAGAGGGAGGAAGCAAAAATCAGTTTGTAGAAAAGAGAACGAGACGCGAACTAGGGAGTAAATGTCAAAATGATCGAACAGGATGTTTATTTTCTACGTTAAAATAAACTTTCCAATTTTTTTGTTTTCCGAATTAAAATAAATGGATCGCACCGCCACTCGATATTTTAATTCCAAAGTTTCGAGTTTATATGCACCATTGTTATTATCGCGATAATGGTATATTCTAAATATTCTTTCACTGACCGAATTCCGAGTTCCAATTAGAGAGTTAAAAGTGTGTGAAATAGAGAAAGAAATTTAGGATATCCAAAGTTTCCGAAGAAAGTTTCTTAAAAGTTAAAAGTTCCGTGTTTTACAGCTTTCGAGACGCTCGAAATCGCTCGAGTTATCGTTAAACCGTGTCGTCTTTTATTTATTCGAGTTCGCCGATCTTAAATTATCGAGGGAAACCGATCTCTTTTCGGATGCTTTTAAATCCGCGCAACCCTCCCCTCCCCCCGAAATTCGATCCAGTATCGGACGCCATTACCATGAATTAATTGACAATTGGCCGACCATTGGCGGAGCGAACACGCGATTTCATGCCAATGAATTCACCACACCAGCGCACCGCGACGCGCACACCAGATGGCTCGAGCGTAACACGCGACTTATTACGTGTCTCGCGTCCATTAGCTCTGTCGTTTAAATTGCAAATACGGCTCAAATAAGAGACAACAAAGTTCCGGTGATAGCGCCGCTATCGGCAACTTTCCTCCAATCTAAATGTTACCAATTAAACCGGGAGCAAAACTTTTAACGGTGACTAGCCGATACCAACCCCAAGGTTTACACGGCAAAGTGGTAATTACACCTAGTTAACCAACCTTTCCACCGAGAATCGTAACCAATCCCTTCGAACGAGCTTCGAACGAGGAAAGCTTTACGATATCTTTCATTATATATACGAAGCTGCAAATTATCGATTATCCCCGTGATAGGGAGGATTTTATTTTTCGAGTAAACGATTTCGAAGCGAATCTTTGCGAGATCCATTTGATTTCCAATCCTCGTAATCTCTTTTCAATTACCAAAGTTGTTAAAAATGAAACATTACTTTTTTTCTTCTTTTTTATACGTTATTCCAAAATTCTAAATTCTTTCTTCGCCGAGAGAAAAGTTTAACCGGAAAATCGATCGATCAAAACTCGAATCGAGATCGAGAAACGCGTCGGAAAATGCGACGCTTGAAAATTTCCCGGCAAATTTTATCGCGTACCGTTTCAACTGACGTTCAATAACAACCGGAATTCGATTAATTTCGCATTCTATCGGCGCTCGACGGTGCTCACCTGATTCAGTACTGCGCGAATAGTACACGGTTAATGGCCGCCGCGATATTATTTCGATACCCATTGAGCGTGTCGCTCGATTACCAGCCAGAGGGATGTTTTTTCCGTTCCGTAAATGTCGCAAGATTGCTAAACGCTGGTTGCAAAGTTAGAAATTTCCTGGCCACCGATACGTGGGGCCGATATACAGGCCCTGGAATTCCGCGTCGATTGGGCGCAAATGAATGGGTTAATTCAATAATAAATCAGCGCGGTCGATTGTTCAGCGACGCGTGAATTCCATTATTAACCCTAGCCAGCGCGCAAATGCGATAATTGCAGTAATATTAATAGGCTGTAAAGTGCAATAAGTAACAGCGCGATTACGCAATCGACCGTTTTAAGTTGAACGCGAAATTTTACACGCGCGTGTACACACTCTCTCTCTCTCTCTCTCTTTTTTTTCTCTCTTTCCTATATTTTTCGCGAGGGAAGATATACGTACAGAGATGACCGAAACAATTTCACCGGGCACACGAAACCGCTAATAGCAATTTACGAAACGCGCGGAGGCAGGTAGCGGGTAATTGAGCCTCGCACCGTCCACCCACGCTCTATCGTTCTCTAAACACATTCCATAAACGGGAACTGAGCGGATTTCGCGACCACTGTACGCGTTATGAAACCGGCGATGCGACGATCGCGTTAGCGACACCATTCCACCCTTAAAATTCCACCCCTTTTTCCTTTTCATTAGGCAGTCATTGTCGTTGGATTATTATTCCGCTTTTTATTTTATTTTATTCTCTCTCAAAAAAGTGAATATATTTCCCTTATTTGGATAAAATGCTAAAATCTTCGCGGAATAATATGGAATGTCTCGTACAATTTGATTCGGCCATTTTGGTACAATAACACGGTCTAACGGAGCGTCGTCGTCACGCCAATATCTGTTTAATTAAGTTCCCAACGTGTTGTACGTCGAACAAGATACGTTTTGCGGGGCAAGAAAATGGGGTGTTCACTCTTTCTTCGAGTAGCGTGTCGCTGTTGAGGGGGGAGGAGTGGAAGAGAGAGGGCAATGCATCAACGGTTAATGAGCAAACTTTAATATTCTCCCGAAACTCGACCCACCCCGCCACCTATCTCGCAACGACCACGAAGCAACCCCCCCACGGCGGAGAGGGTGGGACGTGCGGGGAGCGGGTAGACAACGGGATCGTACAACTACCGTAATTATTGCGAGCTTGGCAAACGAAGGAACAGAGGGAGGCAGAGTGTTACCACTTTGGAAGGGAGAATATACTTTTATGCGAGTCAAAGTCTCAATCTGGCAAATGTTTAATTAACGTTAAGTATACCAAAAAATATCCCTCGCTTCGTGGATTAATAGAGAAAAATAGACCTTCTTCTTGGATCGATCCAAACTTGTGATCAAATTTCTTTGGAAACACGATCTTACTAAACTTGGAAGATCCGCCGCGAGACAGAGTCCATCGCGCGTCTGGAATTCCAGCCTCTGCGCGAAAATGTAATTACTCGCGCGGGAAAAAGGGAAACGTAAACTTTGAGCGAAGCTTAAAAAAATAAAAATAAAAATAAGAAAGAAACACGAAGAAGGAAGAGAGAATATAAGGGGAGTAAATTCGAAAGGAAGGGAGAGAGATTGGGGATGAAACTGGTAATTCTAGTTATATCGAAATCGTGGGAAGGAGAAAAATACGGGAACGCGACGAATAACTGGTGCAATTTCAAGATGTGCGCGTGGCACCGGTTATATCTGAAAGGGAGGGGGCGGAGCAAAGGGTGAGACTGTCTTTAGCCCGGTGTTCGTGGGCTCGTAAAGCGGGTGTTAATCCCGAATATGAAGCTTTTTCGTCGGTATCAGCAGGAAATTCTACAGTGGCGGCGGCCAAGAATGTGGTAAACGACACGCGTGTGGAAAGAGAAGGCGAAATTGAGGGAAAGGTGGAAACCAGTGGTGGCGAGTTATAACGTTGATTTAGCGCTTGTAATTACGACGGAATGCATATCTGTTCAGCGGCCGGTTTGTACCGCAATTCTTCGAAACTCTTTCGTCGCGCGTATCGCGTTCGAAATTTCTGCTCTGGCTATTTTTCATTTTCGAGTAACGAGCGAGTCGTTCCATCTTGGCGGGGGAAAGAGGAGAAAAGACGAAATTGGAGAGAAGTGGCTCGTTAAATGAAATAGTGGCGCGGTGGATTGGGATTATCGGTGAAAAATCGTTCGTTATCGGAATGGATGATGCACGATCGATCGTGGGGCAATTTTAATCAAAATAATTCGTCCGTTAGACGAGAAGTTAGTTCTCCAACGAACCATTGGTATTTCGTGTTTTCGATGAAATGAAAAAAAAAAAAACGAATTCTTCCTGGAATTCCGTAGAATGATGCATTTGGGAAATGAAACTTTGTCAAGCTCGGCTATCATTAATTCGTGGATAATAGAGAGGAGGCAATTTTCGGTGAAATTTATTCGTGATTATACTGTGTTTGGGTGATTGTTTAACCAGCTGGCGCATCCACGATGGAAACGTTCACGGGAACAATGAAATACACTTTTAAGATTTAATGATATTGTATCGAGGATTATTGATGGCAACGATGAGCTCATTCTTTTTTTTCTCTTTTTTTTTTCCTCTTTTCAGAGAGAGAAAGAAAGAGAGAGAGAGAGAGAAAATAGGCATTGCTCCTTCGCATCTTCGCGTGAATCCGATCGAGCGAAGCTGAAAAAGTGCGAAACACCCTTGTCACGCCTAATCGATTTCCGTCAGCTTAGAGCGGAGCAAACTGACAGCCACACGCCACTACGAGATTACAATCCGCAAGAAGGCTCGACGAAAGGTGTCTGGCACCGGTTGCCAACTTTTATACGGCTGCCTATTCACTCACCGCCGGGCCAATCTTCGACCCATCGCAATTTCGAATCCCTTTGGATCATCGCCAAACCGAATTCGGTTTCATACGTGATTCCAAGATATCCGGACAATCAGGGATCACCCATCGTTGAAAGAATACGCGATGATTAACTGAAAATGAAAGCCACGTAAAAGAACTCGCGAGAAATTCTTATTCCCGCGACGAGGATATCGAGGAAACGATCCATCGTAGAATTAAAATAAAATAAATCAATTCGAGGATTGACGCACCGTAAGAGGAATATATTATGCGCATAATTGGAAAAATTTTAGCTTGTAGACATTCCGTTCTATGAGTCTTCATAGTCTTTCTTTCTCGATGAAGAATAGAAAATTTTTATCATATTGTAGATTTGTTTTGATTATTTTTTCATCTATGAATTTTTTCATTTATGCAATTTTTTTAGATTCCAATAGTGCTTTTTCCTTAGCCAACATCCTAAACCTCTTCAAATTGTCTCATCAAATTGAGACATCATCTTCGGTGGCAAAGGTTCATATTTCAATATTTCATTTATAATTTCTGTCGTGAATAATAGTGGTTTAAACTTCGATGTGATTCTTCGACGAAGATTTAGGATATTTTGTATAGTATTTTTTATGTATCCCAACGGAATGCCCACAGATATTTTTGCCATACTAGAGACATCGATATTGCGATCAATTCTTTGCGATCTTTCTCAAATGGAAACGTTAAATTTTCCATCAACTATCAGAAGAATTCGTAGAACGATAATTCTTGTTCGCTCCTCCCCAAGTTTTGTCAACGTTTACATTAAGTTACAGCTAAGTTATAATCGAATCTTTCCGAATTCGGAATTCGTGTCTCCACGAGTTTTAATATTTTTTCGTTCTGCACATTGAACATTGAAAAGTTTGCCACGTTAGTCGTACAAATATCGTAGGAAAACGGATAAAGGGCCACTCTTCGCACAAGGAAGGGAGGGAAGAAAACGCGAACGTCCTACCAGCTTTCATGTTCGTCTCGAATTCTCATTCTGTTCATCTCAGTGTCGCAAAACAGCGCGTCGAAGAAGAATGGAGGCGAGAGAATTCATCGCGCCTTTCTGAAACGTGAGATCCCTGAATACCTCGAAAACGTGAGCACTTCAAAGTCGAGCGTATTTTCGAAAGCTGGTAATAAATGAGAAACTTGAAAATATTCGACTCATTCTCGCGCCATTTTCCCCTCCCCGCCATTTTCTTTTCTCTCTTTCTTTATTATTCCTTCGAACGAAAAAAAAAACTTTGAACGGAAATCAAGAATTGACGACAAAAGTAACGACGAGAGGAATAAATTATGAGAAATTTCAAGAAAATAACACTTAATGAGACACTTGTAGAGGGATAAGAAAATTGACCCACGATTTATTATTCATGCGTCGATAATAATAGACACGTTCGTAATTTTACAGTTCGCTCGATCGCGCGAAACTGGAAACACCTCCCACTCGGCCTAATTACCTTTGAACCTATATTACGTTTGTCTTGACGAGTGACAAGCTCCATTATACCTGTATAAATATTCCATTTAGGCTGATCAGAGGAGCTGTGCACAATTGTTTGGGGGGCAATGCGAAAATTATCGCCTTAACAATCGCAGCGTGAGCATCGGTAATTTCCCGCGATAGGCTTATCCGTCTAAAATCACGAGAGAAGGAGGGGAAGGAAACAGGAAATCGTATTAAACCGGTGTCCCTCTTTGACGAAAGTGCAGCCACGTTGCGATAGCCGGGGTGACAGCCGGTGTTTCGTGGATTCGAGAGCTTTTGTGCGACGCTCCCATTTATGGATTATCGTTACGATTACCGGATCTGTAACATCCGGTTTATCTGTCTGTCTGTGTCAGTTGCACGATACCTGGATCGCTCTAATAATCGTCGAACGAGGCCAACGCGTGAGAGAAACGCGACTTTGCCGTTGAGTCGCTCGCGAACTTTCTCGAGAATCGTATTCCTCGAATCGTGGAGGATTCAGAGAAGATGTTTAAATGTCAGTGAAAGAGCGCGTTAAGTGCAAGTTAAACGTCACCGATTCGATCAAGGATGTAGCGAACATTTCGAGGTTAAAAACCTTCGTTATTTCTCCGTCGTTGTAATTTGTAATTGTAATTGTAATTTTACATTTAAGCAGTCGCGAAATAATCAGAGGTCGAGTTCGTCGAAAGGATTTTGAAAAATCGAGAGATCCTTTTCGATTGTTCGGAGTGGAAAATTAACGCGATAACGGGCGCCACTTTCTTAATCCAACCCCAACGCGACACGCGCGCCTCTTTAAGCACTTGATCCACTAAATCCGAATTCGTGACTGTACATCGGCCTGTTGGAACTTCTGTTCAAAGATACTTCAGCCGAAAACGGGTCAGGGACTTGGTGCTTTAAACGCGAGTAGCACAATTAGAGCGTCCGAGAATTACCATTTACCTCTTTAATTACGGAATTAAAGCGGATGGAAGATTCTTTCCCCGTTCGAGATCCGAGACAAGTCTCCCGCTATCATTCCTCTTATTTAACTTTCGAGTCATGATCCCAAGAACAAAGGCAACGAAGCTAATGATTTTCCAAATCTTTCTTCCGATTGTTTCTAATCTTCGTCACGATTGCTCGCTCGAATCGTGAACCAAAGAACGAAGCGTGATCCGCGAACTAGAGAAGCTAATGATTTTCCAAATCTTTTCTCTGATTGTTTCGAGTGCTCGCTGATGGAGGGAAAGAATATCAAAGAGGATAAAGAATAAAGCAGACGAAGCGAGAGATGCTAATGATTTTCCAAATCTTTCCCCCGCAAAGCTGGGGAGCAAATTCTTGTTTCGCAAAGCTGATCTGCGTCACGATTGCTCGCTCGAATCGTGAGCCAAAGAACGAAGCGTGATCCGCGAACTAGAGAAGCTAATGATTTTCCAAATCTTTTCTCTGATTGTTTCGAGTGCTCGCTGATGGAGGGAAAGAATATCAAAGAGGATAAAGAATAAAGCAGACGAAGCGAGAGATGCTAATGATTTTCCAAATCTTTCCCCCGCAAAGCTGGGGAGCAAATTCTTGTTTCGCAAAGCTGATCTGCGTCACGATTGCTCGCTCGAATCGTGAGCCAAAGAACGAAGCGTGATCCGCGAACTAGAGAAGCTAATGATTTTCCAAATCTTTTCTCTGATTGTTTCGAGTGCTCGCTGATGGAGGGAAAGAATATCAAAGAGGATAAAGAATAAAGCAGACGAAGCGAGAGATGCTAATGATTTTCCAAATCTTTCCCCCGCAAAGCTGGGGAGCAAATTCTTGTTTCGCAAAGCTGATCTGCGTCACGATTGCTCGCTCGAATCGTGAGCCAAAGAACGAAGCGTGATCCGCGAACTAGAGAAGCTAATGATTTTCCAAATTTTTTCTCTGATTGTTTCGAGTGCTCGTTGATGGAGGGAAAGAATATCAGAGAGGATGAAGAACAAAGCGAATGAAGCTAGAGCTAATGGTTTTCGAAATCATTCTCTTGATTATTTCGCAAATATTCTCAAAGCTGATGCAGGGAAGGAATATCGAAGAGGATGGAGATTCTTTTTCTGTTCGAGATCCGAGACAAGTCTTCGCGTGTCTCTGGCTATCATTCCTCTTATTTAACTTCGTCACGATTGCTCGCTCGAATCGTGATCCGAAGAACGAAGCGTGATCCGCGAACTAAAGAAGCTAATGATTTTCCAAATCTTTTCTCTGATTGTTTCGTGATGCTGAATACTTCCCCTGAATGCTCGTAAAGCTAATGGAGGAAGAATATTGGAGAGGATGGAGATTCTTTCTTCGTTCGAGATCCAAGAGAAGTCTTCGCGTGTTTCCCGCTATCATTCCTCTTGTTTAACTTCATGATCCGAAGAACAAAGCGAACGAAGCTAGAGAAGCTAATGATTTTCGAAATCTTTCCTCTGATTGTTTCACCAATACTCACGAAGCTGATCTCGTCATTGCTCGTTCGAATCGTGATTCGAAGAACAAAGGAAATTAAAGAAACTAATGATTTTCGAAATTTTTGTTTGTTCCGATTTGTCCTGAATCTTTCTCCTGATTGTTTCACTGATGGATAAAAAGAATATCGGAGAGGATAAAGATTCTTTCTCCGTTCGAAATCCAAGAAATATCTTCTCACGTTTCCCGCTATCATTCCTTTTATTTAACTTTCATGATCCAAGAACAAAGAAAACGAAACTAATGATTTTCGAAATTTTTCTCCTGATTGATCGTTTCTCGAAAAGCAAGTGTTTTGCATCGCGCATCATTTTCCCGCAGGCGTGCGACCATCCACCCACGAGGCCAATTCCGCCCTTCGATTATTTGCCAAGCAGGAAAATATTTTGCAGCTCGGGAGTGCGATTGATCAAACCGCTTCAAAATCAAACGTTGCGAAATTTAACATTTATCCCCTGTTCGGCTATAAATCTCGGGCAATCGGAAAGGTTGAATAATACGGGGGTCACGATTCTCCATTATCACGCCGGAATCACTGGAATCGATGGTTTTTTAAAGTAGCTTTTAAAGAGCGCGTCATAGAATTCGGTCGATTGGTTCTCACCGATCAAATTTTTGCCTCGCAGAAATTTCCCCTCGACGCGAGATCGAGAATCTTTATCTTCGATTCTTTTTCTCTTTGATTTCTTCTTTTTTTTTATGGAATTGCTATTTAATACCATGTAATAATTCTGTTCTGCCAGAATTCTTCCAAAAAAGTATATTTCGAAGAGAAAAAGGGGTGGTTTTTCATCATCGGACGAGAAATCGGTGATTTTTCCCTGTCGTTCTTATCGCTTTTCTGACAATTAAAACGTTTCAGCGAATTATTCCTTTTACGAATTATTTCTTTCACGCGTAACTCGAATTTTTACGATCGAACAATTTTAAGTATCGATACCTGTCCGAATACAAAGTTTTCGACGAAGTTTCCTTCCACGAAATGGAAATCGAATTCTCGCTGGAAAATCGGCTTCCTCGCCGCATGTTCCCTCGCTCGTAAAAAGAGCATGTTTGTTCTCCATCGGTCGGCATCGGGATCCGCGCCCCTGGGGAACAGGAAAGGTCTCGCTGGCAGCTATCTGTTTCGTGCACTCGCGTCGCTTTCAGCCTTCGGATCACCTTACCGTATAACTCGGCCAAATAAAAATCTCCTTTAACGTATCTCCTACAATTTATTCCATCCCGTCATTTTATATTATATTATATTTATTATATTTCTTTTAACTTTTCAAAATTGAAGTTATAAATAATTTTTCCACAAAATTTTCGAAATTTACTTTTTTACGATCGAACCTGATTCTTTTATTCGTTTCACCATAAGAGAAATTTTTCGGCATCTTAATCCGATTAATTCCCCGCCAATCCTCCATCCATTCTCGATCCAAGCGAAAGGGACGCGTGTATCGTCCCTGTAAACAGGCCTGATTGCGCGAGAGGAAAAGAAGAGAGGAGTAACGAGGGATCAAACCGATATCGGAACGAGGACCACCCTTCTCTCGTATGCACGGACAAGTAAGAGTTCTCGATAGTGAATTATGCCACGATCGTGTCTCGAATCCGCGAATCACGAGCCCTCCTCCCGCATCACGGATTCCGTGGCCGTGTTCTTCGAGGTGGTCCGTGGTCGGACTGGAAACGCGCGAACAAAGCGCACGTCGCGGCTCGCGGCTTAATTCACTTTCAATTTCCTACTTGTTGCGTTAATTCGCCGCACGAGGCCTTCCCAGCCTGCCGTTTCACTGGCCAAGGTTAATGAGAATCTCGAAAGTAGAGAGATCGACGTATGCTTCGATAGAAGATGTTGATTGGGATTTAGAAGAAGTAGAAAAGATTACGTTTTCGTACGACGAAGAAAAGTACAACGAACGAATCTTTGGAATCTTCCACGTGGAAGTAAGTATAATTCGTTAATCCTTCGGCCAAGCTTTACATTTTTGCGTACGATGTTCGATTGTACGGTGGCTTAAGTTAACCGGTATCGCGGGAGAGGACAGAACGAATGGAAAGTTAATCGGGGCGGAAGTGGAAAGGAGCGATTTGCGTTGTTAAAAGGAGGAATTTATCGATAAAAGGGGTGGGGCGAAGAAATTCGTGGAACGGTTCACTTCGAGTCCGCGCAAATGAAGTGTGAGAAACTGGTATTGGAACGGCGCGTTTGCTCCGGCCAAGATGAAACACACCGGGAATATATCCCGGGAAGGGAGCACAAAGGGGGTTGAAATACGTCCGGACCGCAGTCTGGTATATACCGGTATAACTGCGATCCGAATGGATCCCGATGTACACACGTACGTAACATATCTAAACAACGATTTACGTTTTCGTTGCAGGAACCCGAACGTGATCGATCACCACGGTCGAAACGACACGCTTCTGCCCGCCAGCCGGGAGAAAAGCCGTTTTCGGAGCCTGACGTGGGATCAATACGATCCGGTGCACCAGAAATACTTGGAGATCGGTAAGTGGTCGAAAATGCAAAATGCATCGGTCGAAATTTCTTTTCATTTCACCCATCGTCCCCTCCCTTCCTTTCGCCCGTGTCCTAATTAAGCGGGTAATTTTCATTCACCTCGAGCGATGGGCCTCGAGTGCCGCCACTTCCGCTCTATGATTTCGTTTTCTCGAAAGCGAAGGGGGTAATAGTGGGCG
>NW_006263366.1:1324983-1332301 GCF_000469605.1 Apis dorsata
AGAGAGGGAAAAGACGTTTCGCGAGGTCATTTTTATTTTCACCGGCTCTCGAGCGCACGGCAGATGACGTGAAAGGAAACCTTTGACCTGGAAAAGAATTTGCGGCCTTTTTCCCTGCCGTTCCTTTTCTCTTTCGCTCTTTCATTCGTCTCCTTCCACGACTCTCTTTTCTCTCTTTCTCTCCGTCGATCTCTTTATTCCTCTCTCTCTCTCTCTCACTCTCTCTTCTCTCCGCTCCATGCGCCGCATTTTTTTGCCGCGTAACGTAACGATGAACGCTGGCATAATTCCATTAGCATTTGAAGGTAATGTGAAAGCACTAATTAAGCTAATTAGGAGTGTTTCAGCGCTTCGCTATGGTTCAAAAGAAGCGTACGCGAGAATGTAGCGAGCATAGTTGGGGCAGAAAAAAAAAAAAGAAAAAAGAAAGAAAAAAAAAAAAAAGGATAATTTCGAAAGGTGTAACTGAAACGGGAAGAGACTGTAAACTACCTACCTCTAGGAATAAATGACAGCGAACATTCGTTTAATGAATTAGAATCGCGCGAATCAACCGGGGAAAATCGGGGAAATTTGCGTCAAAGCAAGGTGAAATTGCAATGGCATACGCGTAGAAAGAAAATATCTTTTTCACAAAGGTGAGACGTGATATCTTCTTTTCGAGAACGAATTCGTTTGAATCTCCATATTTCCTTGAATCTCCACGGAATTCCATGGCTACGTGTCTCGATGTCGTTGGTCAAAAAAAGAAAAACGTGCATTTCCTATCGGATTCTTATTGTATTCTTCTCGAACGAACGCGTTCTTACGCTCCTTCAAATATATCGATAAGAATTCGATGAATAAGAAGAAACAGAGGAGCTCTCTTTCTCTCTCTCTCTCTCTCTCTCTCTCTGGCTATGAATTCTCTGTTTATTTACAAAGGTCAAAAAAAAAAAAAAAGAATAATGATTTAATTGTTATTAATTCGATGACGTAGCAATAAAAAAGATAGAAATTGATTACTTTTTTTTTTTATTTAAAAAATTCTTCAAATTTATCTACCGCGTGAATTTTAATCAAAAAGAAGGACGAAATATTGTAGAAATCAAAAAGAGGAAATATTTTTACAAAATATTCGATATCGCAAATATGTTTCTAAAAAACAATTTATGGAAAATCAAATTCCATCGAATCGAGCATCGTTACGAACGGAAAACAATAGAATCGAACTGTGCGGAAAAATTGAAGAGTAGAAGAAAATTTCGAAAACAAAAAAAAAAAAAAAAAAAAAAAATAACTCTCGGAAATTGGGGGATCATTATCGCGATTAACCTGGTGTATTATTTGGATCAAGATTAATATCAGTCCTGACCGATTCGCATATCCTGCCAGTAATAACGGGTTGATGTAATCGTCCACGGTGTGGTGTATCGAGGCCGGATGACCACGATGAAATATTGAGCTGTCAAGTGCGTGCGAGAGGTGTATGATACTTGAGCGCGGTAGAAACTCGGCGAACGTATCAGACGATCGTTTCATTAATGAGTGATCAATAGCCGGGGCCAAAGCGTAATCGTGCCGACTGTTGCTTAAACCGCAGCGTCGGCTATCGGCTCCTATATATACCCTATTGCGTATAATTTATTATTATCGTTATCCCCCGTCGCTCGAAATTCATTAGGCACTAATTAACCGGTTGGGACTCGTTATTAATCGTATTATCGAATTTTCAAGGCTCGTCAACGAGTGGCCCGTGCCCTCAGCTTTATCAACTATATTATATATCCATCGATATTCGATCGTTTTTATTCTCTCTTCTCTCGGCCAAATATTTTTTTAACGCAAATATCCATTTATCTCTCGTAACAATTTTCGATTAAGATTTTGGAAAGGATAGATATTTTCTCTTCTCTCAAATCTTTCTTAACGCAAATATCCATTGTCCATTTATCTTTGATCGTTTCCCACCGATTTTCGATTAAGATTTTGAAAAGGATAAAAGATTTTTCCACGCCTCGTCGTAGACTCGAGAAATTTTCCTTCGCAAATCTCAGATCTTTCTTCCGTCGACTAATCGAAAAGCGGAGAAATCGCACACAACTCGTCGAAGACGAACTGAGGGGGAAACAGAGTAGGAAAGCTGACGTATGAAGTGTAGTAAAAAGAGCGTGCACTCGAGAAAAGCTTGGAGCTAGAAACTGTTCCTCCGAAAAAGAGGATGGAATCTTTTCGATCAGCGACACGAGCCGGTGAAACGGATCACCGCCAGTTCACCGGCGATTCAGCGGGGGNNGTATCGGGTGAGGGATCGGTGGGCGCGGCACCGAAGACACGAGTAAGAGTCACCCATACACGACGGGACACGCTCGCAGTTACCATTTCTCACCAGGTGGTGAAAAATCACTGTGAAACGGCGTTTCATGGCCGTTCTTCACGATCCTTGTATCGCGATCCTTGAAAAATGAGCCGTGAAAATGGAGCGGAAAGGGAGGATTCTGCGCACCAACCCGTGATTAATTTTTTTTCCTTTGTCTTTCTTATCTGCCCGAATGAGCCCGCCTCGGGTCTCGAGCCGCCGCTTCGTTACCAGCCAACCGACCAACGGAAGGGAAACTCTACTTACCCTCCTCTGGAGAAACCACGTCTCTCCGGCTAACTTTGTTTTCGTACAGGCTAATTAATTTAGTTCCTTCCGCTAGGAAAGGGACGACGATGTTGTTCAAGGAGGAAACGTTACGTCAAATGCCGGTGTTTGATTATGGCAGTTTAAGAGGAGTAGTGAGAACGTTCTTTCCTTGATATGGAAGAGAGATTTGTTGGATTGCTTTTCTTTCTTTTTTTTTTTTTTTTTCTTTTATACGTGTTGATCTTCCGAAATAGAAAATTATCCTTCAAGATCGTAAAATTTAATTTCAAAAGTTCCAAAGACTTTTCTTTTTTTTTTTTTTTTTTTTTTTTTTTTTTTTTTGAAGTTTCGAATATATTTCGTTAATCGATATAACTTCGTACAAGCGTACAAGAAACCTTGCATAAATCTTTGTATCGCGCTAACCGTTATCTTCGATGCAAACATCTGTCCCGTCTCGCCATCGATTAAGATGGCGGTTTCTCCATCGCTCGCACACAGCCAGGATCAACCGCAGGACTAAAACAACATTCGGTCGCCATAATTTACTTGTAGTACACGTCCCGCCCGTTTTCCATCCTTCGCATCCACCGCACGTAAGCAAACTCCCCTAAGCATCGACAGTGAATTTCCAAGAATCCGTGATTTTGTACACGTCCTCCTCGATCGGATAAGGATAGACAAATAATTTGAAAAAGATGCCAAAAGAATGTTGTCGGATTTATCAAATCCCTTTCTCCGTATGAAAATGAATTTTTTAATCCAACCCTGTCTTCAATCTTCGTTCTCAACAAATTTAAGATATCTTCAAATTCAAATTAAAATTCATCGTAAAGTTTTTACGAAAAAAACAATGCCAATCATTCCAAATCAATCTCCATCCATTCTTCATTTTTCTCCATAAATTTCCTCCGTAAAATTGCACCTCGATACATCCTTCGAAACATCTTAAAGCTGGACGAGATCGAAACCAATCGTCTGAACAGTTTGTCAAGGGACGTCGATCCGCATTCGGGATCGCGTGCATCTAACCGTGTCCGGGGACAAACACGCGACGCTTCGAAACCGTCGTAGGAGGAAGAGGGTGTCGTGCGCCCCAGCTGCGAACCGGGCTCTGCCTCCGTTCGCAAACTACGCGCGACCACATTTGCCGCATCTGTACATCCCACCCCCGCCCTTCTTCCCGGCGCTTTGGAGAGGGGTGTGGCGGAGAGGTGTCTGCAACTTTTCTTTAACCCGTTTAAAGGATTGTTGCGAGAAGGCAAACGTTCAAAGTGAAAACAATTGTTGGAGAAACGTGAACGATCGACGAGGGAGGGGGGGATTGGAGATACGATTTGATGGAGGATCTTGGAGGTTGATGTTGGAGAAGGATGAGAGGGATGAGAGAGATTTAATTAAAAGAAGAGTGAGAAGAGATGTATCAACGTTGTTATTCGAACTGGAATTATTATACGGGGGATTGCGCGGAGGAGTGTTTGTAAGATATTTGAAATAAAAAAAGAAAAAGTGATGAGGACTAATGGCACGTATATAGTTTTGATCGATTTCCTTCCCTAGAATTCGATCGGTTAAAATTAAAAAAAGAACGTTTTCTCGACGAAAATGATAAATAATTTATCCGCTATGAGACGGGTGCAAATCGATGGACGTGTTCATCTTTTAGCGAATGTTATACATCAAACACGAATAAATCACCTTATCGTCGATTCTCCGAGGCTGACGTTCGATTGAATAATACGATAGAAATGCGAGGATGGAAAAGAATTTCGCCGTGTATGAAACGTTTCGAAAATGATACACCGATGATTGGCAGCCCGTGATTGAATGCCCGTGAGTTCTACACGTGCTCTCCGAAGTTTTTTAATCTGTTGCGCAATAAAAATCAAGCAAATATGAATGAAGATACATGACGCGTATTACATATGTAAAAAATTCCTATTTTTGTCAACTTCCATATTTTCTAGAGAAATATTGTCAAATACCTCTCGTCTCTCCAAACTCTCTCGAGATTTTCAATCTCTTTAGAACAAAGATTAATTCAAAATACGAACTTTCAAGATTATCCGAAATATTATCTAGATCTCCGGGATGTGCATCGTAACAATCGTTGTTTCATCTTCCGTTGTATACACGATCATAAAAAAAAACACGCACATTTTTATGACTCCTTCATCCATAAATGCAACGAAATCGAATGAATGCTCGCCACCAATTCGATACTGAACTCAAACCAAATAGAAGAAGTAGAATTCTCGCATAAGAATGCGAGTGATGAAACTACCACGGAGAGAGAAAGAAGAAGTCGATCCAGAACAAGCTCGATAACCGCTCGCCGGAAAGCGGAAGAAAAGCTTAAAACTTGGCATTACAACGGAACCCGGAAAACGGTTGAAGGTTCGTTAAACGTAAGCTCGCTCCTCGTCCCATCCTCTCCCTTCGCCAACGTTTCCTCCCTTCGAGAGAGGAGGGGGTTACTTTTACGAAGTGAGAGTTTTCCCCGTGGAATACGAGCGGAAGTCGATAATCGCTTGTCACGAATCCGAAATTACGTGGTTATACTCTCTACTACACGCTACTACATTTGCACAAGATGCAATTTAAGGGGATAATGTCTGGCGACTATCCTTTATATTTCTTCTTTCTCTCGAAGGAAGAGGAAAGAAGGTGTAGAATCGAGGATGTATCGTAGGGGGATGGGAGATCGCGTATTTCGCAAGACGCTTTTGTTCGCTCCCTTGTGTCCTTTTCGCTTGGCTGGATTTACGAGGGGCGGCGAGTCCAGGCCTGGACAAGGTTTCGGAAATGAAGTGTTCTCTGGACAGAAATGGAAGAGCGCGGGCGGCGGCCATTGCTCATGGCGGCTTGCCGAGAGAAAGAGAGAGAGAGGGAGAGGTTGAAAAGGGCCGGCGCGATGTGTTATTAAAATTCGCAACTTTGTCGGTCGCAAGTTTACGTTTAATTAAAAATTGTGCCGGCTTGTGTGCGTCTCTTTATGCCGGTGGCCAAGGAAATTGCACACGCGTAACTATTAAATGAGCGACGATTTCTGCTTCACCACCTTTGCAATAGAAAAATCTCTTTTTATGTATGTGTGTGTGTACATTTTTGCCCTCGCGTACTTTCATTAAGATCCCTCCGACAGAAAACACGGTTGGATACGTTGTTCCAACCAATTTGAAAGTATTCCAAAAGTTGGAAAAAATTTACGATTCGAAGTTGTTTCGAAAATTATTTGCATCATAGGCGAATGATTGGGAAGAATGCCATTTTTAGATGAAAAAACTCGCGTCGAATTAAATTATTTGGTTCGAATATTAAGTGAAATTTTTCATCTCGATATCTCCGATTTCTCTTTCTTTCCTTCTTCTTCCTCTCGACACATGGAATAATAATCCGCGTATCAAGATTTCTACACGTTTCTATCCTCGAAGAGCGAATTTATGGCCTGGACGGACCGAGGCGCCATTATTGAAGAATGGGAAAGGAAACAAGATATATGGGGAGAGGGTCAGCCAAGGCAAGGAGCCAAACCTGAAAATCGACTCGTTGTCGCCAAGTTTTAGATCGTCGCCGTGTCAACTCCTTGGTTCGACGCCGACCCTCGTGAATTCGTTAAACATATGAAATTCGGAATGCGTACGTTCGATTGAGAATCGAAATGAGAACGCAGAGAACGTCGATAACTGGGGAAAGCAGCAACGTTCAACGCAGCCGAATTATGGGCGGCCCGCTTTATCGAGTTGATCGATCACGCCTGTGGCTTTCGATATCGAGAGCGGTATCGCGAATCCTGATTAACGATAACGGCCAATACGAATCCATACGCGATACAGCTTTCCGCCATTCTATTTCCGTCGATTTATAATCGAACTTTTATTAAACATTCTCTTGGCGCTGGATGAAAAATAGAACGCGGCAATTTTGCTTTGACTTGTCGAGGAAAGTCAATTCGGAAAGAGATAAGATCGACGAACGAAGAAGTTGTGAAATAATCTCGAAAGGTACTTTACTTTTTTTTCAAAATATAAATATATGGCAAATAGTGAATCGGGAGTAATTTTTCGATCTCGGCAATTTGTTGTTTAGGGAGTCAAAAAATATTTTCGTCTCCAGACGTTTGCTGTAAGCTTGCATTTTCGTTCGAGAAAAGAGGCACACGTTTTAATTAAAATACGGTTATTAATTTAGTAGGTAGGTAGAGCCATTGCTGTGAAAATTATTAATCATCCTCGGGATGAATAAACGTTGCCCGTGCTCGCGCCAGCTAAGGAGAATTGTACAAGTTCATTCCCTCGAACGTTGGCGGAACAACGGGGAACGGGGGGATGGCCGAAGAACGAATCAAAGTAAAATTTAATTGCACTTAAACTCAGCTCAACGCACTCCTCGAAAATGTTTTCTCCCTCCTTTATCCCAGGACGTCGGTAATTTAGTCGAAACTTTTCATTAAAGTATAATTTAGCTTGAAGGGAAGAATAGTCCGAGATATAACGAAAAATAAAAACGAAATAAAACGTATTGCGAATAATCGAGATGAACGACGCGAGAAGAAAACTTGGATAACGATTCGACGCATTTTCCCTTCCCCCCATTTTGCCTCTTTGACGCGCCATCTATGTTCCAGAGAACATTCCTCGAGTCCCATCGCGAAAAGTCCCGCCCCAAGTAATTATTTTGTTTTGATAAAACTGTCAAGTAGCGGCGGGG
>NW_006263366.1:1332573-1338534 GCF_000469605.1 Apis dorsata
GTATTGAACTTTCGAGAGGTTCCCGGGCAAATTTCTGCAGCGTGGCGCGTAACCTGTTTAATCGCATAAATTAAAGCGGGCCCCGACGTCGGGAAACAAATTTGTCGAAAGTTTGATTGCGTTAAACAATATTGTGCGTGTTTGCCGGCGAAAAACCAATTTAAACTCTGAGCCGAGAGTACGTTCACCGTGGACACCGTTTACTTTGGATCCTATTAAACAAATTTGTCTGCTAACGAGCTGATGCGAGGATACGCGCACACGTATACGCGCGACTGAGAACGAACAGCCGAACCAAGAAATGATTAATCGATCGACTTTCTTTTTTTCTTCCGGACAAAAATAACGTATAAATAACTCTGCTTACGAATTTTTCAAATATTCGAATCTGACTTAATCCGACTTAATCCAAAGATCGAAAGATTCTCGTTTCGATCTCGAGATGAATGCTACAACTTACGATACTTGAAGATCCTTCCAAGATAAAAAAAGAAATCGTTTCAAGAAGAATACACGATTAATTACGCGATCTTCCTTCAATCCTTAATCGTTTTCCGTGTTTCAATCCCCACCTCGCCCCCCTGATGAACCTCTAAAAGCCGGAGAACGGTTCGACAAACGGTTGTGGAGCGGAGGAGCGAAGGAATTCGTTAATTCCCTCATCCCCATTCCCCGAGCTTTCGAGATTTATTTTGCTGATTACCGGCGGCGGAAAGTTTGGCCAGCCTCGCCGGATCGAGCGGATAGGTACGGAAGTTTCGCCAACTTTTCTCCTCGCACTTTGTAGCTTCGAATCCATTACGCGGATCCGAGAGTGGAGACTGATATAGACGCGCGTAAGATTGCGCTCCATCCCTATCTAGGAAAATATTCCGGCCAGGCAGGCCGACCAGGTCCCCAGGCGAGGTTGAAACTTTTTCAGGTAACGAACATTGTCGTCCGAGGATACGACGATACGGCGCCGTTGAAGAAAGTTGTTGTCGCAGGGACGTGTGCAAGTTTCCCGTCTGTTCGCGCGTGGTTTACAACGTGCGCGAGAGATCGACCAACTTTCCCGGAGAGCTTACACGCTCAAACATTGTTCCTCGAACGGATTTGCATTTCTCATCGCGAGCAACCTCTTCGTTTCCTTAATACGGTGCTCTTATAATCGTGGGATACGCGCGGAATAATAAACTTGAGGCGTTTCTCTTGAACATTTTCGTTCGTTGAGTTATATACTTGTTCGAAGGGAGCTCCGTGAGGCATTGATTTCAATCTTTGTTGGAAAGATGTATCCTTTTTATGGATATTTTTGTAGCGTCAAGTATTTGTAGGATGTTTAGATCGTTCTCTCAATTATTTTGAGTGTTGAGTGTATCCTTGACGAGGGATCAAGTTGAATGTAGATATTGATTTTTTTTATTTTTTATAGAGATAAAAAATTGAACTTTTATTTGGAAAGTATATTTGTTTCGTAGAATATTTCCGATCTTGGTATAATATTTTTAAAATACAAAGCTTGCTGGATAATTTTTTTTTTGCTTTTGAAAAATTATCAAACACACGTCAAATTCTTTCGTATTTCCTATTTTATAATTATCGAAAACACGTATTTATTTATCTTAATCGTCTCGAGTACGTAAAATATCGTTAGGAACCGATCGAATGGAACGTAAGTCAAAAGGAATCGAGGGCAACTCGGCCCTTGAGCACCCACCTTTCCGAAAACTGCTTTACTTATCCCCAGGATTAAAGACGAGTTCGTATTGCTAACTGGAAGGAAGGGAAAGTACGTTGGCAGGGACTATCGCGAAGCTATAAAGCGGCGTTAAACGCCAACCTTCCCTAGCCCCATCCGTCCAACTTTCCAAGCTTCGAGACTTTGCTCTTACCGAGATTAGTAGTAGGACCGATCGAAAAGCTGCTGTCGGCAAACTCGTTAATTTATTAGGAAATATCGAAGGTGACAGGACGCACAGAATTTTCCCACCAGGGCGCCGACACCCACTTTCATCGCTTCCGGAATTTTAATCAATTATTCCGAACAATCTTCCGCTTGATTAAATTATTTTTGCTGGTAAAATAATACCCGATGATAAATCGCTTTTAAATCTGGCACGATTTATCAACTATCGTATTCAACTCCCAACAGGAATCAAAATTAATTCCATCGGCTGCAAAAAAATAAAAGATCCAATATTCTAATAATCATTATTGGAGAAAATTAAGCAGAAGTTCCTCGCGAGATTTTTAACAAAACGGATATTCCTCTGTCCTTGTATTTGTTGCAATAAGAGAAAGAGGGAGAAAAAAAATTTCACAGCTCTTTTCTTCTCTTCTTCTCCCTCCGTTTACGCAGTTTTATAGCACCGATTTCGAACACGGAGTGGTGCACCATGAACGTTAACCCAAACATCACGGACGCGTGTGCAGGAGGGGAAGGAGGGGGGGGGCATAAATCGTCACGTAGTATCACTTAGGACACGCATACGTGCGCCGGTGAATTACTACGTGCTCTCTCTCCCTTTCTCGCTTTATCCTACCACGTCTCCATCCCCGTTCTACAACCCCGGCCTCGTCCCATTTCCACCTCGTTCTCGCCACGCGTTGCTTCATGTTTCGCGGCAAGTGACATGTAAATTCTAACGCCATTCTTTTCAAAAGGCAGCCACGGTAACTCCCCGTTCCTTTGTTCCATTTGTTCACCTCGTTTCGCATCCGAAACGATTTTTCACGCGAATTAAAGGGATTCGATGGTAAAAATTTGCTCGAGAAAGGGAAGAAACATTTTGATATTTCGCGTTTTGAATTTGGAAACATCGTTGAGTCGATAAACTTTTTTCTTTTTTTTTTCTTTTTTGAGCGTATTTATTTTGCAAATTTTTTGATTCAATGGTCAAACTTGATCAAATATCATTTCGTATTAATATCATATTTTCGTATGGAATATATGTACGCAAAACTTGAATTTATTCTCTGGAATCAAAGGTAGTTCCGTGCCACAAAGCGCGTTAAGTAGTAGAGTAGATCGGAATTTGGTCGGGCATGGACTTTCTCGTATCAATGATAAATATTTTCGCACGAAGAAAAGCCTAAAAGTTAAAATTATCGATAATAAATATACACAAAACTCGAGTTTATTCTCGAAAATACTGTACGATCGAAATAAGTGGTATGATCCACGCTCGGTCAGACACCGAACGCTTCTCCAACGAATTATCATCGTTTCCGCAAAAAACGATTATTCGATATCTCACGGTGCACCGAAGCAAAACAATGAGAACGCTTAATCCTTAAAACGTGCATACAGAACTACGGAGTTCATTATTCCGAAAGGAAGTGGAGGCAAACTCTTCCACCGGTGTCCTTTGTGCCTTGCGAAGATTAACCTAACGCAATCAGCGCGATGGAGAGGAAAATGTAAGGCAACAATTCTTCGGGGAATGAGTATGTCGTGAAACACGAAATAATAATTCCATCTAAGCGCTTGATATTCAAGGGATCGCGTCTACCGCCGCCTTCGGCGTCGAAATATCGTTTATCCGCTACGTGCCCATTTACAATCGCATTGTCTCGTCCATTTCCAGAGCCAAGAATTTCTCTCCTCTCTTATTCTCCGAATATATATATGTATATTCCCGTTTTCCCTTCAACCGTATCGCGCAACAATGTCATATAACGCCGTTCACGTTTCACGATTTATAATTAACATGTTCATAATCCATTGTCGAACATTTGACCGCGATATTAATATATATTAACAACTAACAATTCGAATTTCATTATCGTCAACTATGACAATTTAATAACGACACATGCTATTTGCGCGAAATAGCAATGCCTGCTAAATTCTCTTCCATCTCTTACGTGTCGACCCGTTATCACGTGTGTTTTTTCTCACCCAGTTTTCTTTCCTTTTTTTTTCTTTTTTTTCCTTTTTATGACGTCCGCATTTTATGGCTTCACTGTGTCTTTGGATACGCTACGAGCAATACGTCGTGCATCGGTCTTAAAAAAGATGTCATCCGAAGTCAAACAGCGCGCTCGTAAAACAACAACATTTGCCATGGGAGTCCATTTTAGCAAATTACCAGCCTCCTCCGTGTTCCGTCGCCGTGCCACCTCCTCTTCAAGTCTAATTTGTTTCCCGCGTAATGGAGGCACGCGGAGTGTAACGAGTCGCGTGATGCATCGAGACTCCTTGGAGAACAGAACTCGCGTAGATAGATTTCCATTGTCGTAAGCTGCACTTACGATGAATATATATACATATATACACGAGGAATAATAATAAAATCAGAAGGAAACGTTCCAATACGAAGAGAACAACGAATTATCGTAGATTTATTCGTAAAATATCGAGGGACGTTTCGAATCGGGCCACGATTTCTCCGCGATAAACAAAACTCGTTCCCAGAAATTCAACGGTAACCACCAGAGGCCCGCATCAAACTCGAAACAAACTTTTCCCTCTCTGATCAAACATTAATAATCTCATCCGACGAATTTCTTTCCGAACCTGGCTACGCTCGAGGTGCTTCGTCATCCTCGAGGCAAAAGTTTCCCCCTCGTTTTACAAACTACCGCAACCCTCGAAGAACCGAACTTCGAGTTACTGTATATAATATTACTGTATATAATAGCAGTACCGTATAGATACATGTGTGTATATACATATATACATATATCGTGCAGAGAATCCCTCGAAATTGGCGAAGCTACGAAGATGTTGCACAAGTATCGGCACGAAGACTTCGTTTTCGGTGTTTCAATCTCCCTCCTCCCCTTAAAAACAACGAAGTTGTGCCGAAGACTAGATCGGTGTTAAGGGTTCCTCGGCAAACACGGGGGCTCACGGAGGCAAATTCCTAGTGCACGAATAGTCCCCCTGTTCCTTTCCTAGCTTAGACTTCGGCCATCTCCCCTCTCCCCCTCCCCCTCCCCGTACGTACACATCCTCTTAACGGGGGATGAAACTAATGCACGTGGGAACCTGAGCACATTACCACGGCCAGGCAGCGGAACGACGAGAAACAAGTGAATAGAGGACACGGGGACCAAATTGCGATGGCGTCGTATTATCTCGGCTCGATTGCCGGTCCACCCAGATCGCGTCTTCATCTCGCATTCTATTTATTCACACAATGGGTCCAATCGAAATGGAAGATGAGAGGGAAGGCTGGACGATGAAATGAAAAAAGGAAAATAATTTTTTCTAATCGAATTTCCTCGTTATTTCGCCGTATATCATTTAGGAATAATTATTTCGGGCTTGAAGATTTAATCGTTGAGCTTTGAGAATTATTCGCAGGCAGGTTTTAATAGCTTAATGTATACCGTTTGGTAGTTTGTAGCTGCGATCATAATTCGTAGAAAGTGTTCCTCGCCTTGTCTCGCAAGAATAATAATATTTCAGCGTAGAAAGTAGAGTAAATTCGATGATTTAGTCCGAAAATTTCGAAGTTTTAAGTTCAACGTGCGATCAAATGAGCAAAGTAAATTTTATCCAATTTTAATTTTATCGTTAGATTATTTATCCCGTTGAAAAAATATATATATAATCGTACGTGTGATAATAAAATATAAATAGGATAAAATTACGTAAAATTGTTCACATCGATGCAAGCGTGCATCATAAATGATCAGAATGGAATTACAAATTTAATCGTGTAAATTTTCAAAAGAATTAACGATAAATCACTTATTACACTCTCGAACGAATAATTTCATTAATTTCCAAAATATCCAGAAATAATTTCCAACCCCGAATTTTTACTCGAAATATTAATCGATATATCATCGGACAATATATTCTTCCGATCATCGAGCAATTGCAATTCACCTGGATCGGCCCGTGCCGTAACGAAATTCGTAACGAAGTCAGGAAGAAGTTTTCCAATGTGGAGACAACGCGAACCAACTCCCCGCGGAGTTCACCACCCTTTGCGCCCCCGATTCTCGAGAGCAGCTGCCGTTCGT
>NW_006263366.1:1338802-1342559 GCF_000469605.1 Apis dorsata
ACGCGATGGCGGACTCGAACTTGACGCCTCACCCTCCTCTCCCCCTTGGAAACTAAAGATACGGGCGAAACCTGTTCGAAACGGGGCGGGGAGTTTAGCTTTTATTTTTATGTGGGCGAAGTTGGTGCAGTTACCGGTCTCAAGCCTCGTTAATACTCGGGGAATGAACGAGGGTACGAAACGGAGGGAGGACGGGTATTTCCGCCGCTAACCCGGAATCGCAATTGCGGCTTACGCTTCCTTACAGATCGGACGTATGGGAGTGGATTAGGGATCGGGCTCCCCCCGCCGATTCGGCTTTGTTTAATCGGCCAAGCGGTAATAGTACAACTTCATCGTACCTCCTAACGCTGCGAAATCGAGTGTACCGCAGGGTACATCGAGTGGGATGTACCGGGTGACGCCTCAGCCTTATTTGCTTTCGCGCAATTGACACGTACACCCTTGCTCTTGATAGGTCATGGCGATACGATTCAAAGCGTATATATATATATACATCTCTATCAAATTTCGAGCAATTATTTTTCCTCTCGAATATACGATTCTGAGGAAGGATGGGGGCGTGGAGGAACATTGATTTTCGTTATTCGTTTCGATTCGATACACAGGACAAACGGTCGTTATTCGAAATTCGATCACAACGCACACTGTGTTCCATCTGTGTATGTATATGTATAATAGTTAAGAGGGATGCGTTTCATATCTCGATCGCGGTTCCGATCTAATTTAACCAAAACTCGAAACGTCAAAACGCCGTTGGCTGCGTTCGGGGAAAATCATTTACCGCGATCGTAATTAAACCGAATGCCGAATCGAAAACAATGGATACACAACCCTCTCCCGTCCCAGGCAAACCTATCTACTTCCTCACCCCCCCACCTCCCCTCTCCCTCCATCGTCACGTTCACCAATTAAGATACAATTTGCCCGGGTCGAAACGCGTGCAGACTCGCTGCGTGCTGTCGCGTTAACGAAATTGAGAGTGAACTTATTGCCGCTAATTCTGTCCCGCGGGGATTATACCCGTGCCACCACAAATACGCAGGCGTAAACAGAAATTTATGGCTCGTAATTGACGGGCATTGCCGCGAATAAATACAACGGAGGGGGGGGGGGGGGAGAGAGATCCCGTAGATCATGCGACCGAATACGAACGAACAGCCACCGAGTTTCCAAGGGGAGGAAAGGAGAGGAAGAAGGGAAGGGGGAGGAGAGGTTAATCCACGAACACGTACACACAGACAGACTTGACACGCAGAATTATTGCGCGTACACGGACGACAATGAGCAACGTTAGGTATACCACGTTCGAGTAAACAGCCCTCCGTTCTACCTCTACGGCGTGCTCCTCTATGACGCACGCTCTGGGTTACGAGGGGAGGGATGGGCGGGGGGATTGTCGCAAGAAAAGCAATTACCAAATTGCATCGGTATCCCTTTCCAAAATGGAATACAATTAGCCGTGACAGATTTACGAAATCTGTGATACGATCCGTGCGGTGTTTGTAAAATTATACAGAATCGGATATTCGTGCGTGATTGTATGTGTGTGGATATATACCAGGATTAACCGAATCAACCGATTGTCGTTCGCGGTTTGGATTAAACAGATTTTCGATTATCTTAGAGCCCTTAGATACGAACGTGACGGCGTGTTTAAACGGGAAACGGGATGCAAATATATTAGAAATTCTCTTCTCTCTTTCTCTCTCTCCATCGCTAAAACACTTTCTACAGCTTCGTTCCTATTTCCATTGCACGTACTACTAACGTTACTAACTGGAAGATACAGAGGTGCGACGGAGGAGGAAATCCGTAATATACCGAAGAAATTAAAACACTTATTTACGAAACACGAGTTTATCGAGATAGGAACGTTGTTGAAGAGTGGGAATTATTACGTGTCGCTAAGGGCAGAAATTGAACGTGGACGCGAAATGTCCAACATGGGATAAATTGAATAATCTCGCTAATCGCGTGACAACAATTGACGCGAACGGGGGCAAAGTAACGATTGAAGCCGGTACACGCGCTCTCTATGAAATTATTTCGAACGCATGCCGGGGAAGATCCGTGTAACGGGGCGGCCCACGCCTACTCCACCTACGGCCGGACACCTACGTAACGCAAACAGGCCAGTGTCCGGTTAATTTATGCCCGAACTGTATTCGCGTACACGGTTGGAATAGGCAACCGCCGCGCGCATTACATAAACTCGAAACACGCCGCAGAGAGACAGGGCCGATCGTAAAGGGTGATGGAAACGCGTTCATCACCGCGCCCTTAACCATTTCGAGTTGGACAGGTTTAATCTTTCATACGCGACCAATTGAAAGTTGATCGTTCGGACGATAATTAAAATAATGAATTAAAATTTCGATTGTCGACGCTTTTTCTGAATCGATTCCTCTTTTTTTTTTCTTTTTTTTTTTTTTTTTTTTCGAATATTTAAAGCGATCGATGGAACGGATTAAATTGGTTTCGAGAGTGACGATCGCTTAGCTGATCGATTTTTATCTACGATTAGAAGATATTTTACGAGCTTAAAAGACGGCTTGAAAGTTCATTTGAAACATTTAACAGAGACCTTTTCTTCATTCAATATTCATTTCGCTTCTGGGAATTCTTAATCCTTGGTGGGATTAAACTGTATGTATAATTTCATACGCCGTTTCATCGAGTTTTAATATATAATCGAATAACGAATCTTTGAAATATTTTAATAAAAATATTATTATTCGTCGAGATTCTTAAACTGTTTTATTCGCCGATTATCGACTTATATTATTTGCTATCATTAAGTCTAACCATTAAGTGTCTCTTACTTAAGTATAATAGTTCGTAATACAAATAAACCAGAAATGAAATTATTAAATAGGTTAGGTGGTTGAAATGAAGAAAGTTTAGGAATGCGTGGTTGCTTGAAAACAACGTAGCCAGTAATAATACGTATATAATAAGAAAACTACTCAACTACTGAAAACTTGGCAGACGTTTCGCTCGCCGGTATCAAAAGCCGCGGCAACTTTCTTGCATCGAGCTTATTTAATCATCAGAGGCGAAAGAACGTCCAACTTTTGCCAAGCAAATGTGTGTGCAAACAAGTTTTAATTTTGAAAAAAAAAAAAAAAAAAATATCGACGTTTTTCATTCCGCGCGTCGTCGCTTAAATTGTGAGATTTTCGAGCCCGAATTAATTTGATCCAACGTCATTCCTCCCTCCCTCCCCTCTCCTCTCCTTCCTTTTTCTATCCTCTCAATTTTGAAATTACAAAAGATCCTTCACGGGTAAATATGGTTGGTCGTTGGTTTACCCAACGGAAGAGGAATATTCTACGGTATTCTCGAGAATCTGAAGTTCGTCATGGCGGAGCACAAAATCGGTTCGATTTCGAGTGAGACACATCTGTTCGATCTCGAGTCTTCGAATTTCATGGCTGGCTGCATCCAGCTTTACCCTTTACCGAAGAACTTTTCGGGACGTAAATTCCGCTCTGGAGTGTGTCTAGAATCGAATAGATGACTCCCGCCGAATAAATCGAACGTAAATTAATCGTCGGCGATCATTCGAGGAGATAAATCGTGTTGTTTTAACTCTTGAACCGAAACTAGAAATATTAATCGAAAAATCCATGAATTCGACGAATGGATGTTTAAATTTATCGATAAAAATAAAAAATCCTTTGAAAGAGTATATTTTGAAAATTCCTGTTAAATGAAAACCTTTCTATACAAAAAAAAAAAAAAAAAAAAAAAA
>NW_006263366.1:1342949-1345416 GCF_000469605.1 Apis dorsata
AATATCAATTTTTTAAATATATTGATATTTAACATATTGACGGTTTACCAGTTTAACTATTTTTTTTTATTTTTTTCATAAAAATGCCATAAAGCCACAAGCATATCAAAATATCGAACACTGATCACAAGTCTATAAAGATCTATAAAAATTCAATTCAAACGATTTTCATCGAATTCCAATCGACATTCATTAAAATACTCGACACTTGGAGTAATTTCAAAATTCCCTTCCCCAAACAAACCAGTGCTCCCCACCGCTTTGCGCTGGTCGATTATTAAAATTCGAAGCGCGTCAGATATGGCTCGACAAGGCAGAACGGAATTTTTTAATTCCCGCCTCCGTTGAAATATACGAACCGTCCGACTGACAATGTAATCTTAATTATATCCGGGCGAAAGGGCGCGAAAACCCCGCGTCACGACTTCATCCCCCGTTGACGCGTACACGACGAGTTTTCCCTATAATGGGCAGCGAGGCGAGGCCGCAGCCGCATTAATTCTTAACGGCAAATTGGCGTCGCATTAGCTGCGTTCCGTCATGGTAATACCATGATTAACTGGGGACACACAACGGCGGACTATTCGTTTGTGCCCGCGCCGGAAATAATGGAATGTCCCGATGTGTAATGCGGATTCATCACTTTCCGCCTGCTGCCCCTGCGAAATCCTCTTCCCTCTTCCCGCAAACAGTGCTATCCTGTTCGTACCGGATAAACACGTCTTGGGGATGGGATTCATCGGAGATGGATGTTGACAGTTGGAAGAATTCTATTCACGAGTGGAAATTTTATTAGATGCATTAGATCAAAATGATAATGTTTCTTTACTTACCATTGGGACGAAAGGATAGTTTCGAAGAACAATCTTCGCATTGAGAGTGTTCATAAAAAGAAGTGTGCGTTTAAATGGATAAATGTGTAAGGTGTATAGTAGTCGATGATCACGTGGCGCTAGTGTCGCGTTGTCAATATCTTTAATCCTCTAAATTTTTTCCAAGAATTGAACTATCATCTTTAAAGGACGCGTGAAAGAATCTGAAGGAAGGATTGAAAGAATTCATTGAGAATAATAAATAATTTCAAAAATGGAATCTCAGGAACGAATTGTTACACAAGTTGCATTTTCCTGAAAGAATCCAGTGGAATATCAGCTTGGAAGCAACCTGGTAAGCGACAGCTAATATTTACGTAATTTTTCAAAGTGGAAAACGAAATTAACAAACAAACTGTCGCCGGGACATCGTTCGTTTTAATGAGTTAATTAAAACTGTGTTTTTCCCGCGAGGTTGTCGATGAACGTCTACATTTTTAATTCGAATCGCCTGGTTCGAACAACAGAGAATATTGCGTAAACGCGAAGCGAGAGGATAACAAGGATATTTTGCCTGGATATACGTGGCCATTGAAAATGAAGTCTGATGAGCTTTGTCGCAAACCAGAAGCGAATTTAAATTGCACCCTTCACTTTTATTATGGAAATAATTGAAATCAGCCTCTACTTTTTTTATTTCTTCTAAACAACGGTGGTTTATCTGTTGACAAGTTTCGCCATTCTTTCTTTTCCGCGAAGTTTTCTACGTATCTCGCGCGTTCCATAACTTGATAATTCTTTTAATGGAAATAATTTTTGGAAAGTGAATCTATGAAATATTACTTTTTATCCTGTGTTTACATTTAGGCATGTTGTAAATTTTCGATCATTCATACGTTCTTGATTTGATTAATTATATTTCTCGTTATTTGTTTATTGATTTCCTTGTTTACATTGTCAATATTATTATAATTTATATTTATGACTCGTTTATTTATTTGTAATGCGTCTAATCAATTTTAGTGTGTATTAAATCAATCCTCATTAAAATTCTCTCTTTCAATTTTTATTGATCGTTCAAAAATCTATTAAAAAACAACAACGAATATTTTTTTTATAAACTCGTAATTTATATGAAAAAAATCGTTCCATTTCATATCGATTCATTATTAAACGAAGAATTCAATTGGCACGATTCTTTCACTTTCTTTTCTTCCAAATCTGTCAAAAAACTTTTTTTTTTTGACCGAGAAAGACATCTCTTAGATTTAAACGAAAAATACAAGAATGTTTGTTCGATCCGTGATTTCGATCGAAAAAAATATTCGAACGAAAATCCGCTCCTATCTGAAATTCCGCTTTGGCGACCGGAAGATTACGAATTCATCAAACGTATTTCGAAATGCAACTGCGTATACACGAAAATAACAATTTCGTTTTATCTTGTTTACTGATGCGCACGATAAAAACAAGCTTAACATGTTGGACGTTTACCATTCATTATAGAAAACGCGATCCTCTTTCGTCGTTATAAAATTTAAAATTCAATGGAAGGAGCACATTAAGGCAAGTAAATTATTCAACGATTAAATACATAAATCGAAGAACGTTTTCACTAGACTTTCCTTTCTCGCTAAATTTAAAAAAAAAAAAAA
>NW_006263366.1:1345619-1348210 GCF_000469605.1 Apis dorsata
TACATCTCATTTAGCCTTATTTAGAGACGTGATCCTCTTTCATTGTCATAATGAAATTCTGTCGGGTCGGCGCAAGTTTAATCGGGCAAGTTTCGAATAAATAAAAAAAATCTCTAACGACAACAATCTCCAATTTCCTGAGAAAAAGCTTAAAGCAGCGTAAATTTAAAAAAATCTCGTCAAAAAAATTCAAGAGGAGATAGAATCGAAACGAGAATTGATCGACGTGGCATAGTTATATATTCCACGTCTTTGATATAATTAGCAAGCCACCGATGTAGCAGGCTTTGCGATAATCATCTTACGTGGACTCGGTTGCACGCCATGCGGCCTTTGAATGCGGGACGGGGCTTACATCCGATATTAATATCGCTTTTCCGTAGCCGAAAGGTGTCGACGAATAACCGTGAGTTAGGCGCGCTACGCGTCCATCGATATTGCGATGTTTAACCGCACGATCGCGCGTAATGCAACATATCCCATCCCATCTTTGTCCAGGGGAGACGCGTCTTTCGTCGAGTCGCGAGAAACTTCTTCCAAAAAAGCGTTAAAATATTACCATGATTGATCATAATCTGAAAATTGTTTACAAATTATCGCGTATTTGATATGGTTCTATTTGCGATTCCAAAAGAATTACAAAAATATATTGTGGAATGGATTGAATGCACGAAAAGATCGATCGTTGTTCTTCTTTGAAAATGTGGTATGATCGAGAAGAAAAGTTGTTACAGCTTAAGATCTTGTCAAGAATTGCTGTATTATTCTTCGAAACGTATCGATGTTTAAAACTTGTTTGATTCTATGCAATCATCCAGCGTATGCAATGTTAAAATATCATCTATCGATGATCTATCGAGAAAAGTGACGAGGAAAATCCTGTAAGAAGAAACACCGAAACGAAGGAAATAATTGGACGGTTATTCCCCGCGAGAGCAATATCCACGGTATTATTCTTCCACTTTTTTTTTCCAAGATGTTAAATCGATTTCAGGGGAAAATAAACGACAGAGTGAAACGTTCGAAAACGTAGCCGTAGGAGTTACGGAATTATTTCCTTCGCCGTCGGTGGAGAAGAAGAAAAAAAAAAGAAAGAAAAAAAAATGTGAAAGTTAAGGGGCGGCTGGAATTAGTTTTCCCACTCGCCTAACGAACTTCCTGCTTCCTCCATTTACACGGAAAGTTAGGTGTAACGTTTTTTTTTTTCTTCTTCTTCTTCTTCTTCTCCTTTCCACCCTCTCGGTATAGAAAAGTATCCGGGAAGAAATGCGGTCGAATTAAACTAAACTGTATTAAATGTTAGTACGATTACGTGATATAAACCAAGTTAATTAAAGCTACAGAAATTACTGACGTTATAACGTATCCCTTTACCGTTACTCTCCTCGCGAGAAACTCGAGGAACGTGAGGAACGCCCCCGCTCCCCCGTTTCTTCCGAGTAAGAACAAGTAAGATATTAAATTATTAATTCGGATAATTTGTTGCGCGAGCTACCGTGCAACTTTCGCGAATTTCAGCAAAAACGAGTGCTCGATCAATGTCAGCAACCTCGTTGAACCCCGAGTTGTTCAATATCGAGTTTCCATGTCGGTACCAATCGTAAAATGTAACGCGAGAATTATTTTCGGATATGCGAGATAATTTATCTCATCATCGTGCGTGACAATAATAATATTGTCTTCACGAATTGTAAATAATTGTCTTCGAGAAAAAGAGTTGTTGTTATTTATAGTTAATGAATTTCAACGCGATATTTCAACACCTCGTTACGTACGTAATTATCAAATGGAATTTTCCTTGATAATTTTCCTCTATTTTTACATAGAGATAAGTTACTTTCGAATATTAAAAAAAAAAAAGAAGAAAGAAAGAAAGAAAAGGAAATCGTAGAGCAAGAGAAAAGATTGCAAAACTTTGCTCGCTTTAGAATTAAATTTTTCCATAATTTTTTAAAACCCGTATAAAGAAGTGTATAAGATTACATCGATCGTTTGCCACGAAGCGGGAAAACATACAAGCGTACATGCTTAAAATTCCTTTACAATATTCCACGGAAAAATCCATTCCCTCTTATCGATACTCTAATATCCCCGAGCGCGCAAAATCCCTTTTAATAACATTGCGACGTTTCTCGAACCCGTATATGTGTAATTTAATGGCGTCGATAAGCGAGGACGACGACGATGACGACGAGAGTGACGAGGAATAAAAATGGCCGGCAAATACGATAAATTTTCCATCTATCTAGGGGAAAAACCGGGGGAGAGGGACGAGTAAGAAAGATCGAGGGCAAGAAGAGACACGGAAGGCCCTTCTCCGCGTAATTCCAAGTCAGCCCGCGATACTTTCTGGTTATCTCGACCGCAGCCGTGCCCGCTATATACGTCGTTACCGGAAACCGCACTTGAATGGTGACAAGAAACGACCACGTTAGAAATACGATTTCACTGGCACGGTCATAACGGACGGCGTACACGTGGAACATCGAGATTCCGACCGCGTATAACCGCGGTGGCTTAAAACAGGAACACCTAGGGTCCATTTTCTATCCCCGGAACTTCTTCTCTCTCTCTCTCTCTCTCTCTCTCTC
>NW_006263366.1:1348517-1360308 GCF_000469605.1 Apis dorsata
GGTATATTCGAGTGTAATCGTCCGCCTTCGGCCTCTTCGCGCGACACAATCCACCCTTATCTCCTTTATTTCGCGCTCCCTTTGTACCCGCCGTTCAAGCGGGAGATCGTGAATCATCCCGATAGGGGAAATATTTTGCCGAGGAGAAAGTTTTAGCGTGGGGGTTACTTTGACGCTTTGACGGAATAACGTGAATATCCAATCGATATTCACGTTTGTCGCAAGTCTTTGAGAGAAACTCGATATTTCGAAAAACGTGCGTGAAAATATCGATGAAATAAAATACGATCGAGGGAGGAAGAGGAGGAAGAGGTTTGGAATTTATCTTTGTCCGAATTCACAATCGATCGGATGGTTCCTTTAAATTTTACAATGTAATTAAATATAGGGAAGGGATTGGAAAATTTCAGCCACGGTTCGCTTGATTCCACCCCTGTGATTCGCGTGGTTGGCGGACTCGAGTGCGACAAACAGGGCTCGAAACACACTGTTCCTCGATTCCTGGCCGGATTGATTTATGCCTGCAAAAGCGGCGCTCGATTATTGGACGAGGATTCGAATCCTCGAAGAGGATCTCGGGACAAAGAACGTGGAGGAGAAATTCGATGAATCTGCCCGTGGCTCGAGGCCACTAATCGCGGCCAAGTTCGTCAGAACCTGGTAAAATCCGCAAATCGATGCTCGCTTTTTGAGGCGTTTGCACGATGTTCGGTATTCTGAATAAGCGACATACACTGCCGATATATCGAAAGAAGAAGAAGAGATTCGTTTCAATTAGAATTGGATTCCCTGTTCGATAGGGAAGAATCGAATAATGCGAATTCCGTGGATTTCTCGATCGTGCGAATACACAAGTAGAGAGCGTCTATCAAGTTTCAACAGTGATTTTTTTTCCTTTCTTTTTTTATTCTTCTCTCTCTCTCTCTCGCATTCTACTTTTACTTAAAGAGGAAAGTGCTATGTAATTTTCTGCTAGCTTTGTTCGTTTCAGAAACGATTTTACGATTACGATCAATTGCGTCGTGACGGGAATGTTTAACGTTGCAGTCGCTGTTCGTTGAGATTAGCGAGCAAGGGAAATCTAGGAAGTGGAATTCGGTCGGGGAAAATACAGGGCGGAATAACTCACAGCTCAGTCTCAACTTCTTAAGGAATAATCGTTGCGGTTAACGCGAATTAACTGAATCGCGATACCGCGATGTTAATATTCTTTCATGGACGCCATAATAATTCACAACTTTGTGAATGCGATCTTCCCTTTGCGAGTAATTCTATATAATCGAATATATTTATAAATTTATGGAATTTCGTGGTAAAAAGATGTTCCAATTCCAAAATTGAACCAATTCTCAAAGCGAATTTCTTCGTGATGTTAATGAAGATTCGAAGAGTTTCCCTCCCTCCCCCAAATCATATGAATTCATTAGAGATTCACAAGGATTCGCTGGAAAAGCAAGGAACTGGGTTAAAAGAGCAATATAAAGTGAGCGTGTTCAAAGCGTTCGTTAAGAATTTAATCTGCTCGACTGGTGTAATAATTTTTCTCGTTCGAACCGGTTGATAATTCCGTGCAAAATCATGGACTGTTCGGCATCCCGATAAAACTTCCTCTCTCGTCTCGCCTCATTTAAGCGAATCACCGTCGAGCTCCATCCACTTTTTCCCTTCCCCTCCCTCCTCTTCTCATCTCGGTACACAGTGATTTCAGCCGCCAATTTCGTGGAAGGAAAAAGTGACAAATAACAGAGACTCCTTCTGTCTTTCGTTCAACGGGGTGTGAGCATCGCCGAAACAATCTATAATAAACGATATACTTTTTTTTTCTTCTTCTTCTTCCTTCCTCGATAATCAAAGAGATCCAAACAATTAAGCGAAACTTGAGAACAAATTGATCTGGATGATAAATTAGTCGGAAGAAAATTAGTTGGACGTTCAGCTCTTTTTCCAACTATTTCGTTTCGTTTTGCATTTATCTTCTACGATTTCGATCGAGACGAAAAAGAAATTCTAGAAGGAATTATGATTAATAATATCTACAAAATGCTACTAAATACGTCGAATCGAAAGAAATTGAAGAACATGGTAGAATAAGATCGGAGGTGTTTAAAATTTCATGAGCATGTATCGATAGATAGAAGGATGATGCGGATCGAGATACTCTTTTAGATTCGAATTTTCAAAGTACACATAGTACATACGTGTATCTGTTGGTGGATTGAAAGAAGATATCTCGGTATATATATTATATACATATCGTGTATCAAAAAGATGGTGGTCTCGAATCATTTTACTTAACTGGAATCGATTCGCGGATTGTTCAAAGTGTATTAAGTACACAACTAAAGCGATGTAATTTTCCCCCAACTTTGAAACGTATACATGTTACGCCCATGGGATCCGCGGGAAATAGGACGTCAAACTCCATCGAAAGAAGAGAGAGAGAGAGAGAGAGAGAATCTTCATTGGAAAACACTTTGCTACTGTCAGCAGATGCGGTAAAAACTTGGTCAACAAGTTTATCGAGGTGGTTGGCTTGCAGTGAATGTATTTTAGAACTGGAAAATAAAAAGAGTTGGCTGGCGAAACTGTCGCGAAAAGTGTTACTCGTATTCGATACTCGATTACGATACGTTGTCTCCATCCTATTGTAAATCACTTTATGAAATTTTTCGTAAACAACATTTTTTCACATTCGAGGGCATTCAACGGGGGCATGTCCGCCCCCATGAAATTTGAAAACGGATTCGAATTCGCGTCGCGATTTATAAAATCGATTCATCATATGATCGAGAAAAATTTGGCCGAAAAATCACGGGTCGATGTATTAATGTTTTTCTCTCGAACTGCGGGAAACAAGAGCTCGTGTTGAAAACTCGACTCGTTCCGACGTTACTTCAACGTTAATGAGTTCTCTAGCGGGTGGTGGTACACCCGCCCTCGTGGCGGAAAGAAAATCGACGAAGGAAATCCGACACAAGAGGCGAGGAAGACTCGTCGATTCGTAGCGAAAAAGGTAGCGTTTCGGTATGCAATTACTCGTCGTGAATTCCGTACGCTACGTTCCACGGTCGAGGGAATCGATCCTTGGTTCCGCGCGGGCGATCGAGCATCCACCGACGAAAAACAAAGAAGACGAGGGGAAGGAAGGGAAAGACAATTGTCATTGTAGCCATTGAAGAATATTCGAACTTCTGTCGAGAGTTTATTTCAATTTCCAATCTAATAAGAAATTCTTTCGCAACTATTCCTCCGCTCCGCGTGTTCGTTTTCGCCCCCCCTTCCCCCTACCTGCCTAAATAAATTCGTCCCTCCTCCTTTCTCTCCCTTCCCCTCCACTACAGCTCAGTCTTTAACACCCATCTTCTTCGATTCACCGCTACCCTCGAGGGCTCGCTATCATCCGCCTCCCTCTCCCATCCGCCATTCTCTCTCCCATTCTCCCTATACTCCCTTTTACCATGACTTATCTTCCGCTATCTGAGACGACAATCCCTCAAACCCCTCGCCGCCGTATCTCGTCGCCGTTTTCCAAGCATTCCAACCCTCTCCCCCTCCCTTTCTCCCTCTTTCTCCTCTCTTAACTCTTCACAACCTCCCTCGGTGTTCTGTTACTCATTTGTTCGGCTCGGTTGAACGTAGGATAGGCGACGCGATACCTTCCAACGACGTAATCGCGCACCTCGGGCTATGATTACTATTCCACCATGGAATCGTCCACGTTTCTCGCATTTCATCGCCTTCCTTTCCATCCTTTCGAAGGAAGGAAAGGATTCGATACGCGCCACCGTATATCTCGGAATCTCTCCTCGACTCGTCGTTGCGAATCCTTTGATCCGTAATCCATCGTTGCGAATACAGCGAAATAGAGCGAAAGGTGGATGGTCTCGCTGACCAATCTGTCGACGACCAACGATCTGTCTAAACGAAACGACGCGTCGCGACAAACGATATTTGCCAAATATCCGCGGAATCCCTGACGAGGCGGGATCTGATTAATCAACGGGTGCGGAATCACAGAGGCCGGCCGCGGTGAGGCTGGCCAGTCGGTCGTAAATTCAAACGAGAGGGGAAGAGGGACGCGAAAAATTGTATGAGTGGCCACGTGAAAAGGATATGAATATTTCATAGGCCTGTTGGATAGTAGACCACCTGATAACGGGCTACACGCGATAAATCATTTTTCGATCTAAATGTAAATACGTATACGAGGCAACGATGCTAATAGATGCTTCTCTAACGCCCTTCTTTATCTTTTTTATTACGCCAGAGTAGTCCACTACCCTCTTTCCACTCTTCGAGTAACGGAATTCGCGTCAAAGAGCGTTCGAGGTGGTTAATGGTAGTGGTTTGGCATTAAGTTCGCTCTTTGCCTCGATTATTTCGATATCTCAGCTCCTCGGAGACAACTTATTCCTTTGTAACCGAGAGAATAAATTGAACCGACGAAGGTGGAAACCAGTGGAAAATATCGTTTGCTACGCGTGCGCCAAACTATTGAAAATTTACATCAACAAAATTGGCGGAGACTTTTTTTCGTCCCACATTCTCGAAGATATCGAGTTGATTTCGAGAAAAGATGAAGTTTCGATGAACGATCGATGTTTTAGCCTCGAGAGGATCTCGTAAATTACACTCTTTGTAAAGTTGTCGAATGGAATGAACGTCTAAAGGATGCGTTTATCTTTGATACACCGTATTGCCAAGACTTTATTTTCCACTTTAAACGGAATTCCGACACTGATTTCTACGAGAATTCTTCCTGTCGCTCATTATCTCCTGCCCTACGATCATCGAGTAGGATTTTCGCAGTGATGGACTATCGCGGTGACGTTTCTCTCTCGGTGTTCCGCAACACCGAGTTCCATGGCGGAAATTAACACGCAGCCCCTGTTTAATCAAACCGTGAGTGCCGATTATCTCGCCCTGATCCATCGCTTCGATTATCTCGGTTTGATAAATCTCGAGATAGGGGAAGAAATACGCAGGCTGATCCTGAATCGACAGTGCAATATTGAGAAGATTGATCTGAAGATGGATGATAAAGGAAATACCAATTACTTCGTGCGAATTATTTTGGAAATATTAAGTGTCAGAGAGGGAGAGATATCGAGTAAATTAATAAATTTTGATACAGGAAATTATTTCGTAGAGCTTAAAGAGACATTAATCAGGCTTAAAATCCCAGTCGAGTTGCACAATGAAAACGCGTCTGGACAAATTCAAACAAGATGGAGGATTAACAGACATCAGAAACCGGTAATTTAAGTGCCTTTGCACAAGCGACCAAGCGTCAAGGGTCCAAAGTCCTAGGATCCCGTAATTCCCGACTAATTCAATACGAATTGGAATCAGCTCTATCAAGCCTCTCCTCTTCGAGCCATCTTCCATTTTCCTCTTCTCCTGTTTTCTCATTTTCACCGCGCCAAGTCCTAATTTGACTCGAACCCACGCCCCACTCCCGCCGTTTCCTTCGCAGAACCGGCTTTCTCCCCTTCGTTTCCTGCCTCCCTCGTCAACACTGTGAAGTAACACTTGCAAGAAACAAACTGCCTGGGAACGGATATGAAGACGGAATTCGACTTAACGCGTTTACTATTCGCAGTTAATGGCCTCGGATGAAATCAAACGGGTGTTGTATAAATAAAAATAAATAAGTCAAATGAACGGTCGAATGGGAAAAAAATAACGTCGTGAAATATTATTGAAAGTGTCTCGAATCACTTCGTTCCTCCTCCTCGATTTCAAAATTCAAAGTTCTCGACTCTGCATAATTCCCCGCTCTGAAATTCTTTAAAATCTAGGAAAAATCTTCTAGGATCCATTCGATCGAATTAATCCGATTTTTTACATTATTCTTTAAAGTATATTCTTTAAAGTACGCGTACGCTACACTTTTTTGCTGGAATCCGTTTAAAACGTTTAAACAATTCTCACGATAATCGAGTAAAAATAATCCTCTGGCGGTGGAAATCCTTCCATTTCCACTAAAAATACTTTCGAAGGAAAAGGGGTAAAAAAAAGAAAAAGAAAAAGAAAAGAAAAGAGAAAAGATTCGTTTACGTATTCACACGCCAATAATCCGCCACAAGCTTCTCCAGTAGGATAGAATCGTGCTAGACTCTGTATTATCCTCTTTAAGTTATCTCGCACGGAACTTTCCTCGTTATGGTTTGCTGAAGGATACTCGTGAGCCGCGAGAAATTCATTCCACTGGTAACTGGTAAGGTAAGGAGCAGGAAGAGAAAGAGAGAAAAAAAAATAAGGGGAGAGAGAAAGAGAGAGAAATAATTGCAGAAAACGATGAGAGGTAAGGAAAAGAAAAACGTGCTTGTCCCCGATTTGACGTTTAACTTTTTCCAGATTATTCCACGAGCGTGAACCGTTACGAGGGATACCTGTAGCGATCGCCTGTTAAGAATTCCAGGTTTTAACGGAAGCGCGTAATCGAGCGAGCTCGTGATAAAATGATTAAATTACACGAATGTCGAGCATATTTTTCCTTCCTTCGTCTCTCAAATCTCCTGAAGTCTACAACGTGGGAAGAGAAAAACGTCAAGAATTTGTGTGAACGGGGAGAAGGGAAGATGCGAGTCGAGAAAAGAAACTTCTAATTAGAGAAGTGGCGGATCGAGTCCGCCCCAAAAACTACGAATTAGTAGGTCCACCAGGAGTTTAATCCAGCGCCTTTCCTTCGTGGATATTCCTCCTCGCCGGGGATAGAAATTAGAACGAAAGATGTACGAATTAGATACGGGGTCTCGGTCTATTATCGTACCAACTTCGCGGGATGAGATACAATAGGGAAGGGGGGAAAGAAGATTCCGATAATTTCTTGGTGTCTTTGGCGCAATTGCTAATTAATCCTCGACCAAGCTCGGGATTTTAACCCCGCGATATATAAATTTAGATAATGCAACTCGAGTCGATCTCGGTGACCTGGATCGGCCGCTTTGTGAACGACGATTTCGAGGATCGGGCGCGTCGTTCGCAGCACGCGTGCGTCGCGTCAAAGTGAAGAGGCGCGAGCAGTGGAAGAACGTATGATCGATTCGCGGCTTGAAAGAGGAATCTTTTGTCGATTCAAAGGACAAAGGAGACGATACAGTCAGCGAAACGACGGAGCGAAACCGGGTCAGGTTGAACGGTTGAAAGTCGAACGGCGACTGTGATCGACGGGTGACAACGAGTGCACAATTTCAACGACGCTTAAGAAAGCTAAATAGGCGGCGTGGGAAAAGGTTGAGGGGGAGTAAAGGGAAATCGGGTCAAGAAGTGGGATGCTCGAGTTAGAAACTGGACTGGTGATCACGCGTCGTGGAAGGAAACGAGTCGTAATTTTAACGTCGCTCGCGGATTAAAAGGAAAACTCGACGACATTATAAATTTCAACGAAACAATTTCGCGTTCTTTCATCGTCACGAACGGGGAAAAAAAGAAAGAAAGAAAGATCTTCTTTGGATCGCTCATCGATTCCTTTTACAACCTTCGAGGCATTGATTTCATCTTTTTTCTTCTTCTTCTTCTCGCAAGAGATCGCTCGATTACGATTATTACAGAGAAGCGAAGCGTAGAATTTCAAGGCTGTTCCTATCAGCCACGTGGAATGCGACCCCAGCCATCCCCAAGGGTTCCATTACCCTTCTTCGTTCCATCACATCCTTCCTGCTTTTGAATTCACGGTAGGAAGTCATTCCTGAGTCACGATACTGGCGTCGGCAATCCCCCAGGTGGCCAAGCTTATCCCGTTCCCGCCACCAAATTGCCACGAACGCAAATCAAATCGGCGGACGTGAGACGAAGAGTGCGCGACGACACGTAAATCAGCTGTTCAACTTCGAACGATCGGTTCCATATTTCTTTCCGACAATCAGAAAGATAATTGATTCAAGTTTTGACGAGTGTCTTTTCATTTCGTGGTAGTCAAACGATCTCTTCTTATATTTTCTATCTTTACTTATCAGTAAATTTTATTTCCATTTTTTTTTTTTTTTATAAAAAAAAAATAATAACTTTTAACGTAAGTGGAAACGAAGAAATTCTTTCCTTCTGCAATTTTCCCTCGAAACAATTTCACGTAAAGGAGAAATCTCATCGAGTCGAGGTTAGAATTAAGAGAGAAACGATAAACATGCTTATTTGGAGAAAGAACGACTGAAAAAGAGAGAAAGGAAGGAAGGAAGGAAGGGTGAAAAAAAACGATGGACAAAAGGAGACGAAACGGGGAAAATGGAGATATAGGTGAATCGAGGGACGTGCGAGATTGTAGGGATCCCCGAGCCTCTGAGATTCGAGTCCCTCTGCGATCCTGAGACCACCTCGACAATTACCACAAATGGCGAACGACCGACTACGTGAGGGTGTTGCGAGCGGGAAGATCGGTCGTCCCGCGAGGAAACAGAACGCTTAATAGAATGGTCGTGATAGAGCGAATAAATAAATGTGATCCGATCCCCCCCACCTTCCTTCCTTTCTTTCATTCTCGAGGAACCGATCGATTTCCGATATTCTCGTTCGATCGAATTTCGAGATTTCGATATTGCAAGCGTCGCGTAAATTTTCCCACGAATTTAAATCGCGTAAGATCAATTTTATTATTTTTGTTCTCGATTTTCGACCAGAAATACGAAGTTGATACGAAAAATTTCGATTCTAATTATAGAAGATCGGAGAATTTTCGTTTCTTTCTCGCGCAACTGGATCGCCGTGGCTGTTAAAGACACGAGAAACACGGAGAGAACTCGAACGATTTAGAAAAAGGTGTTTTCTACGATCCTTTTATTCCTCCAGTTCTGAAACACTTTTTCTTAATGGCGCCCAGAACTGAAAGTCTCTCGAGCGTCATTGTCATTTAACGCGTACAGCCAATTTTATACGGAGAAACGCGGAAAGCGCAATCTTATGAATAATAGAATTTCCCGTTTTTCTTCCGCTAAAAATTCTGCAATTATGTAAATGTATACACTTCTTAATTGTTCATAGACACTTATTTTCAATTCTTACGAATCGTCGTATCGCTAATAGAGCTACTCAATCTCTATTATCATAATTATTTACACAAACGAATCTAAATAGACTCGCACGAATTTCTCTGTATCTTTCACGAAAATGGTGGAAAATCGGGAATGAAATCGCGCAACAACGGCAAGGATCATGAAAAAAAGAAAAAAAAAAAAAACGATAAACCGTGGACGCGGTTCGTGACACGGAGGAGGATTTCTAAAACTGCTACGTTAAAAGTGCTCGTTGGTTGGCTGCTTCCCTTTCCACGAGCTGCTCCATCGACCGTGAAATGCTATGAAAAATCGCATAAAAGCTAAAGCGGTTACACAATTATCGGGGCAATTCAGCGGACTTAAAGTGGCTACGGAAAACAAAACTATAAAGGGTAGACGACAGCGAAGGGAGAGAGAGACAGAGAGAGAGGAGGGAGAAAAAGAAGGGAGGTCGGGATTGTGATGAAACGGAGAGACAAGAGAGCGGAGGACAAAGGGGAATGCAATTCGCGAGTAGACGGTCGTTTTCCCGTCGTGTAACCGCTTTCACGGATTTCGAGAGGACGATTCCACCACGGCTTCTATGGTTTCCCAGTTCCGCATTTCCGTTAATAGCGACAACTCCGGCAATAATTTTAACCGGAAGCCGGGCTGGCATTGCCAGACATCGGGCATTGGTCGGTCCACGACACTGGCATCCGATAACTCGCGAGAAACAACCTCGACGTTGTATCAATTTCCACCGCTTCTGACGAGGAGTCGAGGAGAGAAAAACTCATCCCTCGTCGACTCTCGAGAAGAATCGAAGTGCGAAAAAATCTTGATCGTAATATTCGGTTCACGAAAAATTGAAACGATCTTATTGCTTACATTGCGTTCTTCTCATAAACTTGAAGTGCTACGTAAGTATCGATCAATTAGTTTGCGAGAGATTTCTCTACGTATCTTTTAATTTTCATATTTATATGAAATTTATGAGTTTAAGTTCCATTTCGATTTGATTCAATGTCTCTTTCTCTTCTCAAATTGAAAAAATTAATTACAGTATAATAAAGCGCTTCCTCTTAGTATCTTAATATCTTAATCCAATCGAGGACAGGTCGATCGAACAATAAAATAATCACAAAATACCGTAACAATACCGGAAGTAGTGATAGATATCTGAATGTTGACAGGTCGATTCATCCACGCGTCCCTAAATTTCGCACGCGTTCATGGATTTTTACGATGTATCAGATCCATCGACCTTTCCTCCACTCTCCGTGCACGCACGCACGCACACACACACGACAACTATCGCCGGATCCTAAATCCGGCGGCAGGCGAAAAAGTCACGCGCGCGTCATAAAGTCAATCCCGCGCTGCAAATCTTAACAACGATCTAATATCACGGCTCGTAACCCTTCCGCCAGGACAAGTTCCCTTCCTCCTTCTCCTCCTTCTTCTCCTCCTCCTCCTCCTCCTCCGGAAAAGTGCGTTCGAAAATCCATTTCCGCTCGTTGCCTCGTTTTATTCGCCTCCCTCTCGCGAAACGATTCTCGCGCCCGAGAACATTAAAGAGGGAGAGGAATAATGGAAAAGGTGGAGATCCTTCGCGAATGATCGCGAGGAGAAGGCGAGAGATTTCGAGGGAGGGAGGGAGGCATCGATATGGAAATCCAATTCCAAGATCACGCGACACGTAACGTTGTTTCCCTTGCTTTCGGCAGGGATCCGAAATCAGGGTGGAGGTGGATTCTACCCAGGAGAGACACAGAGACTCCTCGAATTTCGATCGTTACCCGACGGCGGGGATGAGTCTTCTCTACTCGACGAGCGGGATACGTCTTCCAAACGTCTTTCCTCGGGAAATCGTATTTCAAACGGTCGTATTCGCCGGGATGAAGGGGGAGGGAGGGGTGGAGTTTAATTAACGGAACTCGAAACTGATTCTTCTGGACCCGTTGGCCGGGTCAGATTTAATAAAGGTGTATGAATTAAACACGGAAAATGACGGCGATTTAAAAAATTCATCGGATAATGTGAAAAGCGTGTAAAAAGGATCGAGAGGAAGGATAGTCGGAGAGGAATACGTAACGAGATGGAAAGGTCGTCCTCGAGGGGGATTTAATACAAGGGGGAGGGGGAAAACACGAATCCTGCGAATCTTTAAAAATTGTACTTAACGGAAAGATGGAGAGAGAAATATTCACCGTGGAAAGTCTGGTAGAGTACGCGTTCTTGTCCACTTTCCCTATGATTCAGCATAGCAAAATTCTCGGCCACAAAATTGTTTCAAGGATTAAAAATTGAAAATGGAAAGGTAAGCAAATCGAATCAGGTCGAGCTTTGAACTTCAACTTCAAAGCTATAGCTCTAAAAGCATAAAACACGGGATAAATCTAATTTTATTTTTTCCTCTGTAGTTTTCAAATCGTTTTTTTCCTTCACCTAAGCTTCTATCTAAAAATAAGAAATAAAGCACAGATGAATAATAGAGTCAACGTCTAGAACTTTGTCGAACTTTATCGTTCCTGATTTCGTAATTTCTTCATCGGTTTTGTGAAAAATTCATGAAAATTATCCGATTTCACAGATTGTTCGAAGATGATTTTCGCGATTCGTCGATTCGTTTTATATGCAAAAAATTATCCAGAGAAAGAAACACGAGGATTATCGTACACCGAGATACAAATTTTTGCTCTCGATCTCGTTGATCGAGTATGGATCTGACAAGGCTGTATGTGGACTGAATATGAATCAACTTTCTACGGTACATCGTTATAAAGGATTCGAAGAATTATTGAAAAAAAAAAAAA
>NW_006263366.1:1360441-1363010 GCF_000469605.1 Apis dorsata
CTGTAAACCGAAACGTGAATAAAAGCTGTAAAAGTGAAGGAAGAAAGAAAGAAGGAAGAGATGAAGCGCATCGCGACAGAAGCAGAAAATACCGCGAGACATGTGTTGACATTTATGCCACGATTTATCTGCTACGTTTCCACCGGTTTTATTTTGTGCAACGGACCAAACTCCGGAATATTCCCGGGGAAGACTCTCGAGAAGTCGAGAGAATATGGCGTCTGCGGTGGAAAGATGTCCTCCAGAAGTTTTAGCGGGTCTTAAAAGAATAAGTCGTTAGCTCTATATACGGCATATGAGGTTTCTTACTGACTTATTTTATCTACTGGAGCGTCCTTTCAGAGATTTCAACAATAATAATAATATCCTTAAATTAGAGTTTCTTCTACGTTTTTTTCCTTTTAAGAAGTTCGCAAGTAATCGATCCGAAGAAATCCAACTGCTCTGTAAAATTTTTTCCATTTGCTATCGAATTCTTCTAAAGGATTATTTTTCTAACTTATTTTCATAAACAATCAAACGAATGATCGCATCTGGGATGAGTTTGAGAAAGGAGAAGGTTGAAAATTGATCGTTCCGCTTCCCGGATTAATATTCAAAACGTTCTTTCGAAAAGAAAATCGATCATCTTCGTATATCCGACGAAAAACCAGCAAGTCTTCAGATTCGAATATCTGAAGAATATCACGGGATGCCGCTTTCGAGCGCGAAAAACGCGTCGAGAGACGATTCAAAAGCGAATGGATCGATGAAACAGCGTGACGGAAGAAACAGGAAGCGTTGGAAAAATGATGGAGAAAATGCGCGCAAGAAATTCGCTTAGCTCGTTTCTTCCTCCATCCATACGTATCACCGCCATTTCGCGGTAAATTCGATACTATTAAAGATATAGAGGGGAGAGGGGAGAAATTCGCTCGCGTAAAAGCGTTTCCCCGTTCCCAGATCCACGTGACCCTCCCCTTCCCCCCGTTGTCAAATATTCCAGCTCTGCGTCGTGACTATCCATACGTGAGACCGACTCGAACCTCTCACGCGGCAGGAATATTTCTGACACCGCATACATCAATATTTAAGTGCGGTTAGAGCGGCTCGATTTGCGATAAATCACATTAAATCTATCCGAAGTAATCCGAAGTAGCGGCTCGCTCGTTCGATCGTTCTTCTTCTTCTTCTTCTTCTTCTTCTTCTTCTTCTTCTTCTTCTTCCCGGGAACCCGTGAAAAGGAATCTCCTCGTGCGAGGAGAAATTCGTGCCGAAAACTCGTAATAAATATCTTTTCGATTCGATGAAACATCGTTGGAAAAAATCCTCCTCTTGCAATCGCATCTTGGACCGGTCGAAATCCGATGACGTTTGTTACGTTTGCTTGGGAAAAGAATTAGTATAGATAACCATCGCAACCATCGACGAATATCGAAAATATTTCAAGGACCTTAAAGATTGGCTTCGATTCGATTCTTAATGTCGATTCTTAATGGGAATCGATTTGAAATAACCGTAGATGGAAAGTGGTTGGCGAATTACTTGCGACTTTCAAGGATACACCTTGGACAAAATGGTATCACGGTCCCTTCGGTATTTCGGGGAAGCCCGAATAGTAGGTGAGCGCGAGGGGAAAAAAAATGAATTTTATCGGTGATCAGACGTGCATGGGCTGAATGGAACGAGCGGGCCGGTCGTTATCACTTGGGAACAGTCAACTGTATCGGCCGATAACCGACGGGGAAAGAAATCGTCGTCGCTCTTGTAAAAAAGCACGTGAAGGCCATTCCGAAAAATTCACGCGACCGTGAAGTCCAATTTTCGATCGGCCACGGCTGTTGCATGTGAACAAAAAAGAGAGAGGGGGAGAGAGAGAGAGAGAGAGAGAGAGAGAGAGAGAGAGAACTAAGAAGATTAAGTAATTATCAGTTGAATTCACCGTTCACTGATTCTCGTCGCTATCGTGTTTCACCGTGAACAAGTTTTATCAGAGTTGATATTCCAACGATGCTTTGTTTCTTTGTAGGGCAGATTTTGCTCGACACACCGTACACGAGCGTGGATTTCATTATTATTTTTATCTCTCCCGTTTTTTTTTTTTTTCTTTTCTTTTTTTCCATAACGATTTTCTAGAAGAACGTGGCGTGGAATATGATTACGGCATTAAGCTTAAAGAAAATCCACTTTTTCGTATCATAAATCGAAATTCTCGTATCAAAGGGTGGGACGCGAATATAGAAAATCAAACATAACGGAAGTATGCAATAATCACATCCAATATCATTTTTCACGTCTGTTTCCGGATTCTGGGTGCTAAGTAAACTCGTACTATTTGGCAAGCGACTACGTTCGCTAAATTGGAAAGATTAATAACAGTAAATTCTTCGATATTCGCGAATTCTGATCGTAAATTGTGAATTTTCCACGGTTTGAGTTTTCGGCGGAACCACGCCCAATTAAAAATACGTGAAATTATACGTAAATACGTATGCGTCTGCGACGGATGCTTTGCAAAATTGATTTGATCGAAAGAAAAATCAGGGGAAAATATATCGCAGATAGAAATTAAAAAAAAAAAAAAAAAAAA
>NW_006263366.1:1363206-1364255 GCF_000469605.1 Apis dorsata
TGTTTTAATAATTAAAATAATTTTTCCGTATTTTCTCCACTTATTATTTTCTGTATTAAAAATAACAGAATTTCGTTAATAATACGGGAAATTTCGAATGAAAATATAGAGAGAAATGAATTCCTCGGTATATAAAATATGCATATCATAAAGAAGAAAATAATCTATCTCTTTCTCTCTTTCTCTAAATAAATCAAAATCGTATCACATCAGTTGTCCGGACATCGATAAATAAACCGACTTACTTTTATTAATTTCATTGTTTGGTGCGCAAAAATATTGGAAATATCGATCGTTCCCTCGTCGCTGATGACAAATTCATCAATCGTGACTCGCTTTAATCACTCGCTCTTTTCCTTTGAACCGCCCTTTCCGCACAAAAATCGAATCTAATTAACGTTTTCTCCAATTCTCTATTCCAATTTCGATCCATAACTTTTCCAGCAATTTTCAAATTTCCATCCAATTTCGCTCGTCCCCGGTTTTAACCATGACGCCTACGCGTCCGTACCTCGGTGTCCCGTTATTCGAGAGTCGAATAACAACCCCGATCTTTCAACACTGTACGCGGATGGAAAATCGTCGACAAAACTACGACAACCGCTGAACCGTTCGTATCCACATCCGACATCAAAAGCAGATGCGTACACACATGAAATTTAACAAAATTATAGGATATCAGAGATGTTATGAACGTATACACGTGAAATACGGAATAATTATCTAAAAAGTCCATTCCGTTCTTTAAATCTTTGAATTTTTTTCATTAATCCGATTACCTCTCTCTCTCTCTTTCTCTCTCTCTATATATATATAGTATACATCACGGAATATCACTGCGATATGCTAAGTTATACAAAGGAAATACTTCGTTTCCTATTGACACAAAAGTAGATTTTAAACGGAGAAGCGTTCTTTATTTATATCGACGAGAAAGAAAAGAAGATCTCTTTAAACACAACTGCAATGCAATTCGAATTTATTCGAATGAAATTTCTGCACGCGATTCGATCAGCTCATTCGGAATTTTTTTTTTTTTTTTTTTTTTG
>NW_006263366.1:1364419-1376253 GCF_000469605.1 Apis dorsata
TTGTGACCAAGCGTAGAAAGGCTCGTTGTATGACGAGATCGTAAATTCTTCATTACCCGTCAAGAGGATTTCAGAACGTTAATAATGTACAATGAAGATTCCGATGAGGCGATTTCTAAAACTTTTTTAATAAAGCACGCTTTATGAATACTCTCCTCCCCGGTCTTGCGCCCTGTTAACGATATTGTATACACGCTACGTCTTTCAAAACTGTTTAAAAGATTATCAGCGTAACTAACTCGCCATTTCATAACTCGTCGTTCATATTTTACCATCCATTGAATCTATGGATAAAAATATCAACCAAACGAGAATTATTAATAATAAAATCCATCGAGACAAAACGAAATAACAGAAAGCGATTAAAGAGAGATTTAAAGATTGCTTCGTAAAAATTCTTCTATCCTTTCCAAAAAATCTTATATATATATTTTTTTTCTTTCCAACTCCGTATCATTCATCCGTTTAACAACGTTTCATTGCTTGCAGGCATGAGGCCAAAGATGAAGAATCATTACAGAGCTCATCAACTATCCGTTTGGCTTCGCCTCGTCCCAGAACTTCATCGAGCCGGAATGGAGGACGTTGATTCGAGACACAACTTGTTCCGAGGACACTCGGATCCCAACCTCTACGACGGATCGGTGAGGCCGGATCCCCTGAGCAGAATCACCGAGGAATTCAAAAGGAAGAACGTAACCACCGAGCCTCCGACCACCACGGATTACAATGCTGCCACGTGTGTCAGTTACATTCAGACCACGAATTTGCAGAACATTAATAACACCGGTATAGACACCCTGGCCAATTTGGATGCAGCTGGGTACGTGATAAAAATTTCAACTCCGCGTAATGAAAACGTTAATAAAGAATCTTTCCATTATCTTCCTCATCTTTGGAATAGCATGTGTGACGATGAAATTCGAAAATATGCAATGCATAATGTATGTATCGAAGGCAAAGGATTATTTAATAAATCTCGATCGAAGTATTTTTTTGTAGAGCGTGTTTTGTTTGATTCTCATAGAACTTGAGATAGATTTAAAGATATCGATAAAGAGCGATAAATAATTAATGTTTCTTTTTTTTCGTAGGTATGCCGCGTACTCGACAGCTTTGAGCGTGACGATCGCGATCGGATGCAGTTTGCTGATTTTGAACGTGCTGATATTTGCGGGGGTTTACTATCAAAGGGACAAAACGAGGCTCGAGGTAAAAAGTCTTCAACAGCAACAAATATTGAATCAACAGTGCGGACCACGAGGTTTCTCCGAACTCAAACAGCCGCCTCCGCCACACTCTCATTTCCCTGGGGGCGGCCAAGTTATCGTCGATGTTGAAAATGAGATGCTGAGAAGGTAGAGTTTTCTTTCTTTTCTTAAACCCTCGTACCGATCTTTCTTTCACTCGCTGCGGATAATAATATCCGCGAAATTAACGTTAAATTTGTGTCTCCGTATCGATCGAATTTTTAAAGTAGCGTAAGTATTATGTAATAATCGAATACACGAAAATGAAAAGGTGGTTACGAGTTCTGGAAACGAGATTTAGCTTTAGATGTGATCTTCATTCATAAAAAAAAAAGGACGTTTGATGTGCACAATTTCTCGAGTAATAACAGTTTATCGCTTCATGGTGTAAATAAACTTTTCATCCCTTTGGTATTCCACATCATCGATGACCACCTTTTCCCTCGATACACTCTATTGCATGATTCTTGTTTGACGTTAATGTAGCGACGCATTTAGTTGACCAATAATTACATAATCCCTAACTACTGCTACGAAGCTCGTAACGATCGATCGTCGTTCCAGGAACGTTATGAAAGGCTCTCCAAACGATCCCAACACGCTTCTCCAACAGGGCCAGGGAACTCACACGTTGCCTCATCAACACCATTATCAAAAGCAACATCAGCAACAGCATGCCACTCTTCCCCGAGCTTCCGTCATACAGGACATGAATGCACAAACCCAAGTGAGAATCGTTTTACTCCTAACGTTTATGAACTGGTCTGTCATTGGTAGATTAGAGCAATGTAAAAGTTCATCGTTATTTTATATATCGTTCTGTTCACGCTATTTTATTTATTTTTCACTCGTATCGTACTCGAATTATCGTTCGAGAAGATTTGCACTACGATTAATTTGTCGAGTGGAAGCGTTCAATATCGAAATTTTTCTTATCTTAAAATAAGGAAAACTACTATCGAGCTACTTGGTGGTAATCCTTATTAAGTATAAATGGCAAATTTATTCGTGACGTTAAAATCAAAGATCTTTCTCTGTACTTGTCCTGTTGATTTAAAAAACTTCCACCATTTTAACGAGCCACGGCCTTTGAAAGTTCCGCTCATAATCCTATTAAGAGGCTTTTAAAACTGCTAAAGTCTAGCCAGGTGAAATTTACACCAGGGAAAGCTTCTTCTTGACGTTTCACGATGCGGTGATTATTTCAACGACCGAGGGATACCATCCTTTTATCTCGTTAGCGAATTTCCGAATTAGATTCGATGGAGATCACGATCAAAACGATGAACCTTCTTAAAATGAAAACTTTCATCTTTTTTTTTTTTTTTTTTTAGTATCCATTTCGTTTTTTATCAAAAATTTTTCCTCGACAGGATTCACTCGTTGGAAATGGACGTGATGCGAATTAATTGGACAAAATTTATTTCTTCTGTGAAATATGGCAATTGAATTTTCGAAGATCAATTCCGAAAAATTTATTCATTTCATATATCGTGATATATTATTTTTAATATCGTTTCGAAGTTTTCACTGTTATCTGAAGATCAGTTTATGATCACTTTCATGAGAGTATTTTCTGTTCTATGCACTCTTAATTTCTTTCATTTCGATCATTTCTAAAACATCAAATAGTTCAAATTATCGAATTAGAATCCTTCTATTTCGAATTTTCCTTTCTCCCTTTTCTAACGATATTTAAAAATTTCCAGGGTCCACCAAACGGGTCCATACATCTGACAGTACCAAGAGCCCCACCACCCCCACGAGCAAAGAGTCCACCCGAGAATCAGCCCCTGTTGCAAAATGCCACCGTATCGAGTCGCGTGTCCCAGGCCACGATGAGTGAGATGAGAGTGTGATGTTTGGACCCCCCTCCGAAGCCAGTCGTGCCGGACGTTCTTACGGCATCGACGTTACTTTAAACAACAGCGAAAAACCGTCTCGTCTGTGCCAGTCGAGTCTCTGCCCGACGAAAATAAAGAAAAGAAAAAAAAAAGTATGTTCATGGGAGAACTTCTTTCCAGGAAGATTCCATCCAAATTAAGAGCGAGCAACGCTCGACTGGCACCTGGCCTGAAAGCTTCTACCGTTTTCCATTTCCATCGTCCAGTTGACGACGACGCGCCGCAAAAACCAACGGAGGGGGGTGAACTGAGCTTTCGCTTAAAGCTGAAGGAACAATTGAAGATTATAAAGGGTATATAGGAGTATCCGGTATTCGTCGAAGAAGAATAATTAAGTTGGAAGATGAAGGTCTTGACTGTCTTGAAGAGGAAAATGAAATATTACTTTCTTCGGGCAAATTCTTTCGAGAAGGCTAATTTGAACGATGAAATTATTATTATTAAGAAGATCGAGAGAGGGATATCTGAGGAACGTTCTACGAGAAAGAAGATTTCTAGAGGAATCGGAGAACGAAGTGTGAATAGAGGAAATTCGAAAATTGAATTTTATACGAGTAGATTTCCCTCTAGATTTTCTGATAGAGATGAAAAAACAATAAATAAATAATTAAATCGCGTGTTCATCGACGGATACCAGAACCTCATCGCGATCGAGAATGGGTAGATGAATCGTGAATATGATCAATAAAATCGAAATTCTCGGTAACGTTAATTTGCGAGGATCGACGATTTTCTTTCTACGATTTTTCGAGTCGGAAAAGAAAGAATTTCGTTTCACACGATGACATCAAACGAGTATGATCAGCTAGCTAGTCGGTAATAATGAATTCTACGTGTTACGAAAGGGAAGAGACGCTCAAAATAAAAAATATCGAGCATGAAGACTCGTGTATCATACGCTATCCACTACGATGTTAGATGTTCCTTGTATATATTTAATGAGAAAAAAGACAAAAAAGTGAATTTATACGATAAGTGAAAGCCAAACATGTTTGCTACTTTCTAAGAAGACATGTATTCGTGTCGCGTACAGTTTGATCGTCCGTTATATTCGTTTCGTCATTTCGTTTTTTCATTTTCTTCCTCTTACGATTGACTATAAACGTTACGCGGTGTGTGCGAGATCATTATCGCTCAGATCTTCATTGTGAAAATAAAAGAAAAGTTCATCGGCGAGTCGACTCGTTTTTTGCTTTTGATTGGTCAAAGAATCTTTTAATTCACTATGTTGATAAAAAGTATTTAAATATTACAGATCAATGGAACATTAAAATCACTTCAATTTTCTTTTCTTCTTTTTTTATTTAAGATATTAGATGCCTCCTTCGCATAAGACACAATGGACCGTCCATTTTTTGCTATTATGATCTTTAAAACTCTGTTTAAATATAATCAGTCAATATTAAACGAGCTCCAGACATTGTACTATAAAGGAATTATCATTAAGTTAGAATTATCATATATATAACTGATATTTGTAAAATTTTGAAGAAGGTAATAAAAACTATTGAATGCTTATCATGTCTGAAATAGAAAGTTGTTCGAATGTGAATTTTTTAAAATTATGGCTATATAATATAAGAAAATAAAATTAAAAGGTCGTGAAATTCCTTTCATTCAATCGTAAAAATGGAATTAAAATGTCTGGATTTACATATATTGATATAACGAATTCTCTTTTGCCAATCAAAAGCTTCGATCGTCGATGAACAGTGTCGTTCAACTTCGTCTCATTGTTATAATACCGTAATTCAGAATGATATCATTTCATCAAATAAAATCAAACTGAACGACGCTTTTGAAATGTGCCGTTCCGACAATGAACATTTATGTAAAATGATATATGGATAATTATCATCTTTTTTACGCTTTTGGTAACATATAAATCTCTCAGCGAGAAAATTTTCATTTCATTCGAATCACGTATACTATTGACAAAAATAAAAATTGATAAAAATAAAAAGAAAAAAAAATACGAAAGAAAATGAAGTGAAAATAATCGTGTATAAAAAAGCTCGATTTACATTTGTTTAATCAAACGCGATTTTTTTGATAGATTGTAATTTTATCTAAACATATTATATTATATATTATTTTATAACATATTATAAAAGATAAAAATTGTTATTCCTTTATTTATAAGAATAATTCATTGTTATAATATATTGTTGTAATCTAATTCTCAAAATAATTGAATAAATTTTTTTTTATTATTTTACTATAATTCGATAAAAATTTGAAATGTTATGTTTGAATTTCATGTTTCATTTAATATCATATTTTGCCAATTTAATTGAACAGTATAATTGAATTGATACAATAAACTAAATCACCAATGTAAATCGAGCTATATAGTCCACGAATCGATGATACACAAACATGGTTATTGGTTAAACAGATGCTTTAAAAATAACCATATACCATGAATGTGGATTTAATTAAGATTTCTAAAATACTATCTTAAAGAGTCGACGATAGTGAGTCGTTGAAAGAGAAAAAAAAAAATTTATAATAAAATTAGTCGATTCGCATTCGGATCCAAAATATAAGTGATTTTTTTGTAAAAATAAATGAATACGATATAGATGTAACATAAAGATTAACATAAATCTGTTATCGTGCGTAATACACTGCCACTGGACATGTAAATTCACGTAAAAAAGGATAAAGAATTTCGATCGGTCGATTCAAATTTAAAACTCAAATGTGATTTGAATCTTTGAAGCATTATTTTAAATTTTAAGAATATTTTCTAATTTTTCTAAAAAAAAATTTTTAAATTCAAAATTCAATAGTATATACATAATTTATTATCATATTTTTATTACTTTATATTTATCACATAATTTTTATCATATTTTTATTGCTTATCATCAATTGAAAAATAACTTTTAAATATGAAATTGTGATCTAGAATATTATATATTAATATGTAAGCAATTTCTATTAGACTTACCTATTAATTCATCACTTTGTTGGATGTCATAGTTGTTAAAGTTGTTCAATAGATTGATTTTTTTAATACATTCGAAAATTATGCTCCAAAGAATTAGTCACAGAACAAAATTTAACACTTTCACTGTTATCGAATAATCAAACTATTTACAATGAAATCGAAAATTAAATATTTATTTCTATTACTATTTATATGATAAATGAATAATGAAAATCAAAACCGCGAAACACTTTTAAACTTTTTAATTATAAAAGCGCCATCTGAACAGATGTTAACAGATGTTAAAGGAAGTTTTCATGGTTGATCGACTTAAAATCTTGTTTTTATAAAACCATCACATGAAGACCGAGCTTAAGGAAGAAAAGAGTATGTGTTAATAACAAAACAAAGAAAATCAAAATTTTTTTGTACATACAATTAAGCTATTAAAAAATACAAAAAAGTAAATCAAAGGATGTGTTTATGATATTCTCGCCTGGATGATAACGATCGAAAAATTTATCGATCAGTTTCAGTATCATTGTGAATGCATAGAAACAACTGGAAAAATATTCGTTATACCAAATAAAGTCTTTTTTAAGATGACTTGCGGAATTTCGTGAAAAAGTTACGTAATAAATATCATTAAGTATGGACAATCCGAATATACTAAAGACTAAAGAAGAAAGAAATAATAGTAGATTTAATTAAGAAACAAATCATGATCGGTAAAGAAAATAATGGCGAAGAGATATACTGAACCGGTTAAACAGATGTTTAAGGAAATTTAAATAACATATATTAAATACACATATTATGGATTGTAATGAATTTATTATGGCGAATATTATTATATTTATGTGATTTTTAGCTGGCCTCGCGTTCCACTGAGAAGATTCCTAAAATAAATCTTTCGGCCGAAGGCAAGGCTACCTGTTACGTTTAACGTTTCTGTTATCAAATTGTAAATATATAACAAAATACATGGTGATATTAATTGTACGTGTTAAATATCTTTCCCACCTATGATAAGTTCTTTTTATTCAAATTTTTTGAACTATAAATAAACAACTTAGTCTTAAGAAGAAGTCTAGTCTTTTTAAATATATTATTCATTAACATATTTTAAATAAGAGTATTTTTATTTGCACCAAGCAACCAAACAGAGAAAATATTGAAATAAATTACGGAATTAACACCATCTTTGGAATACCATAAATGAAACTAAATACATAAGAACAGCAAATATAGAAGAAAAATAAAAATAGGATAAGAGTTAACTACGCCATCTCTTGAGTATGAGAAAGAAACATTATTCTAAAAATATTTTAATATTATTAATATTTTTCATAATTTATAATTTTAAGTAATGCTATTTATAAATACTATGCTATTTTTAAATAATGCTAAGAATATATTTTTGATCTATTACTATCTTTTTCTATTTCCTATTTTTTCTTTATGTGTTTTATTTGTAACACTCTGAATATGATACTCATCTTAATTTTTTAAGACTCTCTGTTCTTCTCTATTTGTTCTTGGTTGGTGCATAATCACAAGCATTATATTAGATATCAAATCTTCCGCGAATATAAGTATTACGTTACAATTTCTAAAAACAAAAATCTAAAACTAATATAAATCAGAGAAATGTCAAAAAAGTGTAAAAGAAATTTTCGTGCTACAAGAAATAGTATTTCATGTTATATGGAAAAAATGATATAATTTTTGCAATGCATTTTATTCGAAACCATATTTCACTTGTACTTTTATCGTTTCTCTTTCAAAAGTATATCTTAATTCTTCACTTTATAATTATTTAATATATAATACCTAATTTGGAAAATATTAAATTCAAAAAATAAATTAATTTATAAAATAATATCATTTTAAAACAGTCGTGTATAAATAAAATATATAATAACGTTCTACACATTTATAAATAAAAATATATGTATGTTAGACAATATTCTTGCAAAGTTTTAAATTGTGTTTTTAATTATAAAACATTAAATTAATTTAAAAACAAAATCGAACGCGCGAATATCTCCAACACGTGTAAACGGTACGCCTGTCGATACGTAACTGAGACTTATCCCTACCCCACGAGTAACTGTAGCTCGATAGGCAAAGTCGCGCATCGATAGTATTGTTCGAAATATATAAACATTTATGTCTTTATGTATTTCGAATGAATATCTTAATTCCTTTTATAATTTTATAATTTTTAATATTTTATTATTTATAAATTTCACAATTTATTAATTTGTAATGAAAATATTTCATTAAATTTATTAATTTTATACTGCTTATTAATATTTTTTTAAAAATTATTCTAGAATCTATTATATGTTTTAAAAAGATTTACAATATTTACAGCATTTAAATATTTTTGTCGACAAATTTAATTAATTATTTGACTAAAAATATCTTTCTAAAATCACTCAAGAGATGGCTCTGATGGTCAATTAACTTATTTTTATCTTTATTTCGTTATTGTTTTTGTCTATACTTTCTTTATAGAATTAATTCATGCATAAATTTATATATTTATAATAAAGTAAAAAAATACTAAGATTTTTAAAAAGATCTATAATTTATATAATGTAATAATATATTTATAATTATAAATACAAATAAATTATTTTTAAAATCTGTTGATTTTACCAACTTTTGTGATTGTGTGTGTGATTAAATTATATATAATTCCTACACTTATTATTTTAAATCATAGAGGGCGTACTGAACACTAATTTTTTTTTACGTGATCGATATTTCAGAACATAAAACAAAATTCCATTAAATACTATGTCTTGTCTGTGTGAATATAGTGATAATAAAGTGATAAGAATTAGAATTAATTAAGTGTAAAATTAAATTACAGGTAAAATGAATAATAATTAATAACTTTCTAAAAATTTCTTTCATATGGATATAGTGATTGAAATATTATAATCATTATGATTATATCAACGAAAATAAAATATTATGCTATTGATATTAGTTAATTTTTATTTCTTTTTATTCTTCTTTTTTTTTATAAAAACAGAATATGAAAATTTATGTATGATTAATGATTATATATTGATGTACAAATTTTAATACAATATTTTCAATACAAATCAAAACAATCATTATTTCCTCTCCATACATATTAAAAATTGCTTTAAATAAAAGTGTATAGCAATATGCTTATTGGAAGAAGTAGATAGTAATTTAGTGCATAAGATACGTAATTTAAGAACAGTATGAGTGACGTGATGTCTGCTGAGAATAGCAGGCAAATGTTTGTTTCGATAGAGAACTCTGTATAAGCGTACAAGTTTAATAGCTGCCTGGACTTCAAAGGAACAACATGTATCGAATGATTGCTGTAATTCTTATCGTATGCTTGTGCTTCTCACCAATGTATCGAGCTATCAATATCGATGATTGTGGTAAGTTCGATTTCATTAATTTAATTAATCATCTAATAAATTTATAATTATTAAAATATTAAAATATATTAAAATATTTTCTTCAGTTACAAAATTTATACAATACAAAATATATTACCGTGAAAAAAGAATAAAAAGAATACGTAAAGTATACGTATAATATAATTGTATAAATTAAAAATCAATAACTTATTCCTTTTCTTTATATTAAATAATATTCTGAATAGTTAATTAATGTCTTTAATCAGTAATTTTTGAAAAAATGAAGAAAAATATGATATATTAAGTCACTTATATCACTATTATAAATATTATTTATTAATTACCTGCAATATCATAAAATTCTTTGTAAATACAAAACAATTGAAATTTATGTTGATAATTTAATTTATCTTTTCTTTAATGATAAAAATTTTATTATCTAAATAATAAAATATTTTATTTCGTTTTTAGATATATTAAAAATCTTAATATGATTAAAAGTTTAAATTAATAATTAATAATTTTAACATTTTTTTTATAATTTATAATTTATATTGTTAGAAATAAAGGCGTAATTATTTTGTTTTAAAGAATTCATTTTAATATAATTTTACTTAATTATTGATTAAATAACATACAATTAATATAATTGTATATAATCGTAAAAATAACGGAAATTCATCTTAAAAATTGAAAGTCATGATATATACTTGTCTAAAGAATTGCCAATGCTATATATTAATTTATTTACGTAAAGAGATATACGAATATATGAATATATTAATTTCAAATTTTTGTAACTTATAACTTAGCAAAAAAAAATAGTAGTACTTAAAACTAATATCTGATTTATTTTTAAAATATAATCTTGTTTACATAGGCTCAAAAGTGGGAAAACTTACGTCTATAACTTTGGACTGTGATATGACCAAAAGTGTATGTGATTTAATACCAGATACGAATGCAACAATTCGAATCGATTTTACGCTCGGTTAGTATATTTCTTTTTTTAAGTATTTTTTTTCTTTTAAGTATAGCATAGTTAAAAAAAGAAAATACATTTTTACAGAAAAAGATGTTTCAAAAGTTAATGCCATTGTGCATGGTATTGTAATGGATATTCCTATACCTTTCCCATTACCAAATGCAGATGCTTGCCAAACTCCTGATTCTGGCATTACATGTCCTTTAAATAAGGGTGAAACTTATCACTATAAAAATACATTACCAGTGCATAAATCGTATCCTAAGGTACTATCAATAATTATATATTAATCTGTTGTTTATATTATAAAAAATTATTATTGATTTTAATTATTAAATTATAGGTGAGTGTTACTGTAAAATGGCAACTTAAAGATGAAAATAATGAAGATATTATTTGCGTGCTAATTCCGGCTCGAATTAAATAGATATATTAAATGAGTATTATTGTTTCACAATATATTATAATTCTATTTTCAAAGAAGTATATATTTTACAAAAATTGTATGAAATAAATACAAAGAGGACTAAAAATGTCAATTTTTCATAACACATTTCATAATATGAATTATTTTAATGTACAAAATATACAAGAATTTCATACAGTTTTTATTGAAATGAATACATGTAAAATAAGAATATATTATATTATAACAATAAATAATAAATGTTCTTTTTTCAAATATATAACAAATTTGGACATTTTATAAAATAAAAAATAAAATTATTAATAGGAATTATTATGAAAATATGTAAAGCTCATGTTTATTTATAAGTTACTTATTTTATGCGATATTATTTAATTTCAAGCAAAGATTTAAAAACTTTTAGAGCTAGATAATTAAATTTACTTAATATATGTCATTTTGCAATGAATTTTAAATTCTTAAATATTAAATAATATAATACCCTTTAATTTTGCTAGATACCTATATATTTAGATATCTTTTAAAATGCGTCGACGTAAAAAATGTTACTTTTTTATTAAGTTTATTTATTTATCTAACCTAAAATAAGTCTTTTGGTATCTTCAGCATTCTCAAAAAAAGTAGTCAACTATCCATTGTATCACATTTATCCTCTGTTCTTTCAGTATCCATTTGATGGATAGTTCTTTTGGTTGTTTGTCTCAATAAACATTGTTGTTTACTTTTTAATGTTTTTTGAGCTTGATATATTGGTTCATATTCTCTCAATTGTGCCATAAAACCTTCATTAGGATTTATACAAAACCTTCTTTGTTGTACTATTGCATATGCACATCTAGAAAAATGTACTTTTAATAATTTCTCAAATGAATTATATAAAAAATTTTATGGAAAAAAAAAAAAAAAAAAAAAAA
>NW_006263366.1:1376481-1378745 GCF_000469605.1 Apis dorsata
CATAACATATGCTAAAACTAATGCAGCAGATCTTGATATACCAGCATTTCCATGAACTAAAACTTGGCCACCAGAATTTAAACCTTCATCAATAAAAGCTTTTACCTTTGGAAAATGTTGGATAATATTTTCTGTTGCTGTATCAGCAATATTTAAAACAAGATATCTATAAAATTCATTATTAGCAGGTATACCATAAACAATAATTATTTCTAAGAATATGAATTAATCAGTTTTATATTACATACTTAAATTTATCAGGGAAATTGGGTTTTATAAAATTTGCTTCTATATCCTGTCTAACGCATACTATATGAGTTATGCCATGTTCTATCAAAGATTGTAATTTTGATCGGCTAGCTGCACTATATGGACCAAGATATAATCCAGGTACCACTTCCTAACATAAGGTAACTATTGATTCAAACAATATATTTTCTAAATATCTTTTAATAAAATATATCCGTCCAATATACCTGCATATGTCTTCTCATTGTATAAGTCCATTCTTTTGGTCCATCCATAGAGACAGGTATTCTTGGATAATCATCAGATCCATTTTCGCTAGTGGTTTCCTATAGAATATTTATATTTCAGCCTATTATATTAAATTATTAGAAAAATTATAAAATATTTAAGGAAGGGTAATATTATTAATAACTAAAAATACATTATAAATAATATTTATTTTCAATTTAACATAAATTTCAATCTAAAAGTATAAAGAAACAAAAAAGATATGACATATCGTTGAACTTGAACACCTTTTTATAAGTATAGTAAAATAATGGATAAATTGCGTCTTTGGAAATATGTATAAAGAAAAAATGTCAATGACAGATAATATAACCTAAAATTCAAAGAATACATTTTTTATAATACTTTAAAATCGATTACGAATTGCATACCTCATCCTGATGAGATTCATTATTATCTAGAGAAAGCATACCACTAATCTTGTGAACTTAAATGCGTAGAAACGTTGAATTTAGATAAGAAAATGAGAAATACAATATTTTCTTTCCCGCGATCACGATATTGTTTTTTGAGGTAGCGGCCATTTGTAATATAGTAAGCTACGAAAGCGTTCTCTAGTGTAGAATATCTAAAATATAAATCTTGATGATTTTTTATAAATTTTAAGAAAGAAAAATTTCAGAATCATTGAAATCCATGTATAAAATAAATTATAGACATTAAAATATAATTAAAATAATAATTTTTATTATCTTAAAAGAATTCAAAGAAATTGCATTTTAAAATGAATGTCACTTTATTCGGTGATAACTTCCGGAAGCGTAAGAATTGATTTTAATATTTAAACTAAATCGAATATTATATCGAAATATTATATTAATTTATTGAATAATTTTATTTTATTATTATTACTAATAATAAAATCATATAAAAAATTTCATCTGTTTTCAATGTTTCAACAACAAAAACAAAAAATGTTTCTTATAATAATATTTATAAAAAAAATTGAATGATTATTCTTTAATTTTAATATTGCGAGATAGAAGTTCATAGTAAGAAAATAGCACAAATAGTATATTTTAATAGCGATATCGTTAACCAAATTGCGTAGCCAAAAGATTTCCCGTTTCACAAAGAAAAGAGAAACGGTACACTTTCGATCACGAGTCGAACGGTGCAATTTAGTTACGAACTGTTTAATACAAAGTTTTACGAGGCACCAATTCCCTGTTGCGGTAACCTGCACGTATTTTCTTCCGGGACGTAATACAATATTTTATAACTATCGCCACGCTTTCGCGATGAAAGTTCATGCATGCGGTGGCATCAGTTCGTAATTTTGCGTGCGTGCTTCATGTCATGCGTTTTACCGGAACAGCTGATAGATTTCTTAGACGCATCAATGCCCGAACTTTCGCGCAAAATAGTCATTAGCACAAGTTATTAATTGCTAGATGTGTAAATCTTACTAGCAATACGCGCAAATCTTCATTTTTTGATTTATTATTATTTATTAACTTCCTGTCTTGAAATTATAGTTTAAGCAATTTTTGTTTACATCATTTATATGTTTTAATTAAATGCTTTCAGCTGTCTTGATTTGATGGACTTATTATTAAATCAAAGATATTCAACGTGATCATTGTCACGAAATATATTGCAAATTCATACTGTCGTATAGAGAAGATGGCAGAAACATAGAATATTCTCTAAGTTTTTAAAAGTTAACTGTTATAATAAATTGGAGATAATTTTCATACAATGGAAGAGTTCATTTATCAGTTTTT
>NW_006263366.1:1379005-1388570 GCF_000469605.1 Apis dorsata
GTTCAGAGATTAGAAATTTTTAAAATGAATAAAAAAAATTAAATTGGAATTGCTTGCGTCATTAGTAAAACAAAATAAAACAATAATCTTGATTGTTTCTTTATATGCAATAATTTCTTTTCGATGAAGTCAACATGAATTCGATTGATTTAGAAATGATTGAAAAAATGAAATAATACAGTGATTCAAATTTACTGTAATACGATTTATTTTTTCATGGAACATTTAAAACAGTTAATTACCGATAAAATGCAATATTTATATATCATAATATATATATTTTTCAGTTATCAATACTTTTTATATCTCCAATTTTATGGTAATATATATCATACGAACTTATAAGCTTTAAATCTTTTCAGGTCTAATATCGCAAGATTTAACGCCTTCCTTTCGATTCAATGTTACAATTTGTGTTACGTTAAACAAGGGTTGTTAGATCTTTGCTCTCTTCGGTAACACGGTTGCCGCCACCATGGTCCATATAATTAAATAATTAAACAAGTAACAGCCGACGGCATTACTGCTCTGCCACATGGAAGTTTACTTTCTAAGCTCGTTGGTGTGTTCAGCATTCGCAGATATGGGAATCCGTGTTGCCCCCGGGGATCTGCACCGAGATTGTTGCAATCGCCATCCATGGCTCGTGAATCTAGAGCACTTGGCACACGTTGGACACACAGAACTTCCAATCACTACGTGTTATTAATTTATTTTCTCGATAATGAGATGTCACTTGCATATTTTTTCGTCTTTCTCCTTTTTAAAATCCACCTTCTTTTAGATCATTTCAGTGAAAAGAATATTTTTAAATTTTCGTGAAATAAATAAATTCGATTTTTTATTTTTCTTTCCAAATATACTCATTACTAGTTCACTTACTCGATTTAATTGTCTAGGTATGTGGAGAAATTAAAAGTAACGTTTGGCTATTCCAATATTTCGTTCAGTTGCCAATGGCCCAACAACGAAATATCTATTTCTCATATGAAACTCGACAATTGTTACAATTCTCAATTCAGAAATTTTTATTAAATTTCATTATCCAAATTATTATAAATTTAATAATAACAGACTCCCGTTCCTTGCTCGTTCCCTCGTTTGATCCAAAGCGATTAGAACTCTATAAACGTCTCGAATGCTGTATCGTTTTTTCCCTCGTGTTCCAAGAAAAACAAGTCTTATTATTTCGAGAACCAATCTTGCAAGTCCTAATTGTCAGGTCACCCGGTATGCTATCCCTTCGGCAATGTCCACTTTGCGAACGTACAAGAAATCACATTCTGCCATTCGTCGATCGGGAACGATCGAGGTTCACTAGGACAAATTCAGCAATTCTACCGAGAAGAAAAATGCACCGAGGGAATGTATTAGAAACGACCACCTTAACTCCCTGCATTTCGATCCATCCAACGTGAATAGTGTCACGATGATTTATCGTGTATTCGTAAAAGAAAGTAACAGCATGGAAAGTTATTTTCACTTCGTGGAAGATGTAACAGCAACGTTCAATAATACATTTCCCGTCACATGGAACATTTTTATCGTTTTTGTTACGCGCGATAGATCGAAACGCGGAGAATAATTATTTAATAAATCTCGAGGTAGCAACTTACTTACTTACCTCTCCCTAAACGAGAACGGCCGCGAAAAGTTAATACGTTCAATAATTTATACCGAAAGATTTACGTTTAATAAACCAGACTGTGATATTCGTTCAATAATTGACTGCGTATTTAATTGCCCTGTAATCGTATATTTAATTTACACCGATGATGCGATTGCAATGATTTAAACTAAAAGCGGTAAAACTTTTGCATGCAAATCCAATCTAGATCTCGATTCGAATACGAATTTTTTTTTTTTTTTTTTTCGTTGGTCGCGCGGTCGTCCGATTCATCGCTTATCGTACGATTTCATCACTAAGTTCTCTAATTGTTACGGGGAAGTTTGGAAAGTATTCACTTTGGCAAGAAGTTCCGAGCAAATTGATATTGCGCGTGTTCAGAGGAGGAAAATACGAGGCGAATTTCTATCGCGATCGAGCCACGATGATTCATCTTTTCCAGTTACCCCGGTAAGAACGTAAAAATTTAGAAAAAGGCGTTTTGTGCAACACTCTCGTTCACAATTATAATGTATTAAACTGTGGAAGGAAAGGATTCGGGTAAGAAGGAAGAAAAGCGGAGAGATTTTGTACTTTGCTCCAAGGAGACGTGAATGAATAGAATTAATTCTATCAGTTTAGTAAAAAATAAAGATAATTTAATTTTACGCGTACGTTAAAAAAGATCTTTGCGAATAGTGATATCATAACGTAATTATCAAATAAAATAATCTCATGCGTTAAGATGTTTATCATTGACAGATCGAAGGATCTGTGATTAATTGTATCAGTCACTGTTCATGCAGCCATCGAATTTAATTGTCGATGATATATGGTATAAAAATGTTTTAACAAATCGTTAATTTATCTCGATGTCGTGAGTTCTATAATTACGTCTTATATAATTTGAATGGCAAGATTAATCGGCGAAGGTAGAATTTTCAGTAAGCAGAGAGAATTGGAACAATGGAGGATCGCTTTAATTCCTCTGACTCGTAATCTGTGGCTACCGACCGATTTTATCTGAAGAGAACGAATTGCTTAATTTCTCGATGCACTGAACTTCCTCAACGGTTTCTTCGCTGTGACCGGTGTTGCTGAACCGTTAATCACGAAATTAAATTTTTCGCGATCTACACGTATATTTTCTATGTGGAAAACTCGGGCGTTGTATTTCGAATTTCTGCTCGCTCGACGGAGCGTGAATTTCTTTCTTGTGCGTTTCTTTTCGTGTTTTATCTTTACAATGTTAATTAACACGTTGACTGCAATGTTGCGCATATTTTAATGCTAGTAAGTTTTTTCGGAGTTACGCCTTATCGAACGTGTTCCGTTTCCATTCTTAAGAAATTAAGAAATTTCTTGTATTCTTAAAGTGAACAAAGCATTTTGTTGTTAGAAAAAAAATTATTATTAGCTGTCATAGAAGAGTTAAAACGGTTTTATAAATTTTATTTATTTGCGAGATATTTATTTTCCAGAATTATAATTTAATAAATTGTTTAATTAATGGATCGTTTGATGCATCATTCCATGGATTATGAATAGCGACAATTATTATTCAATAATCATGTAAACGATCCAATTTATAGAGAATTATATATTTTTGTGAGATATCGAGAGAATAAATTAAACGTTTAATGAAACGTAACTGTCCAAGAGATCGTGTTACGTTAGCCCCGCTCATTAGCAAGCGATTGAACTCGATTCATTCGATCTCCACTAATGTACAATTCATTTTCGACGTCGATTTGCTCGAGCTCTAGTATTTATAAATCAAAAAAAAATCGCTTCTCTTTGGATATCGAGATAAGGAAATGAAAGAAATTTTTTTTTTGAATAATTAAAAATTTATTCTAAAAATTGACGCATATATTTGAATTTTAATCGTAATGTAAATTTTCTACGTTCTCCATATCAGCTGACAGTTGTTATGTAACTTGTAGCTTGAATCGATTAAAAAGAATACCGTGGAATATTCCATCAAAAGATTACGATATTTTCTTTCATTCTCAATTGTGTTCGGAAAAGAAGAAAATGAAGAAAAATCAAAAGATAATAAGTTGTGATTTTGCAGAATAATTATTGTTTCTGCAATATCGTTTCAGAAATAATATCTTCACGAAAAATCGTAAAAATTTCTCATTTTTAGCCAACAGCGGACCGAAATGGTCGTCCAGAGAATATAACGCGGATCATTACACCTTCTAGATTTTGCAACCACTCCAATTAACATCCGCACGCAGGGTTGTCTTTCCGTTTTTGCGATGGTGTGTGTTCGGAAACAACGAGTGCGGCGCGTGGAAATTGCGTAAAAGTCCGAGTGGCGAGTGGCAAGATGGCCGAACGTTCCCGCGTGATTGCCAATGGATCGGTAAAAAATATTTTCCACAGTCGACTAACCTATGGAAATCTGGAAAGATTCACACGAAAAATTCGCTTCGTTTCCCTCGAGTTCGTGGAAACAAAGGGACGATCTGGGAACGGTAACCTAACTTGGAAACGTAATGAAAAGACGAGGATATTTTAAACGTGCATCGCTTTAACGTGCCGTATCTCGCATATCTTCGTTAGAGTTGCAATATTGTTGGATATCATTCCATTCTTGCAATTTTGTTGCATCTATAGTTATATATCCGAGTCTAAGATACGATTCCGATTAGCGCTGTTTATATTCAATGAGCTATTGTACGAAGCAAAATATATAGCTTGAGAATCTTATATAAGACTGGGAAATTTTGTTATCAGTATATAGAACGAAGAACAATAATTGTTAATCGTGATGAATTACACAATCGTTTTTTTTTTTTCGCTCTTTTTTTATTTGCAAAAATTAAGATCGTCCGTTTTAAGATTAGATCTCGTTTCTCTTTTATCCCTGAATGTACGATTTGTCTAATTAATCGCGGAGAATTTTTTTTCAATTTAAAATCTATCGGAAATCTTCAGGACAGATCGACGGGTCAAAAGCGTCGTTACCAGAATGGCGAAAGATTGGCCAACCGTCCGGCGCGCTCCCATGTAAAGGGCGGCAAGTTTTCTCGAAAAGGAAATCGAGCAGGCCAAAGGTATCGAGAAAAGTTGCTTTAGAGAAACCGTGCCAAGGTGGAAACTTCGCGCGAATCGTTGCAACCTTCGTGTGTCTGAAGATCACGCGCGAAAGAAATATTTTTCTAAGATAGAAGATTATCTTGCTCTTTTTTTCTTTTTTTTTTTTTTTTTTGTTTGTCGTTTCGAAAACAACTATGGAATCGACAAGCGTGACAATTAACGATCAGTATCGCTTAATTAACAAGTTTCGTATCGCGAGGAAATTATAGGAGTTTCTCTGCTTGGAAAAATTGAAAACTTTAATTCTAGATGGTGGAAAATGTTTTACATGGAAAATGCAAGGATTCGAACAATATGAATGCACAATCGAGAATTAGATATACTTACGAGTTTACTCGGATTCCAGTGGCTCGTTACGTTACAGAAAGTTGGCGTTTACTACGCTTACGAAATTGGCGAGTCGTAAAATCCTGTCTATTAGCGACGCGAGGAATAATTGGGATAAATAGGGTGGGAGAGATGAAAATTGAAACAGAATTTTACATCGTTTTTCTTTCTTTCCGTACATTTATTATCCGGAATTGCATAATATTCCTCGGATCAAAAACGTATACGAGGAATTTCGCCCGCTGCAAATGGATCGATTTGGCAACAATTTTTCTTTTCTTTTCGCGGTTGTATTAATATTTGATCGTAGAAATCGATTGTTACGATCGAGAATAAATTTAAATTTCAAATTTTACGCTATGCACTTTTACTTCTTTTTTTTCTTTTTCTAGGTTGCATCATTGCGTTAATATTTATTTCTTATTACGGGTACGATGAATCTAATACGAGAAATTAATAAAATTAATGAATGTTGAAATCAAACCATTGAGTATAAAATTTTTCATACGCGTTTTGGAATTAGATAAAAAAGATATTATCTATTTAATCCATTAAAATATCGTTAATTATTGACTGTGTTTTATTTAAATTTAGGACAATATAAAATTTATATATAATTATAAAATTTAGGACAATATAAAACAATTCCATTTTTCTTTTTTTTTCTTTTAGAAAAATACCCGATACACGTTATAACTTTGTAGCGTTTTGTTATAAATGAAAAACAATAAATTCACTTTTCTATTTTTTCGATTTAACGTAAAATTTTTTCAGCATTTAATGACTTTCTATTCGATTCAACTGAATTTTTCAATGAAAATCAATGCAATTTCGAACACACAGTTGTTGTAATAACTTTTTTTGCGGAAAGTATTAAATTTTAAAATATAAATAAATAATCTTTTTAATAATAGTAAATTCGAAGGCAACAAAGTACGTCGAAATGGAAAATAAATGTGGAAGGGAAACGTAAAATGGAAAATTTCATAAAATGATCGTTACGCCAATTTAACCGGAAGTCGGGCTTAATTTTTCGTTGCGCAATTCTGTCTATTGCCATCGTTAAGTTTCAAGATGATTGACACGATATTGTAATACTCCGGACATGGCAAAGATCCATCACGATTTAAGACACACAGATTATGAGTAGAAAACGACGTTTAATAGATTATCGAGCTTATTCACCTGTATATTCTTACAAATATTTTTCTCATAATTTATCGAAGCAGTTATTTACCTAAATTTATACGACAACTTATTTTTATATTCACTCGCGAAATACGTTAATATCGTTTCGCGGAAGAGCATGAAACACGTATCATGTACGTATCCCTCTTTCCCAGATATTTTCTCCATAAGTACAAGCGTAACACGGAAAGATCGGCACGATTTGCAACTTATATAATAAATGCAGATTAAATGTAAATCACTCGTCGCGTTAATTTCCAATTAAGAAAAGTAAAAAGAAAAAAGAAAAGAAAAATCAATTCGATCGTTCGAAGGAAACGACGTGCACGAATCCTTGATGAATTTTTCTTATGATCTCCAACTCTCTCGTTTCTCCTCGCCATCGGCAATTCCGTCGCTCCACGAGCAAACTGGGTCAATTTTATACGGAGATTTCGATTTTTTTCTCCCCCCCCCTACCCGAAACAAACACTTTTCTTATTATAGAGGAAGAAGTTCGAAAATTTCCAGAGTGTCATCGCGTTGAGTTGACGGAAGTGAAACGATTCTGCGGTCAACGGAACACCGAATAAGGGGTCCGAAAGGGTCGATCGGCATTGGTGAAAGGGGTCCGTATGCAATGCAATCGTTGTACCCCCGCCTCATCTTGGCTCGTTGGGCCTGGGCAGGGCACCGCTATAAAAGCAAACCACGTCGCCCCTCAGATACGTAGTGTTTTCCCGTGTACTGCACAAGAAAAATCACCCACAATGAAGTTCGTCGTAAGTTTCTCATCAGTTGCCAACGAGTTGCTCGTAGTTTCTTCTCGGGCCTCGTATCCATACACGTATCCATTTTGCATCTCCATTTTAAAATTCACCATTCGCATTATTCTTATATTATAACTGTATTCATGCATCTCTTTGAATTTCGCCTTTTCGAAGTAAACGGAACCAGTTCGAGTTGGAAATATCGAGTTAATATTTTCTTTTTTTTCTTTTTTTTTTTTTTTTTATAATTGCAGATTGTCCTTTTCGCCGCTATGGCTGTTGCCAGTGCTTACCCTGGATACTTACACGCACCGGTAAGTAAAAACAAAAGTTTCTGATAATTAATCCGATTCGATTTTTTCGCCAATCGAATTGCGTTCTACTGCACGTTGCGTAATAATCTTTCGATTTAATTTTATCTAAGTTTCACGAAAGGAGAAATTTATTCCATACCATTCACTCTGGACCTATTAAAAATATAACGCTTTATTTTATTTTATTTTTTCAAACGTTCAACATCTTAATTTCACTCTCGTAACAATTTCCGCACAACACTGAATCCACGAATGATGCGAGACCATTCCAAGGCACTTCTTCATAATCGATAAACAGTAAGCTATGTATCGTATCTCTAAAATTTTAACCCTTCTCTTAACTCTATTTCGTCCAAGTCTTACTTGACGAGACTTGGGCCGCTCCAAAACTCGAATCGAGAAGAAATCTTTGATCATCGTACGTCATCACTCATCTATTTTCACGTCTTTCTTTTATCGTTTATCCACTGGTTATCTAAATCTAATCTGCCGAAAACTGGCGGCACGAATGCGCTCTTCGTTGGACCGAGAAACTGGACACGCTCGGCGGTAACCAAACGTAACCAAAAGTTTCCGCATCGAAATTTAAAGAGCAGTATTGAAAAGGATTTTTGAAATATACATAGGTAGTGGCGCAACCATGGCTAGCACCGGAAGCTTGGCCAGCACCCGCACCTACGTACGTTAAGGTCCCTCAAGCACCAATAGTCAAGGTATCGGCTCCTCAGGTAACGAAAAGAAAAAAAAAATAATTTAAGATTAATATCAGGTGAAACGAAGAATCGATAGGAGAAAATTTTTCGTTTTTCGAGCGTCCAATATCCGTAAAATATAACATTATTCAAAAAGTGTACGTATACACGTTTCGTTTTCATCTATTTTCTCGAGTATCACTTTTACCATTCACCTAGCGAATATCAGCTACCTACCAGCAATGTTTTATTTCACCTTGACAACAACTAATTTCATTTTCTCGAGTTCAATTTCAAAATCAATCTTCCTGTACCACCATTACTTTCTTTCATTTATATTTTGACTCTTCGCCGCCTCATGCGTGTTCGATTTCGATTCGAATCGTTACCGCACCATCGATAACTCCTCATTTCCCACGTCTAATGGTTCGTCTAAAGCGGAGCGGTGGTTACGAATCACGTAACTTAACTTTCCAATCAATCGATGCGATCGTATCTCGATCGCCGTCTAATTGAATTGTTCGTTAACCAACGTTAACCAACAGCGTTTGCAAATCCCCCTTAACGAGGATTGCGGTTCTGAATCATCGTTCAACGATTCCTTCCAATCCCTTACTTATGCAACCGCATAAGGAGTCGCGAGATTTTCTAACCGCTCCTTCAGTTCCTTTCTTCCGCGTTTATTATCCGCTCGCGCTTAAGCTCGCGGCAACTCGCTTCGACGAGTTTTCTTCGACGTCGAGCACCAGAAACAGAAATTTCTTACGGACCTAATTATCTCAGCTGACCGTGTCTCGAGTAAAATTAATTTAACGTCGGGAAAAATTTCGCAGGTACATGCTCCGGAAGTCCACCAAGTGCTCCAGATTCCGCAACAACCAGCTATTCCACCCCCACACCCCCAACCCCTCAACATTAAGATCCCCCATGTGCCAACCGTGAAGATCCCGTACCACGGACCCAAGGTCGCGACACCTCACCTCGTCGGCGTCGAGCACTACGTGGAGCCTCAGATAAAGGTGGTGAAGGCCGCCCCCATCTCCCATCATCCCTGGGATTAAAGTTCCGCACGGCACCAACTGAACTCGCTTGCCCAGGGTGAGCATCAATCCTGGACGAGCCGTCCCGAGGTGCATCTGGAGTAGCGACGCTTCACGAATAACGATAACCATGGCCAACATCGAAATTTTCCTGGCGGGAAAGAAGCTCGAGACGATATACATTTGAAGCATCCGACCGTTTGTCGTTCTGCCAACGCTCGAGTTCTTCGTTCTCGAAGAAGGGGAAACTCAAACCCCTCCCCACCCTCCAAATATCGACCGAGGAATCATATTAATCGGAGGGAGAAAGTATTGTCGATCAGTATTATCCAACGAGTAAACGATGGACGAGGAACGTCGAGGTTGTGAATCACGATCGACGAGGATCAAGATCGACGGCCTCAGGATCGATGGCCAAATCGAATTTCTTCTTTTCGACACCATCCGAACGCTCAGGCAATTTTCAATCTCGAGGGAAAAGTTATTACGTTACGTTTATTTCGATCCTCTTCCTTTTTTTTTTTTTTTTTTTTTTTTT
>NW_006263366.1:1388827-1408512 GCF_000469605.1 Apis dorsata
CTGTATTTTGCCCCTCCATCCCGCCCTCCCCTCTAACTCTACTTCTTCTTTTCTGGGCAATCTCTGGTAAAAATTTTTGTGCGGCATTTGCGTGATATTGAAGAAGACATCGCGACATCGGAGCCTTCATTGTATATTTTCTTCTCTTCTTTCCGCCTACTCCTCCCTCCCCCTACCCTTATCATACTTTTGCAACAACACTTTTATTTATTTTCTAATAAAAGTTAATTTTTATGTCTTGTGATAAAACATTGGTGTGCTCTCTCTTTCAATCGTCAACGATTCATCCCTTTCTTACATCCATCGTCCAACAGAATTTTAAATTTCACTCGATAAAAATATCTTTATCAATCTCTCTTGTACGATTTATAATTTCAATTTCTTTTTTTATCTTTTTTCAACGCATAAATTTTTATCATTGCACGATGACACACGTTCGATGCATTCGTACACAACACGGAAATTCTCTTAGATATAAATCAATCTAATGTCGCCAGGGTAACGAATCGTCCAAACAAAAACTTACTGCCATTATTTTCGCAGAGTATCGTGTTTGTATGAAAAGCAGCAGCGAGTCCTACCAATTTACCGATCGATCCCATCGAATTTCGAAACGAAGGTTTTTTCGATCGATTCAATTAACTTCTATCTCATTATCGTGATCGACCCCTATCACACTTGCGAAAATAATATGAGCGCAAATGCAAAAATATTCAGATTTGTATCAATCCTGTTTGAAACGAATAAGACCACCCTCTTTATTAAAACACGAATTCTTTGAAAACAATTACTTATTGGGTAATTTTTACAATTTATAGACATTGTTGCACACCTCTGACTATGATAAAAAGGAAAATGCTCAAGAGGCCACACCGTAGAAATTACGCAACGAGAAAGTGGCACGAATCATAAATCGTTCTAATTCGATGCAGCGGTATACACACACAAAAAAAAAAAAGAGGAGGAACAGAAATAGAAGAATTAGAAATAAGATTGTTAGAACGTGAAATGACTCATTTCGAAGATAATAAAATTCAGAATTTCGAGAATTTTCGCGCATCGAGAAGCTCGCAACAAGAGTTATAACTGTTTTGAATTTCTTTTTCTTATTTTTTTCTTATACAGTAAAAAAATTTTCAGGAAAATTTTGTATATCGATTATTTCGATTATTGATCCTACAACTAATATAATTATAACCTTTCACTTAGACCGATTGAAAGAAATTAGATCGTTTTTCCGTACACATTGGCTTATAAATACCCCATCGATCACCTATCCTGTATTTCATTTCGTTTAGTTACGTAAATTTGATACCACTAGTCTAACATAATAAATTACGGTTGAATTTTTCATTCGAATCTTTTTCATGCTGGAAAGAACACGTAACAAAACGTTTCGAGGAATACGAAGCTCGCTGTCTAATTAGTTAAATTACTTATTTACGTATTTACAATTACCGATTCTTGTGTAATCTTTGGTAATTCTTAGACGCATGGAACATATTAAGTCTGGAGAAACTTCATTTATATAATTGAGAAATATCGAGGCTGAAATAATAAGTTTCGAAAACATTTTGTTTTTCATAATTAGTAAGAAATCAAGATACGAAACGTCTTGTATCTATTCATCTTCGCATATATATTTTCTTAACATCGTATTTACATTTATCCAACATCGATCTTCCTCGTCAACTTCTTCTTTTCCACAACTTGAGCACAACTTGATCAATCACGCTTGATCGTCCCTCGCTTGATCGTCAAGAAGCAACAGAAAAAAATGAAAGGTAACGCAATCGTTCTCCTCGACCTGCATTTGAAAAATCACAATCCCCCGAAGCACGTATCGTACTTCAAAAATGTTAATTACATTTAACGAGTGTGTCAGGTACCGTTCGATCAGACGCACGAAAGGGAGAAAAATATTGCGAAGAATTCACAACGAATTCTGCTCCCAGCTATTCCCCCCTCAGGCGGTCCTCGTCATTGCAATTCAGTGAAAATTCTTTTTGCGCGCAACGCAATCCACGATTTTTTTTATTGGACAATCTCGAGGCATTGCCCATATACGTGTTGGAAATATGTAAAGTACATTTTGCCACTCGAAGGCGTGGAAATGTTTTATGTTGATTCTCTGGTCAAGTTACTCCATACTTATTCCAGAAGTCGAAACTTTGATCGAACGCAGATGTATCCTATTTGAAAAATTTTCGTTTTTTGTTCTACTTTATTTTAGAAGTTTATATCGTGCTGTTCTCAATTGAAAGAACACTTTAACCGATGAAAGGACGTCGCCCGTTTCCGTACTACTATGATACATCGATTCACTGAAATATTATTTTACCTACTATTATTGATTACTTATATTTGCATATTTTAAACGAATCGAGTAACGTTGTTTATCCGATAAAAATATTTATACTATGTAATTCAGTGGCTTTTATTATCGGCGCCTTCAATTTAATGCGCAAAAAAAGTGTTCTCAACAAAAATAAATTGTTTGTTTCATATATTCATTTATCATTAATCTTTACTAGATTACAGGTATAATTGAAATGATATTCACCAATTATGTGAATGAATAATGGAATAATAAAAAATTATTTATTTAGTTTTTCCCATACAGTAATACGTACATACATCATTAATACGCAGTAGACGATAAAATCTAATTATATTTTATTTTATTTATAAAAAAAAAAAGTTAAAATTGTGCAAACGTCACGATTCCAGCGAAATTTTATTTGCGTAAAATAGAATTTCTTAACGCGAATTAAATGATAGTGCAATTTCTCTTCAATTTAATTCTTATTTTACCCATTGTCATTGTTTCTTTAAGGTAAACAATTACGGAATAAAAAGTAAGTAGCTCGTTCTATAATGAGAAACAAACCTTGTGAAGAGTTTCTCAATACACGAGGACGAATATCGATTCACGTTTCAAGGAAGCGCATGTTTTAATGATAAACTTTGCATACGTCAATTATATCGAACAACGTATAATTCTATTTCTTAAATGATCAATCTCGATCTCACAATCTGTTTAACGCAATATCAAAGATATGACTATTTTCCTATTATCCTCGTTAAAAAATATCCTCGACTTGGTAATCGAAACTTACCAAAGAAACGAATCCTATTAATTCCTCTACTATATAAATGCTTATATCTCTATATAAATAGAAAACCAGCTTGTATCTTTAACTAACTTTAACTATAAATCGTAACAGTATTTATCTCGATTGAATAATTTTCTTTGACTAACTTTCACCTAGAATCGCATCTTTTTATCCAAGTTCGCGTTCTAGTTCACATAATCGTCTGGTTACCCTTAACAGGATAGATCTCGTTAAAATGCTTGACCGTCCACGGAGACAAATTCTCGTTAAAAAAAAGTTTCGAAAAGGGGATATAGGCGGCGAAGAAGCGGCGTGGTGCGGGAGCACCATTTCAATGGGGGTGGAACACGTGGCCGAGGGGTGAATGTAACGACGCGCACAGGTGAAGATAGATCGGGTTTGTTCAACGTAACAACGAGAACCACTGGCAAAGCAGGAAAATGTGAACGTATGGATAGCCCGTTGTCCCTCGAGGTTGTTCAGTGTCGTCAGTTCGATCCGGTCACTAGGCCATTCACCATGAACGAGCGCAGTGAGTATATTTCTTACTATTTATTCATTGTTTCCGGTGATACCGTGTATCCCTATATAGCATGCTTCAAACTTCTCTAGTAAGTATTTTCTCCCTTTATAATCGTGTCAAGTTCAATTTTGTACGATTTCAATACGAGAGAATTGGAATGGAATTCTTTTTTCATCGTTGCTAAAATCTTGGTGCACTTTCAACGATGATAATTTTTAACTTGGATCGTAAAAAAATTCGAAGAATTGAAAAAAAAATGATTTATATAACTGCTTCAAAAATTAAAAATAAATATTCCTATAAATATCATTCATTACTTGACTGCTTAATTGCAAATTAATAAATATTATATATACAATTGCAAATTGTATTTCCATTCAATTTCGTACTTTATTATTTTTCTTTTAATCTTCAGAGGATGAAACGCAGTCAATTTACACGGTCACCAGCCAGCAGAACTTGGTACCGATAAAATCCAGAAACGCCTAGTAAGTGAGATCGACGTCTGCCGGTTGTCTCTGCTCGCCTACTTATTAAGTCGTGTTATGACATGTATCAAATGAGGAAACCTTTAATTTATTAGATTTGTTTTTCTTTTTTCTTTAGCCTAAAGAAACGAAGACACGTACCGAATTTAATGATGATTGCATTGTTTCTCCTGATGGGTCTATCTATCCTAGCGGCACTGGTGTTTTCTATACTTTGTAAGGAATTTTTATCGAACGTGATCTTGCTTTTTCGCATCATTTTACGAAGATCAAGAATTTGGGAAATAAAATTTATTATCAAATTTCGTTATTTTTTTAATTTTCAACTATCGTATTTTGACTTTTTTTTTTCTTCAGATATAACCTACAGACCGACGAAACTCTGCGAAACAGACAATTGCGTTCGTATAGGTAAGCGATTAATTGATTAATCAACTCTGTGATATTCTATATCTCTGTGATTACGATTGGAAAAGATTTGATGAAATTTTCGTTACTGTAGCTGCTAGTTTGAAAGAATCTATGGATACGTCCGTAGATCCTTGTGACGATTTTTATAAGTAAGTATACATTCTGAAAAGTTCTGATTATTGACTGTACATATCTATGGCATACGTTTCAGAATTGCGAAGTATATACGAAGTATATTTTTCAATGTCGTGCAATGGTACACATGAAGTGTTCAGGCTTTCGTGTGCAAATACGATACGATCTTTATCTCCGCATTTTAACGTTCAATTCCTTTCCAGATACGCATGCGGGAAATGGCAGGACGAGCATCCTATACCTGATAAGAGTTTGATTAATTCGTGGTTCGACGAGCGTTTAGAAAAAATATACGTAAAAATCAGAGAACTGTTACGGGAAAATAGGACGGATAGCAACGAACCGTGGGCAGTATCGCAGGCTAAACTATTGTATAGTAGCTGCATAAACGTGCGTACGTTGCCATTTTGATAATAAATGATTTTTTCACTTTCACTTTTGATGAGGAAAGTATTGAAATAAAAAATTCTTTCGAAACATTTCTGCTAATTTGTTTCTCAAGTTATTGAATTTCCATATTCGATGAAAAGATTAAAAAAAGAGAGTAGACCGTCGAACGCTCGAGTTAATTTTCAGAGGCGACGAACGAGCTGGGACTGACGCCGTTGTTCGATGTATTGAAAGAGCTCAGTCTACCCCCGGTTCCTGCGGCCATCACCAAGAAAACGAGCGATTACATCGAACAAATAGCCAGGGTGAAAAAAGTTCTAGGAAAGGACGTGTTCTTCCGCTTCGACATTATTCCCGATCCTCGAAACAGCAGTGAAAATGTAATGTTTCTCGACACACTGATCATCAATAATCCATTGCCCAAGTAAGGATCATGTGTTACTCGTTTTGAGATATTTATTTTAAACGTGATTCGATTAATCGAACGATCGAATTTTTGTATCGTTAATAGCGAGAAAGAATTGGAGAAACGATTGCATTCGATCAGATCAAGTTTCCGAAGAATGGAGAACGAGGAGACGGATGAAAGTGAAGATAAACTGAAAGATGTAGAAATCACGTACATAACCGGCATAATTAAGCAAATCATGAACAATGGAACCCTTGATACTTGCTCTTTAAACGATGAATCATTGCCGCTTGACGAGGAAGAATTGGAAGAAATCACCGAGTCGCTTTACAAATTAACAAGCGCATTTTATTACGTACGTTGTTCGAATAATGCAAGTTAATAACGATTACTGTTAACCAAAAATATTATTTTTATTACAGCTATCCCATTACGATGAAACCACTTGGCAAGATGATCCGACCGATGATAATTACATGCTGGTAGACGATCTTCAAAAGGTGACCGACGAGTTTGTGACGGAAGTTAACTCTACGCTCACGCCTAAACTGTTATGGAGACCGTTCATTGAACTGGTTTTTAAGGATATTGACACTTTAGACTTGGATAACAAGGACAAAGTGTTGATAGGCGATCTGGAATATTTGAAGGAAATCGCTCTTATGTTGACTCTCGCCGAGGAGGAAGAATTAGGTAAAGAAAATTTGAATTTCGATAATTTTTTAAAATTAACACATTATAATTACGCGATGTTGAATTTTCTTCAGAAAGTTACGTATGGTGGGTGATAGTAGATATAATCGTGCCACATTCGTCGGACAGTTTAAAAAAAATTTGGATAGATTACATCAACGAATTGACCAATATCGAGATCGGTGAATCGAGGTCATTCTTTTGCGCGTCCGTCGTCAACGAATTGATGGGTCGGTGTAAAATATAATTTTATTTGGAGTGTATAAAAGAAAAGTTTTTTTTTGGAGATCGTTGCGAAATTCGACGATCTTTTACCAAACACTGCTATAATTTTAGGAATGGCGACCTCGTGGTTGTTCGTGGACTCATCCTTTCACGAAGACAAAGGTAAAAATGTGTTGGAAATGTTGGACAATATAAAACAAGCTTTCGCCTCGATGGTTCTGCGAACCGATTGGATGGACCAGCGGACAAAACTGGCCACGCTGGAGAAGAACAGAAAGATGAAGACACAAATTGGCTTCCCGGATTGGTTGTTCGCCGAAAAAGAGCTCGACGAATATTACGAGAGCGTAAAAAATTGTTCATTCATTTTTAATGAATGTTTAAGTGTTTAGCGGCAATAAAATTAACTCGTTTATTTTCAGATAGATCTCTCGGAGACGGAGTATTTGAGCAATATAATACAAATTATTCGATTGATGTCCTTGAGCGAATTAGAATCCATTCATCTGATTAATTATAAAAATGAATCATAGTAAGAATTTTATTTCATTCAAAGAAACGTTGCTTGAATTGGAAAAGTGATCAAATGTTTTTTTTTTATTTCTCAGCTGGGCGACCGATCCAACGGATGTAAATGCATTTCATACGTATGAGTATAATCATATAAGTACGTATTTTTCTTAAATAAAACTCAACACCTAATATAATCGCACGATTATATGCATATGTCGCTTTTCTTTTTTAACGTGCATGCAGCTGTACCAGCAGGAATTCTTCAATTTCCTTTTTACGAATTGGGTCTTGAGTAAGATCGGAATTACGATCGATATAGGTATAGTAAATAACAGGTTTCTATAGATCGATTTCTCAATTTCAGGTCTCTGAATTACGGCGCCATCGGCTCGATCCTTGGTCACGAATTGACTCACGGATTCGACAACAACGGGAGACACTACGACAGTAACGGGAACGTGAAACAATGGTGGACCAACGAGACTATTTTGAGATACACCGAGAAAATTGAATGCTTCATAGATCATTACAACACTTACTACGAAGCTGAAGTAAGCGCGACGTCATTTAGATAGATTGTTGACCAAAATTGGCGATCGAACATCGGCGAGGTGTTCGATCTCTTTCTTCCATTTACGTGAAATTGAGTTTATAAAAGTATCAACGATTTGACTAAGCATTTATTCGAGCAGATAGACGATTATATCGACGGTAAACTCACATTGAATGAAAATATAGCGGATAATGGGGGTCTGAGAGAAGCTGTCGTCGCTTATGAAAGATGGAAGGCCAAACACGGTCAAGAGCCCTCGCTTCCGGGATTCACTCACCTCACTCACGAGCAACTTATTTTTCTTAGTTTCGCACACGTAAGGCGTTTTCATTTACTTTGTCGGATATTATATCGAAGCTCGATTCTTGAAAATGATTAAAATTTATAATTTTTTTTTTCAAGCTGATGAAAAATGTATCTTTTGAAACGCGTTGAACAATCCACATCAATATTAATAGAAACTTTTTTATTATTTATTTCATTATTATTTTTTATTACATTATTATTCTTTTTTTCTTGTGTCCCTTTCATGTCACGAGATATTAAATTAATGATAGACGATTTTCAAATACTCATTATTTAATATATTCTTGGATTTTATTTTCGATCAATTCGCATTTCATTTGCAAGAAATTTTTTCATTTTTGGATATTTGTAAAACATATTCATCATGTTTAATTTATTCAGATTTTTATGATATTTTTTTCTGCTTAGATTTGGTGCGAGATCAGTACTCCAAAATTTTTAAAATCGATGTTACAAAATAGCCATTGCCCTGGACACGTGAGACTTCTCGGAGTTCTCAAGAATTCCCAAGAGTTCAGCGAAGCGTGGAATTGTCCTGCGGGATCGAACATGAATCCCTCGAACAAATGTAAAATATGGTAACGACAGAATTCCTTGATCGAAAAAAAAAAAAAAACTCCTGAATTTTCTCTTCCTCGAAAAAAAAAGTCACGCTTTTATATTTTTCAATCTCCTCAAATTATTATTATTATTAACATCAATTATATGTATATATATATACTATAAGTGTTATATAAATATTAACTATAAAATATAATTTCATTGATCGAGCTGTAAAGGATGATTGTTAGATACTCGAGTAATCCAATATTCATAATAAAAGAATTTTATTTATTTATATTACACGTCGTGCATTCGTATTTCGCATGTTTAATCGGGAGATTCTTCATTTGTCACAGTTTGAAAATAATTCTTTCCGATCGCGCCAGCTCCAATCGATTCTAAATGCTCTCCAACAACGAACGAATCTATCTATCTATACAATCGACGATACGATTCATTTTCAATAAACATATCCGCCGTTGGCTTCCGTGGGTTGAACGTACTCGTTGGCTGGCGTCACGCTCACCACCTGCTTACTAGCCGATACCGGATTATTGACGAGTTCTTGATTGTAAGTGTCATCGCTAAGAATGGTGACAGGGGTGGTCACCTTAACCGGTTGGCTCGTGGTCAACTGCGACTTGGAATGAGCGCGCGAGGTCGAGGAGGAGGACGAGGACGAGGGCGAGGTTGAGGTCGAGGATGGGGGCCGTAAGGTGGAAAAGTTGGGCAAATACATGGTGGCGAGCTGGTAGAAGAAATTGCCCAGGAATTGCTTGTCTTGCAGGCCCTGATCCGAGATATGGATCACGGGTACCGATTTGGTTTTAAGCACCTCGGTCACGGAGTGTTGGGTCTCGACGGGCTGGTGCGACACGATTCTCACCGATTTGATCGGATCCACCGTGTCCACGGATTGCAGGGGGCTCGCCGTCGACACGCTCACCACAGGTGTTAGGCTCTCGACCACGGTCGGCACCGCGTGTTGCACAGGCGACGAGGTCTTCACGGACTTGACAGATTCCACGGTGTGCACCAGATTCGAGGATGGCAACGTCTCGACGGATTGCACCGGTGTGTAGGTGCGCGTCGCGTGCACGGGGGTCAAGGTGCCCACGGAAGATACGGGTTGGATCGGAGACAGCGTTTCGAAGGGAAGCGACGAGACGGAAGGCAATGCGTAGAGGGTGTGGACAGGGGCGCGTTGCAGGATATGCGTGTGTGGAGCCGAGAAGGCTGGTTGCGCGACGGAATAGGCGGTTGGAACGACGGTTTTGTCGAGCTGGTGGGACGATGAGAGGGAAAGAGGAACGTTCAAATTGACCGCGTGATCGACAGGGATGGATTGTAGCGTCGAGTAGAGGGAAGGAAGTTGGGAAGAGACGTAACCGGGTATGTTAAGGACTCCGCCGTAAGAAGCGTAGACAGTGGGCAGAAGAGTGTTGCCAAGGACGTTCTTCCTCACGGTTTTCGTAACCGAGGGGTTGATCTTCGCTCCGTTGGTAAAGTGTGTTACTTCTATGCAAGAGAGAAAGAGAGAGAGATTAGGTATCGATTGTAATTATAAGAATGTGGTACGATGCGATACGATACGAATCTCTGATGGTATTTTTAAAAATCTTGAAGAAATTTCGACGGATAAATTATTCAATATGCAAAATATGTGGCACGATATTAGCAATACTCGAATAGTGACTCGAATTATGTAATGTTAAAAGATTCTTACGTTTTACGGTAGGCCAGTGTTCAACGATGTTCACAGTCGATGGAGATCCTTCGTGAACTCGAGTGTTTACAGTTTTGACCGTGGATTTGACTTGAGACGCGGATTCGGTATTTACGGCGGTCTAGAGAAAATTAGATATGTTTTACTCGTTTGGAGTAATTTGCAGAATGGATAAATTATTGTAGAAAGTGTTAAGTTTACCTTAACGGTTTTATCCACGGGAATACCGTAAGGGGCTGGTGGCGGTGTGACATTTACCGTCTGCAAATAGAAAATTACGGCACAATGTGATTGAACTTCGTTCGATTTATTCTATACGTACTTCGACGCTTTCAACTGGAACCGAGAATGTTGTGCTTGATACTACTTTTTCAGGTTCTACGTTAACCACTTCAGCGACCTGAAGAAATACGTAATACCTCATGATTTCGTCGGTAGAATCTTTATGAAATAATTTTTCCCTTTATAATTTTTATTCCAGTTACCGGTGTGGAATATTCGGTGATAGCGAGGGGTGACAAGTAGTCGTTACCAAGAGGAGCGCCCGGTTGATATCCAGGGGGTCCATAGACGTCCTGTACCACGGATTTGTCATCAAAGGATTTAACTTGCACCACGTTGTCGAGATGATGATCGATTCCGTAACGTGGATCGCCTGGAAGAACGTCCCTTTTATGCTTTGGCTCGGGGAAAGCCGAGGAAACCGTCAAATAAGTCTGAAATAATTTGTGAGAAATATTATTTTCTAGATATTTGTTTGCGCGTTTCACAACAATTTCTTTTCATCTATAGTCTTTGATCAAAATTTTTAAATTCCAGTGAAAAGATGTTTATCGAATAGAAAAAGATGAAATCTATCTCGATAAAATATTTTTGGCTGTACACTGAAAGAGGCACCTTACCAAAGCGATCAGCAACAACCTCATGTTTACGGTATGCTGTTTGAATAAGGAGTGGAATATCATCCCAAAGATATTTCGATCTTTTATACTTGACCGATGTTCCCTCTCAGTTTATTTCGTAATCGGATGGCATTGGGAGAACTAGATTTTTTAATTGACTTTTTTTGAAGGTCTCCTCATCGTCGAGAGATGATCGTCGAGCGAACAAAATGTTTTCTGAATAATCCTCGCTTGTGCGTGTTGGTGACACTGCCGACCGAAGAAAATAAAATTCCACTTTTGTTTCAGTGTTGGTGTTCCTCTTCTCTGATCTTCCGTCCACCGATCTTTACTTTCGATATTTTAACCAATCATTATGTATGTGAACGGACGATGATTTATGCAAATCTCTATGCGTCTCTTTCCTCAACTTCGCTATCTTTTTTTTCGTTCTTTTTCTCTTTTCTTCTCATCATCGACATCAAAAAAAATGCGCATGTATGACCATTATCGAGCTTCGTTCGAAGAAGAAGAAGCTTTTAAAGGATTCGGATAACGAACGATGGACTTTCGTAAGATTTAATGGATTGTCAATCACCCCTAAGTATATAATTCGTATGATCCCAATTATTGAACGTCAAGTTTATGACAGCTTTGTGTTTTGAGATATGCATGTGGCAGATGTGTTTCATAACTTTCCAAATGCAGATGTATGCGATGATGTTTTTAATATCTTTTTTCTTGTAGAAAACAATTTGTAGAAAATAAAAGAGATAAACAACTTTGATATAGATCTTGTAGAATATATTTTACAAGTTTATTATTATGAAGATGATAGTAGACAAGTCTAATATTCTTGAATTTATTTTTTAATTTTTATTTAGGTTGAAAAAAAATGATATAAGAGTCATTGCGTGTATAACGTGTGTCCAACAGTTGATAGAAATATTGCAATTCATTTGCATTAATTATTTATTTAAATTAATGTTATATATTTAAATACGAATTCCACATCCTTGACCTATAAAAAACTTCAGTTTATCAATTGTTTTTGTAAACAAGATACCGATCAATATATATTTTATATGCATTTCCATCGTCAAGTAATTGGATAAAATTATTTTGAAGTTTCTATGATGAAATACAATTTTTTGTCAAGTATGTAATAAACGAACGATGTTTTGAAGAAAGAAATGTTTCGAAGTCAGAAATAGATGCCATAAAATTTTATTAGTACCAATTTTATGAATAAATTTAACGAATAAGAGAAATATATTGTTTTTCGTTTAAAGTAACAATAATTTTATTATTATTTTTTTAAATGCAAATATTTCAATAATTCATAAAATTGTCATTGAACAATTGTTTTAATTTCAAATTAATTTTCACAAATTTCATATTTTATTAATAATATTCTTTCGCGTTTTTTGCTTCTTTTGTTAGAAATCTATTTAAAAAAAAAAAAACTGTTGTCTTTTAAGTTTGGAGAAATCTTTTTCTACTTAATTTATGATGGGCAGAAATCGAGAATTTCTCTTTGTCCAAGCTTGTATTTTGGACATATCTAGATAGACTCGTTTCTTCGTGATAAATCGACCGATTCACTGAATAATTTAAGAACATCGATAATGCATTAATTGCATAACAAACAACTCCATAAAAGACATATATTAAGACATTCCGATCTGATAGAAATTCAATTGCGCAATCTCATAAATTTCGTACTTTAATTTCAACAATTAATTATCGAATCAAAAATTCAAAGTTAATGGGTTATATAGAGAATTAACAAATTATTTTTTTTTTTTTTTATATTTTTTCTTATAACTTAAATTCAAATTGAATTCTTTTCTTCCTTTTTTTTTCCATTGCAAGAAAAAAAAAGAACAATGGATAATAACAAGTACAAAAAGTATTTTACAAAAATATTTACAAAAAGTAAATATTTTCAAAATTAAATATCAATGATGAATTGAAGGAGATCAAAAAGTGTTTATTAAAATTTTTTAAAGTCATTAAATATGCCGCGCATATTCAATTGTAACAAATCGAATTTTTTGTTCGAATAACACTGTGGCTCTATCTATGAGTTATATTCGAAAGTATATAAAGATATATCACCATAGATTATATATATAATAGATTCTATAAGTCGGTATTTCAGAATACGTAATGAAAAATTTTATACGACGATGCATCTATTCTACATTTTCTTTATGTCTGTGCATAGATTATTCTCCTAGCAGATAAAGCAAGAATTAATGGTAAAGAGTAAAAGAATTCGTTTTATACTCACATAAGCTTATGAAATTCTTTTCTTTCTTTAATTTATTTTCAATTTAAACAACAATCCTTCTATTGCATTCGTGTCCATATATCTTTATATCTCATACATAAATGTCTTTCTATTGATTTAAATTTTGTATAATAAAACATTTTTACTTAATTTAAAATTTTTATACTTCGCTTTGTTAAAAAGCAAATTATACAACTATAAAACGCTGGCTGAAAACTTTTAGAGAATAATAATAGGAGAATCGAAAAAGATTTATTAGCACTGTAAATTGCAGTGAGAGTGAAGGTATATATTACCCTATTGCACGTGTATGTCGCAAATATATGCGTCGTCCATTAGAGAGCATTATTATGTTCATTTATGGATATTAGTTATAAGCTCGCTCTTCTACCGAGTTGCGGAAAGAAAAGACTCGCGCTCTAATTATCCCGATTATCTTCTACCCATGTCAGGTCGTGTTTCACTCAACTCCCATGGAAAACCATGTCAAGTATCATTATCCTTTTGTTTGTCTCTTCTTTGCACTCTAATTTCTTTTAAATAATAAAATAGAGAAAGATGATCTTGAAAGTAGATTCTTTGGATAAGGTTTCAAGTATGCGTTTCGATTATTGAATTTCATGTATATTTATTTAATAATTGTTTCTATTAAACTTAATAGAAAGTAATATAAAAAAAATTGGTATGTATAAAAAAAATAACATTGTGATAAATAAAATGAATTTTTATTTATAGATTTTTATTATAGATACAATTTTAAATAATTTTCCTCTCACGAAGAGTTCTTTTGAAAAGCTATTTCCGTTTTATACCTTTTATGACTTTTTACCTTTCTCTTGGAAGACAAACGAAATAAGGATAAGGTAATGCAATTTTTATCGTTTCGCGTTAATTTATTCATTTTTTGTCATATGGAAGATCTACGATGGAAATTCAATCGGTATCAAAGATATACTTTGTCCGTTTTATATAAAACAGATAATCGATATATAATTCGACACTCGGGATTACTAGTTTTCACCAAAAGTGAGAGGAGAAAGAGGGTTGACCGGTGAATGATTTTACTTTTGCTTTTGTACTGAACCGGATTCTATCGCCCTTATAAGAAAACTATTACTGATTAAACGCTACATTTTTTTCTCTCAAATCGGAAGGATACACGTTCTATTAGATCTATTATATACCATACAATTCAATTTTTTACATAATATATAAATATACACAAAATATACACTTTGCACCAAGAATAAATATACACTCGTACCAAGAATTGGGATTTTTCAAGGATCTCGATAAATTTTTCGTTGTCCTTCCTGTCACTGTTGGATCATACATTCTCACCAATATTTCCGTGCTTGGAAGAAAATATAGAAAAATATCAGTTGCAATAATTTGCACGAAAAAAAAGAAATTAAAGAAAAGAAATATAACATTTTTTAAAAAATAAATAAGCGGTAATTACTTACTGTTCTCTAAAATGTTAACAGCTGTCAAAATCGATTTGATTTCTTCAACGGATACTACTTTCCTTTGAATCTCGGTATAGGATCGAAATGCTTGTTGTACTCATGTATCATTCCGGCGAAGTTTTACAAGCAGCGGATTTGTTTCGCTCGCACGAGTGCATGCGAACGAGTGTGGCTGTAGAAAGAACCAGATGATCCAGATTATCCTTTTACTTTGGACGTTCTTTCAGTGTTCGAGAACGATAATCCTTTCACCGTTCTCTCCCTCGACCGTGAATAGTTTTCGCGGTTCGCATTTCAGAATCGTCGATTGCTCTCACCATTTTTTACAAACAGGAAATTACAACGCGGCCTCCGCTTCCTAATGCGATTTCCTCACCTTCTCTATCATCGTCCCTTCTGATCATATTGGGCGAAAAAAATTGAACGAAATATTCTTCTATAATTAGAAGAATTGGAAGAATTATTTTTAAAATACAAAAAATTTTGAAACATGTTTATTCTGAGTTAGATATGTAAAAATTGAAATCATAATTTCATATTTAATAATAACTTGTCAATCGAATGAAATTGATACGATTTCGATCGAAGATAAATGTAATGTTTCGATTGAACAAATATGATTTATTATTAATTATCATAAATATCTTAAACGTAAAAAGTAATCGTTACCGTGAAAAGAGGTGTGAACAACTTTCGTATAAAATCACGTAGAGTGCATACGTCAATTTTGACACTCGTAATTGATCGTGTAATTAATCGAAACATCCAAGACACGAGTAATTACGCTCGACGAAGATTGCGCGCTCGATGAAAAGACATAACAAGATAATCGCATTCACTGTCACGATTCATCCTTTAAAAGGAAGAAGAGAAAAACGCTGGAATCATTATAGAGAGTTGGAAAAAGGAGGAGAGGGAAGCTGCGTGACTGGGTCAGTTACGAAAGAGTAAACACACAAATTCCCTTTCGGCGCAGTGCGCGGAAGATGCAGAGGAGAGGATCGATCTCGATTGCGCTTGAAATCGAGCGTGGTGGACGGAGACCGTGGCGTGGTGGCGGTCGTCGAACTCGCGAGAAGAGCAAGGAAGAAAAAAAAAAGAAAAGAAAAGAAAAGAAAAGAAAAGAAAAGGGGAGAAGCGGAGACAAGACTGGAGAACGCAAGCCAGTCGGAAAGAGAGTGCTTTCTTCGTGGATCGGCGATGGTGAAGGTCCTCGTATATAAGCAACTGCCGGTACTGCAATTGTCAGTGTGATTCGTCCCATCGGAAACGCCTATCTTCTTACACCTACGAAACCGGATGACGATGTGGCGAGTAGTAAGTTTTAATCATCGTCGAGATGGCGAGACGCGTCGAGCAGCAATAATTCTCTCTCTCTCTCTCTCTCTCTCTCTCTTTACAACTTTCGTTGTAAATTTTGTGAACGTGTAACTCGAGTGGACTCGAACAGAGTTACAGGGTTGTAAAGTGTGAACTGTTCTTTTCTTGTCCATTTTTTTTATTCGGAGGGGGGCGTGAACCGCCCAAAAAGTGATTTTAAGCGGGAGAGATTTGTCGGAGAAAGCATTGCAAATTCTCTTGGTATAGATTATCGATATTTACGTGGATCTGTGCCTAAAAGAATTTCAACGGAGAAAGTTAATTTCCGTTCACTTGGGTCGGATATATAATAATTGAGATTCGTTTAATTCTTCTTATGATATTTCACGAACGTAGAAAGGATTTTCTACGTTCCTCCAGCTCGACTCTCGTCAGATTTATCTTGGCGTGCAGTTCGATGAACTTTAATCGCGATTATATATATACGTTTGCAGTTTTTGTTCGCTTTGGCCGTGGTCGCCGCAAGGGCCTCTCATTTCTCCTCCCTGGAAGGCCATGGTCTTCATTCGAGCGAGCCCAAGCTTATCTCGCAATCGGTTCATCTCAAAGAAATACCGACCAAAATCATCAAGGTCACGAAAACCGCGGTCGTCAAGGTGCCAGTTCCCTATCCAGTCAAGGTATTCCTTATTAATTTCTCCTTATATTAATTTCACAGTAATGCATATACACAATCCATAATAAATCTCTTCATCATCTATACAAAAATAATATTAAATAAAAATAACTACTGCAAAATTCAATCTCCCACAATTCTTTTGTACAATCCAATCAAACAAATCTCTTCAACATCAAAATTGGAAAATTCAAATTTTTCGCAATTCTTTTGCACATACAATCCAATAAAAAATCTCTTCATCATGAATACAAAAACGATATTAAATAAAAATAACTAGTGCAAAATTCAAATCTTATCAAAATTCGTCTTATTTCCACCCGATTGCCGCAAAATCGGACAAATCGATAGGAGGTTTCGTTGATCTAGAAATTCCTTTCTCTTTTGTAGGTACCCCATCACATACCGGTCCCGGTGCCAGTGAACCATCCGATCGCTGTTCCGTATACGAAGCTGGTGAAAGTTCAGGAACACGTGCCGGTCGAGGTGTCCAGGCCAGTCCCGATCGAGATCCATCAGCAAGTACCGGTGGTGGTGCCGAAGGCGGTCCCGGTACCGCAGCCGATTCCGGTTCCTCATCCCGTAACGGTGAACAAGCCTGTCTTCTACCCGGTACCACACCCGATTCCATATCAGGCGAGCCATTCCGAGGGTGGGATCGGAGGTGGAGCTGGTGGATACGATTCTGGGGATCACGAGGGCCACGAATCGGAGAGTTACAGCTCTTACACGGTGAATCAACACGGCCACGAGCAGGACGTCCAAGGTGGACACTTCCAACCATCTCAACCCGATTACGGCTCGCATCATTGAACGACATCATTTTCACATTTCCGTTGTACATATTGTCGTTTATACTATACTGTTTAAAGCCTGATTTGTTAAGTTTATGTTTTTTTAATTTTTATGTTTTTTTGTTGACTTGACGTTCTTTCCTATTTTTTCTTTTTTTTTATATGATTGTTTTAATAAAAATTTGTACTTTGTGAAATACTTGGTGACGGTCGATGGTTTCACTTCTTCAAACGCTCACAGTTACGGCAATTGTTCGATCAAATTATTTATATTTATATGTAATTGCGAGATCGATGGGATATCTAAGAAAAATGACCTCGATTTTTCATGCTCCGATAAAATGGAAAGTGAATTATCGTATCACGATTTGATGAGTCATCACGAGTCTGCATGATCTATATATATATATTTGACGCATGGATTATATTCTATTTCTGGCCAGAAAAGATCGATCGTGATTTGTCCAAGAATGGAATTGTATTTGCGATGAGCGAACGGGTATAACGGGTCATCCGGTTGAAACTGTCACGAGTTTTAACTCTTGTTTCTCGCGGTCAAGAAAGTGGACTGGAAACGCGACTGGATCGATCAAATCAATGGCGCGGTTGTTACAGCGTTAGAATTTTTATAAAATTTATTTTTCTCTCACAGTTGGTTGAAAGTATGCAGCATGTAACTGACCATTAAAAACTGTAATTGCACGCATTGCATTCTCGCGCGCTCGCGAAAAATGAATCTCGTTTTTTTTTCGCGGTTAAATGTCAATGAAAAATTACACGAGAGTGGTATGAAACGAATACGAGTGAAACGAGTGAAACGCAATTACGCGCCTTTATTTGTTTTCATTGTTAAAAATTCTTCTTAATTATTATAATAACGTGCATCGCGCATCGTTTTCTCTTCCTATTCTCTCACGAGGATAACGAGGAATCGGATCTCTCGCGAAATAACACGTTTGCATAATTTGATCGCTTTATTCGAGGAATACCAGCTTTAATTTCAGGGAGGGGGGAGAGGGTGCACGCAAAATTTCGTTAATCACTTGCGGTTAAACTGCATCCTTTACCCCTTTAATGAGCCCACCAATTTGTACTTCTTCCACGAGATATTTATATTATATTTACACACCCCGCCATTCATTTTGGATTATTACTACGAATTCACGACGTTGTCTAATTTCTTCGTGGAAATTCACGAACCTTCCCTATTTTTGCTTTATATTATTACATTATTATATTATATCGCGCGTATAAGTTTCTTATATCCAATCAGTGAAAGTAGTTTCTTTTAATAAATATCCGATATAATGTTGCGTAATATATATTTTTTTTTTTCTATTAGATAATTTTTATACTCGATCAAGGTAATTGAAACCAGTTTCGTAATATTTCATTTCAAAAGAAATGATCAGAATTACAAAATCTCTTTTCAAATTTTTCTCGATTATTTCTCCATTTCGATATTTCAATATCCTTATATATATATATATATATATAAATATATATTTCTTTTTTCTTCGATATCAATGGAATCGAAAAAAGGAAAAGAAAAAAGGAAAACACCATGTTTCTTTAATACGAAAACATATATTTATTTCTATGTTGGAAAACAAGAGTGAAATTACTTATACAAAAACAAAAAAAAAAAAGGACAAATAACCGCGATAGAACAATTACGTCGATTAACGCAAGATCGTTAACGCTCGCGGATTTATTCCTCTCACAGATACGTTCAAGAGAGAGATATAACCAATCATACCATCCAAAGGGGGCCAATCTTCGCATTATCGCGGGACAAAAGATTCAAAATATATTGGCAAAAGATCGATGTTCGATGGTTGGACTCGGACTAGTTGTTCGTTAGTTGTTCGATCCCGGGGCGGAGATCTTATTATATATCTTTAATCCGCAACTTTCTCTGCCACCCATGAAATCCAACTGTCGCTCGGATTTGGAACACTCGATAACGCTGTCACGATCGCCGAAGCTAGCTCCCTCGGATCCACGAAAATGAAAAGGATTGGTTCCGTTTACCAGGAGGAGTAGCCGCTTGGCCAACCGCCGTGATTGTATTTCTCGATCACGACTGCAGGTTGCACCACGGGCACCGGTATCTGTTTCACGTATGGAACGGCGTAAGGTTGGGGCACTTTGACTGCGTAAGGAGCCGGTACCGGAACTTTGATCGGGACCGGAACTGGCCTCTCCACTGGGACTG
>NW_006263366.1:1408602-1410241 GCF_000469605.1 Apis dorsata
ACGTGCCTGGTCACTTCGACTGGGTATGGTTTGGGGACGGGAACGGCGACGGGACGATCGACCGGGACGGCGACCGGCACCTGAAACAAAAATTGGGTCGGTTAATCAATTTTATGCGAGTACAAAGATCTGAACGAAGAGTACGAGGTGACAAGAAAGAGTTGAAGGAACGATATCTTTTTTCCTCTTCGAACAGAAGAGTTGTTGCAACAGTTAGATCATTGGCAAAAAATCGAGTGACTCGAGGACTTTTTCCAAGAGAAATCGCACGTGTGGGATTTGCAACGTTCTAAACGTTTACGAAATCGCGTTCACATTGAAACGTTAATTAACGTCCGATGATGAAGGCGTTTACTGCCAATCACGCGAACAGATATTCCAGGATAAACAGAGCGTGATTGGAAGCTCGAGGTCCTCGTCTGAGCGCGAGCTGATCTCCTTGATACCGATGTGAATATAGCGCATCAATATGTTGATTCGAGTATATGCAAATCGACTGGAACATTGTTTCCGTGGAACATTGCATCGAGTCGTTCTCGATTTCGCGATGCATTCTTTTTTCTTTTTCTTTTTTCTTTATCACTTTTTACCAGAGATTACGCACGAGCTGATCGTGAAGATCTCGTAACATTTTTGTTCCATTTTTTTTTTCTTTTTTATAGAAAGGGAAGGGAAGAATTATCTTTACCTTAACCGGGACAGGGACGTGTTTCTCGACAGGAACAGCGACAGGATGTGGTACAGGGACTGGCACTTCCTTGGTTACCACCGAGACTGCCTGGCTGATCGGTGCAGCGTAACTAGAGTATCCATATCCTCCGTATCCTCCATAGATTCCACGTTTGTCCTTCTTCGTTTCAGTAGCTTGCTCTTCGGCCAAGGTTGCCGCCACGAGGGCGAAGATGATGAGAAGCTGCAAGAACGATCCAATTCTAATTATTGAGATTCACTTGCGGCGACCGGCAAGAAATTTTCTTTTTGCTCTGCTAAGTTTTCTTCAAATTCTTTATATATTATTCGATTTCGAATAAAATTGGAAAAATCAGTCTTCGTGCACCGAAACGTTTGAAAAATAATAACGATATATATATATATTTTCCTTTTTTTCTTTGCTTCGACAAGGTATATACTTTGGATCCTTGGAGACGGAGTCAGTCCTGATCCCAGGCAAAGACTGATCGTCAAGATCGCGGAGATCATAGCGATCGTCCATACGGCTGTAATTGCTCACCTTAGCGTTCATGTTGGCTGCGCTATTGGAGTTGGTTCGTTGGTTGTTTTGCGACTGATGAGATAGCAAGAAGATCCACTGCTTTTATACGGTGTGACGACCACGACGAACCCTTGAAGAGGAGGTGGTGGGCAGTTGCGGACCTCACTGAAACGGTGAGAAGAAATTGGGCGTGGGGGATATAGGCAGGGGTCTTCGAAAACCGATCCAAGGCAAAGCTTCTTTTCCACTCCTTTTTTTGCGAAAGATAACTTTGTATCCCCACCCCATCACGGATTAATATCTTACGTCAATAACTTTCTTCAATTTAATACGAATCGTGTTTCCCTTGTAGGATAGTTTCTCTGTTTTCCGTGTATTCGAGAGTTACTAAGCCTTTAATCCCTTGGGATTAATTTTTTTTTTTTT
>NW_006263366.1:1410424-1415160 GCF_000469605.1 Apis dorsata
ATTAAATACGTAATAATAATATTCGAAAGGTATATTATAATTAAAATGATTTAAAAGTTAACTGTTACTTATAGTAATAAATATAATTATTTTGATAATTAATTAAAGTAATAAGTTTAAACAATATAAAAGATTAAAAGTCTAAGGTTAGTGAATGATGCCAAAAGACGTGGAAGATTTTACAGAATTTTTTAAAAATTTATTCTAAGATTCTTGAAATTGATTTTTTTTTTTCTTTTCCTTCTTTTTTTTCTTCTCTCCTTTTCGTTGGAAAGGCTGGAAATAATTGTATCGTCAGACATGTGACCGGATCATTACAGAAAGTGACCGAATTTTTTGTGTGTTCACGCAATATCTCGTTTGTGCGGCCAGCTGAAAAAAAGTAATCTGAGAAACTACTGCTATATCAGGTGATCGTTATGTTAACATTGTTGCATTGCGACACGCAAAAGTGTGAATTTGATATTCGAAAGAAAATAACAAATTGGACGAAAATTGGAATCGTCCTTTTTTTTTTCTTTTTTTTTATTTCGTCCCGAGTCGATCGTTTTTTTAGAGAAGATTTAATCATCATGCAAATCAAGTGATGCAGTGCAATCGAACAAAAAAGCATCGAGACGATTTTATACGGGACTACATTAGGAAATTCCAAGGTGGATCAAGAATTCCTCTAGTGCGCGTGTACTTTAGTGCGCGAACTAACTCTTCTTTATCCGTTCCTTCTCGTTTCGATTAATGAATTTCTACGTTTATTACCCATCATTTTAAAATAGAAATTTCTCCAACTAACCAAAACAAGTTGTACACCAAGAAACAATTCTTTTTAATTCATCTGCCGCTAGTCAAAAAAAAAAATCATCTCGTCGAAAAATTTGTATAAATTTCATACCATCGCTCGTGATCCTCATGAATGAGAAGGCAAGGTTTCGTTTACAGGCAAAGGGGATAATCATGGGGTGGAATAGTGATTAATGGATTATCATTTTTCATCCTAACTATCCTTTCATTCGAAAAAAAATTTTCGATGGAAGAACCGATCGACGCAATCGATATTCACCTAGATATTTACGCTTATAAAACGATCTCAAATTCGTGTTTCCAATAAGCAAATCCTTAATCCTACGTTTCTACAGTGATCGAATTTCATCAAGCGGGATCGATACCCGATTTTCATCCGATTAATAGCCATTGGATTCGGCGAATTTCAAATTCAAGTGCGGTTGACATTTCGAAAAACGCGAACGATCCTCCTTCTGCGTGCACATTTGCCTCGTTATAAATGGAAAGACGAGCTAGCTAGTATTAAAAGAGAAAGAGAGAAAAGAAGCGAAAGAAAGGATCTTCGTTCGTAGAAGAAATTTATGCAGAAGGAACCCTCTTGGAACCCTCTTTGTCCGGGGACGTCGCGCACCGGCATACCAGATTGTTCGCCGAGATTCTGATCACCGTAGTCCCTCTCTCGTTCACCTTGCTCTTATTAGACCGATTGTTATTTCGTTAAACACCGATGATTCATTACCTTGATCGGAATAAGCCGATTTTTCTAACCCCTTAGACAGCGGATAATATGTTTAGTGTTACAAGGACTGTTGCACCTCCAACAATGTTAATTGACCGTCGTGGTCGGCTGTACTTCTACCAAGCAGTCGTGAACGTGACTCTGTCTTCGTACCTTCACTTGGAAAAAAAAAAGAAAGAAAAAAAAAATTCTACCGTGCGCGCAAAAAAAAGTCGTTCCAAGTGCAAAGCTTTCGAGAAGACGTTCCAAATTTGGACTGTATTTCTAATTTCGAGCATTCCTGGTGTCCCTAGTCGACGAGAGAGAGAGACGTTTTAGGTGAAACCGGTGTACGCGACGAGGATGCAGGTGGCGATACATGGTTGATACATGGATCTCGATCTCTGTGCAATCGTGCGACGTGTGACGAATTGGAACTGGATCGAAAGATAGAAATTCAATTTTTCGAGGATACCAGGGGGCAGGAATCCCGCAAGAAGAAAGTATACCCCCGCTTCGTTGTACGCGTTGCATAAAATCGTTTCTCGGCCGATTTCGACACCGGAAACTGGCTTTGTCCTTTTTTTCCCTTCTTTCCTATATACACGAATCTCCACGGTCCGTTTGTTACGCGCTCGAGATGGGCTCGTTCCTCGTTATTGCATAACAGCTATTCGCGGTATATACGAAACGAAACCGTCGAAAATTCCTACGCTCGAATTTCTCTGCGTTGTTCAAACCTAATTTGGTTACTCGATTGTTTTCGCGTTTATGGATCAACGGATAGACTAAGAATGAAAGAAAGAAAAAAAAAAAAAAAAAGGAAAAAAAGAAACGATTCTTCGAGAAGGACTTTACCCGATCGGGTATTTCCCTTTCGAATTTCAATGTTAACCCGATCGATTTGATTTATGATTAATTGACGTATGATTTATCGTGTAAACGTAGAGAATCGGTTGGCCTAATAATGGAATTCTAATAATATTAGAAAAATTTTGACATTTAACAATGACGAGGAGAGTGAAATCATTGTCATAAATTATTTCATAAGGAATATGTCGAATTATTTCTTCAACGCGTGCATTTCCTTTCTCCGTTCATAATAATTATTTGAAAGTGGCGAAAGAGTTTGGATTTATTTGTAATTTTTAAATTTCAAATAACAGATAAAACGTGCAATTAAAAAAATCATTCGAAGTCGAAACAGCCCTAATAATTAAAGATGGAAAGTGATAAAAATGGAAAAAAAATAAATTCCGTCATCCGTATATAATGAATACAACATAAAATTGTGACGCGAGATGTAAATCTTTATAGCAATTTGTTCCATTTACATCGGGCAAAAGGGGGAGACGGACGTTGCGCGATTGCGCGTGCGAAGGCATACCAAAAAATTTCACGTCCGTGTTACGGTGGCCCCCCCTATCAAAACGATCTACGACACCGTACAGACACCGTTTATTGTCATGAAAATGAGCATGATCGGTCCCACGTTGCGTGACACAGGACGGCGACGAATTTCACCCGGCCGACGGCTTTTATCGAGAATGAAAGGAATTGTGTTTCTATCGAGAAAGAAAGTTCGTTGCGTCTCTTCATCCGTCGTTGAAACGAACATCGACACTTTTACGAGGGAAATTCGACCGATTGTCCGATCGAACAATCGTGAAATTTCAGAAATATATTCTCATTCTTTGATCGAATTTCGATCGTTCGTAACTTTCTTTCTCGAAAAAAAAAAAAAAAATCATCCTTGGCTTTTGAAACGAATTAAGAATATGCGTACGCCGATACAAACAGAACTGGACTACTTTTACCACTATCCTGTAAGTTATTATTTTTGAACAACTTTCTATCTATGATTGATGGATTGATGTAGTAGAAACGATATTTCATAACTTCTGTATGTATTTTCGTATTCTTAATTTCCCTCAATTTTACGATTTGAATACATTAATATTTCGAGATCGATTTCTATAAATTATTTTTGTTGTGACATAATGAGACAGGAATCATTTAAATAATATCGATAGGAAAGAGAACGAGAAATTTATCAGGGAGCGAAAGAATAATGAATTTGGAAAAAATTAATCGATAACTTTTTATCGTAATACAAAGATTGGATGAAATAAAATTTATGATAACACGGTATAATATCATAAATTATTGTCCACGTTAAATTGGAAGGAACATGGGAAGGAAGCAAGAAAGAGATCGATCATCTTCTCTAACATCTTAAAATCAATTATAACAGCGAAACATTAATTTCTGTCGAATAAACGTAACAACTGTGTAAACTGTACCAGATATATATGGAAAGAATTTGCTTTTGTTTCATTTGGAAAATCCTTGGTACAAAGTGAGCGTTGTCATTTCGAAATGGACGAAATTAATCAGATGACACAATCGCGTTAAACAGATGAGAATTGTAAATTTCAAGACACTCACACTGAGAAAAGAAACCTCGTTTCGATTACTCCCGTTTATTTTCGTGCACGAGAAACGAAACAGGTTTTACATAATTAGTAACTATTAATTAGAATGTTATCCAAGTTTTGACGTTAAAAATGATTGTATATTAGTTAATTATATAATAATAACGAATCGTTGAATAATTCGTTAATAAAAATTATGATAATACATCAATAAAAAGATAATATACGAGACATTCAGAAGCCGAGCTTTTAATTTCTTAATTTTATGTATGCGTGTGAAAAGGTGAAAAGAACTTAATAGTGGCTGTTAAGAGTGTTTCTTCGATTTTAGATTTCTCATAAATCTTCTGTAACGTCTTAATGAAAGAAGACGCGTTTGCAGATTTCGTCAATCTATCGTTTTCAACTGTTTCAAGATGGAGATAAAATTTATTTATTTATTTATTTATTTATTTAGAGAGAAAAAGGAAATTTGATTAGAAGTTTCATTTCCTTGTCGAATTTACATAGGGAAATAATATGAGTATAGCGCGACAAGGTCGATAATTAAGAATCACGCGTTAATTAACGGATGTCGTAACATGATCGGAATGTACGCAATAGATAATGACACGAGAAGCATACTTTCTAAAAATTAATAATGATTTATATGCGTTCTTCAAAAGTGAACGTGGATATTTCACCGTCAGATGTGAACTCAAGTATTAGTTTTATACAACCTTGCAATCTTTAAGTATTCGTAACATCGTTACATTTTACACAAACTACCTAGACGTTAAATTCTAAAAAAAAAAAAAAAAAAA
>NW_006263366.1:1415438-1418188 GCF_000469605.1 Apis dorsata
TTCTTTTTTTTCTTTTTTTAGGAACGCGCAGAAACTCAAACGTCAAAAAAATTGCGAAAAGAAAGTAATTTAGAATCATTGACGGCTATCTTTGACGGTATTTTTCAAGTCGATATTTAATTTTACGAGCGATCGAAAAAGAAATTTCAGTCGTGTGAGAAAATCGTAAATTAAATATTGAGCAATATCTCTTCATTCAAAATTCTTCGCTTGAAAAATGAAGACACTTGGTGAAATTCGACCCTTTAGATTCCTTTAAAATTAAGGGATGCGATTTATCGTTAAAAACAGAGAGTGTACATTGAAATCTTTGAATTAATCGTGAAATGAAGAATAAATGGAAGAAGAAACAATTTTTCATATAGAATGAAAAATTCATTCGTTCATCGAAAATTTTCGTTTGATAATTTAAGGAAAGATTACCTTTATACCGGTCAAATGAAAATTCGAAGAAAAGTTGACCGAATGACCCCGCATTTCCCGAGAATCTTGCGATATCTCGAGGAAAATTGTGACGAGGGAGGTTCCCAGACCGGGCGAAATCGCAGTCAAGGCTCGGTTTGAGAACGGTCGTTTCCACACAATGAATCAGATAGCGCTCATAGAAGTACGCGTCTGTCGCTCGAGGAAATGTCGAAACACATTTTATTCGCGAATTTAATTAATACCGAGAAGAAATTCCTCGACCCGTATTGCCGATACGACACACGGGGATCAAGCGAAACCAATAACTTTACGATCGTTCGAGAACCTTGTATAACTCGATAGAATATATTTCCTTGGAATATATTTCCGATCCGTTCTCCAATATTTGTCACATCGAATCAAATTTATAACATTACTGTAATATACTAGCGTGTAAGCTATTTAGCATATCTCATTCGACGACGAAAACGAGCGAACTCGATTCCGATCTTCTACTCGATACATCGGAGAAAAATTTCGCAATATACGAGCGTCGATGATATTTTTTCTTAATATCATGGTTATTATATTTTGCGAGCGAGCAAAATATATATTTCGTAATAGATTAATTAAAAATTTATCAGATGGTCGGGATATAACGAGGCTTTAGGTAGGTTAGGTCGGAAAGAATTAACAAACGTATGTTTAAAAAATATTTATAAAATCGGTTTATTGCATGATTCGTATTTACCATGAAGGAGAACGTCTTTTGGTACTGCTCTCGTCATAATGTCTTTTGCGATGCTGCGGGGGAGTGGGGGAGGGGTGGTTAGGCTAGGACGGGATGATTGGCAGATTGAAGGGGGAAATTCATCTAGTGTCCAAAGTGTTCGTATCCTTTAAGGAAAACGGGAGTTGGCTCCTTAACGAGGACTGGTTGTTTAACGACGACTGGAACTGGCTTGGGAACTTCGACTGGATATGGTTGAGCGACTGGTACCTGAAAATAATATTTTAGAAAGCTTTCAAAATCCATCCGTCAAAAAAGAAAAGAAAAAGGAAAAAGAAAGAAGAAAGGAAGATTATAATAGGAAGAGCGACGAACGTATCGAATGCACGTTCGATTCATTTTTTTGGATTAATTGAATTATTGAGGGAAAATGATAGGAATCCATCCCTTTGACTTACCTTGACGGGGTATGGGGCAGGCACAGGCACTGGGACCTTAACCGGAACCGTGACTGGAACTGGTTTTTCGACGGGAACCGCGATCGTTTTGGTTTGTATTACTGGGTATGGTTTGGGTACCGGAACTGGCACTGGGACCGGTTGAGGGACTGCCACTGGTACCTGGAGGAAGTGTTTATTTCAATATCGAATAGATAAATATATATTCACGATAAAAATATTTAAGAGGAAGAAGAAGAGTCATCTTTTAACGGAGAACCTTCTCACCTTTACAGGGTATGGTCTGTCAACGGGGACTGGATACGGTTTCGGGACTGGAACCGGAACAGCCACAGGCTTCTCCTGAATCGCGATCGCGACTTTTCCGTGGTCCAATTCTCCGCCGTACAGGCCTTCAGCACCATAACCCAAACCATACAAACCTCGCTTTTCCACCGTTTTTTTGTCTTCCTCTGCAGCGGCCAACGCCACGGAGATCAGTATCAAGCATACCTTAACCAATGAAAAAAAAAAAATTTTTCTTTTCTTTTTTTAAGAAGGATTTATATCGATTTATACAAGAAAAGAAAATCTCTTTTTCCACCAAATTTTCACAGAAAACTGTCCGTGTTAATTACTACCCTGTCACCATTCTCGAGATCACAAGAAAAGGGAGGAAGTTTCGTATCGACGCGCAATTCAAAAGTGTAGCAACGTACCAGAGACTTCATGGTAACCGGCTAATACTTTGGCTAGTGCGTCTTGACTGGTAAATTAAATTGGTTCTGTCGCATTGGAGGAAAACCACCCTTTATATAGGGAATTCACTTTCATTTCACGCGTACACCCCGCCAATGAAAAGCCAATGGCCGTTCGGTGCGCTATCGCCACACCTACCATATACTTATTTACCCACGATACAACCACATACCGTTACACATTATAATATATAATGTACATTGGAAGTTGTATAACATACGCGAAACGTGCGCCGGTCTTGGGCTAGTAAATAGAACGCGGCCACTTTATGCAGATACATATATGTATGTGCGCATGCATTTCGACCCAACTCCGCGACTCTAACGAGGACTACCTCCGCGGCATTTCGATCCGAAGAAACGCGCGATCGTGAGATCACTCTGGATCCTTTTCCGGGTCTAGATGTATATACATATATA
>NW_006263366.1:1418520-1423803 GCF_000469605.1 Apis dorsata
TATATATATAAATATAAATACGTGGCATGTGTGCCCTCATTCGAAATTTTTGTGAAAAATTTTTGTGTGAAATTCTGAAAGAAATTTTCTTCTTTTCTCTTATCGATCGTTCTTTTCTATCGTGGAACATCTTCGACGAAGAATCGAGGTAGAAAGGTGAGGTAAAAAGTTGAGAAAAAAGTTGAAGTAAGTAAGAAATCTGCGCAAGTGATTGAAAAAAGTAGAGAAGTCGAGAAGATTTTCAAGAGCTTCGATTCGTCTCATTTTTTTTTTCTTTTTTTTTTTTTTTTTTTTTTTTCTTTTGGATACGACTCGAAAAAAAAACCTAGATGACGAAGTATCGGTAGGTAAGAAGAAGAAGAAAAAAGAGAAGGGAAGAAAAACTGCCATCTTTCGAGAGAATAGGGAACTTTGGAACGGATCGAGCGGGTGTAATTAATTTCGTAATTAATTGCATAAATCAAAGGTGCGTATAGAAAATCGTGGAGAAATTATGTAACACGCAATTAGACAGAGAAATGAGTAGCGATTAATGAAACGAGAAAAAAAGGAAATTCGCGAATTTTTTTCCATCGAGCGGAGATATTTCCTGATTTTATTTCTCGATTTTCGAACAATTTTCCAATTTTTATTTTCTGTGTAATTTTATATGTGCGTGCAAATTTTCGATAGAAGAATATGTAATCAAATGTGTAAGAAATAATAATTTTACTTTATTTTGTCTTATTTAATTCAATAAAGTGTTGATCTTTTACGAAATTATTTCGTGAAATTAATGATTCAGTAAACAGTATAATTATATCAAACGTCTCTTCACGATTATTAATCACATCGAGGTATTTAGGCTTAATTAAACTTGAAGTTATCACAAGAGATCGATACTCCGAATATGTCATAACGTCAAGATGATTCATCGATCAGTTTCCATTATCTGGACCAAGTTAAAACGCATTTACCATTAATCCAACTTGTACAGCAAATTTCGATTGTTATCAAGTACAATTTGTATCAATCGCGTTACAGACAGTTTAATTTAAATCCAGTTCCAGCTCGATCCAGCACCAGCACTCGAGACACGACAATTTTATCTTCGACACGAAGTTTTAGACGTAAGTCACCGGCGGCGGCTCTGGCCCGTCATTGTTTCTTACAACAATTAGTAACATTTTACGCCGGGCCTATTTCAAAACAACGATAAAAGAAAAGATAAAAGTTCATCACAGTTAGTGAACCGAAACTTAGAAAGCGTGACGTAATATAAACGTATCGAACACCTAACTTGCCCGATTAAGAAGAAAACGTGTGGCTATTATCGGTCACGATCTCGTCGATTTGCACCGCAAATCGCCGTTTCACAAGCAATTCCTTCGACGCAAATCTGTCAATCTACATCTTGCTACATCTATGCAAATAATCCTACCCACTATTCACTTTTTTCCTCTTCCTTTTTTTTTTTTTTTCGTTCCCTCTCGAGGACATTTCTTGATTCGATCGACGAATCGTTTGCAAAAGAATGTATCGTTTTTTCTTCTTTTTCTTTTTTATTTCCAATCAATTTCTCGCAAAATGGATCGCAAGTGATATTTCTACTATTCGATCGATTCGATATTCCTATTTACGTAATACAGTTCCAGTAACGGCGCAACATTTTAACAAACTAATTTATTTAACGAGAATTTAATTCGGAATACATATATATATATATCGATCTTTCGGGTCCCGAAAGGGAAATCTATCCCGCGGTTGCGCGATAGGGACACGTTCCTTATTACAAAATTCTTCGCATAGCCGGGTCTCCCGTGACTCACGCCTGTCGATATAGCGAATTCCTCCTAAGCCTTGGAACAAGCAGCCTCGATATTACGTGTTACACATATGAAATCAATGGCTATTATGTAGCCGATTATCTTTCTTTCGGGATCAATTGTACATTAATTTGCGTATCCGTTTATTTTTCCTTCGTATCGTTTCCGCGTCGATGTAATGCATGCACGATTTGGATATATATATATATCCAAAGGTTCCCGTGCACCTTATTTCGCGTTCAACATTTCCTGCATCTGTGTGTCCAACTTGCGCACGCAACGAATGCATTCACGGATCGATCGATCTAGAAAAACGAGTTTGAGATTTCAATATCGGACAAGTCCCGTTGACGTCACACGTGCATATGCCTGCTTGCTGACCTCTCTCGAGTCGTGCCTCCAACACCTTCCTCCGTTTCCAATCAGAAAATATTGAGTTGGATCGAGATATTGCGAGATACATGAGAGAGAGAGAGAGAGAATGAAAAAATTCTGAAAGCTTCGATCGTGAATTAATCTGCATCAGTTTCTGCAAGTCTTTGATGTCCTTCAGTTCTATATTCTTTTGTATAAATTAGAATTTTATTAATAGATTGTTAGTTTCATGAAAAAATTAAGAAAAATCTCAATGAGATTGATGAAGAGACTCAAGGATCATACGACGTTTCTTTAAATTTATTTGGACAATTTTCATTTAATTGATATATATCCAATAATATAAATAACCAATAAATAACCAATTTTCATCGGTTGAAATTTTATTAAATTATATTTGCATTATCCCGTGTGACGACGATACACAATTTTTGTAACCAGACGAAATTACGTAGCATTACTATCATTAATTCGTATTGAAATACGGTTGTCTAATTACACACAGAGTTGCACACAGCCTCCGGTTTCCTCCGCGTTGTGTCATTTCGTGATCGCTGTGGTCGCAATCCCTTGTAACTGTTCAACCTGTTTTGAAATTGCTATAAAATTAACGATCTCAACGATTATCCGGTGTCACGGATTAAGTAACGTTTATTTTTATTCTCCTCCATTTGCGTGCACCAGCTTTCGGCTAGTCGCGGGGCAACGAATTGAAAACCGGAATATTAAACGTACACGTAGATCGATCCACGCCACTGATACGCTTCCTCGATCGTCGATGTTTATTAAATGTGTCGTCGCGAGTCGTTGTCTCATCTTCCCTTTAATTTTCTCTACGATCGATATACTTGTTGTATTTATTTTCTTTTTTTTTTTTTTCGAAGAAATAGAGAGAAATTTAAGGCAAGGTACGAAATACGACGGGGTTTAAAGTGGATAAAAGGATGGATTCCTTGTTGATCCTTTTTTCAGCTCTCACTTTCCGCCGGTGGTACACCCGGGTGAAAACCGTGCCGTGTTGCTATCAAGATCCGCCTTACGTAAGCGAAAGAAACATGCTAGCAAACTTGGATTAGTGCTTCATAAGCATTTATCAGCAACAGGCTGTATCCAAGTTACAGGAATAATCTTTGCCTCGTGTTCCTTTGCGTAGAAACGTCCTTCTCTGAAGAATAAATGGAAAAGAATTAACATATAGATAACAGTTGTACGTTAAGAAACGAGTAATTTTGACATGTGTCTTTGTTATATCATGATGAGTTTCAAAAGTGGTTTCTGCGAAACTGGTTCTAATTACATCATTTAGATTTAGTTAGAAATTGGTGGTGAAAGTCGAAAAAAATCTATTGACAAATTTTAGATAGTGTCTGATAATTCTTTCGTCAATTTAGGTAACCAACTTTCTCTTGGAAAACAGAGGCAAGCAAATTTTCAATTTTCATATTTAATAAATAATTCTCATTTTATGCGCTCAATCATTTCTTCATTTTTAATATCTTTGAAGAAAGATATGTATACGTAGATCATAGTCTCATATTTTTTTTTTTTTTTTTTTTTTAATAAAATAATAATATCGTGAGAGAAATGGTAAACGAGAGACGACAAAACACTTTGACGTAATTGCACCGTTAGAGTACGGTACGTGATACACGATACGTGAGAAATTTTATCGGGAGCGTACACGCCCATTTCAATAGGCCGTCGAAACATTCGGGCAACGTATATATAAATGGGATGCAGTTCACGTGCAGAAACGGATTTACGTTAGTCATAGACTATTACATCAGTGATTTAACGAGTTGGCTACCTTAGCAATTACAATTGCCATAAAGCAAATCTGATCGAGCATTATTCAATATGGCAAACGGCCATATTGAACTTTCAACGAGATGACGGTTAAGATGCAAATATATAGGTATAGATAAAAATTGATATTATAGATATTGATAATTATAATCAATTGAATCTTGATTCTATTGACGGTCAATGCATTTACGAAAAATTATTGAAATCAATTTTTGAAAATTTTATTCTCAAATTTATTCGCATTTTAAAAAATATAAAATTCAATCAATATACAAGAGCATATATAATATTTAAGATAAATTATGTCTCCATATGGTTTATAATAGATTACTATATTTATGCAAAATTACAAATAATACTTCTATTTTTTTTATATACAAAACGTGAAAAGAAACTAAAAGTGTTGTCATCAATATTCAAATAAAATAAACTATACAATTTATAATCAGATTGTTGAGATGTAAAGACTCAAATTTTTCATAATATACAATGCAGAAATCATGAACGAGTTCAGTGATTTATATTTTTTTCTGGAAATGCGTTCTTCTAGGAATTTTCTATGTTTTTTTAGATCTATCAATCATCCGAAGTTGGGATAGATCAGTGCGAGCGAGAAATTCGATTAAAGACAAGGATAGAAATAGTAAATGATTAAAAATTATTCTTTTTTTACACAACGATATCTCGGGAATCGGAAGTCGCATCGATAAGAATCAAAAACCAGTTTAAAGAAGAAAGTTCGATGCTTCTAATGATCGTTCACTTGTTGACAGGAAGTGATTATCTTTAAAATTACAGTGATTTGAAATTTTCCTAATTTTAATACCGTTTAATAGGCTTTAAAATAAATGATTAATCATCTTTTTCTTTATACGATTATAATTCAGAAACCAAAAGTTATATGGAAATAAATGATTTCCAATGATTTTTCATTTGAATTGAAGGAGAATCATTATCTTTGTAATTATAAAAATTTGGTTTAAAATTTTTTTAATTCTAATATAATTTAATCAAGTTTTTTATTTAAATTATGTTTATTTCAAGAAGAATATTTACTTCGACCTTCTTTTTTGATTAAAGTAACTTGGATTTTAAATGCAAAATACGTGTAATATAAAAAAAATATATATTTGCATGAAAATTCTAATCTAATAATCTAATAATAATATTGACTACTATTACCACACTCTCTATCTAATTTTCCATTTAGATTCCAATATTGCGTATTAAAAATGTTTTAATAACATCGTGATATCAAATATCTCCAAAGTCAATCATTTTTTCCGAAAAAAAAAAA
>NW_006263366.1:1424098-1432897 GCF_000469605.1 Apis dorsata
GAAACGATATAACGTTGGTAAATATCGATAGTTGTCGATCGATCATGCGGCACGCGACTTTTATCAGAGTGTCGATGTATATTAGAAACCAGTTGACGACTTCATTTTCCAGACAGGTCACCGGCGAATAGGAAGGAACAATAGCAAGGTTAACTGGGACTATTAGTCAAGCGCTAATTCAAATCGGCCATGGCAAAGACCTTCTTATGGTAGGTCAGAGACCGTGAGGATTAGTTATACAAGCCACGTGAAGAGGCGCCGCGGGCGTTTCGAGTTGGTAATTCCCGTCTTGCTGGATTACATGAGTTGGCCGCCGGATACGAGGCAGCCGATGGAAAAAGACGATAAATGGTTCTGACTGAGAATATCTGTAAATATCTTCAAGATCAATGTTAATTCGATATACAGAGAGAGATTTTTCTCTCTTCTGAATCGTTTTACCACGCGTTCGCAATTTTACATAACCAATACACTCGTACGGCGAAATTCAGGATAATATTGTTCAAGCTTAGAAGTGTATTAACTGGATCGAGATAACATATGAGCGACGAGCAATCATCGTGTGATCAACTGTGTAATTACGAGCAACGATTGTAAAGGAAGCATCCTGTACAATTTTCCTGATTTCTATCATATAGTTGTACACGTGTTTTATAAATTACGTACGACACTTGACCGATTAACCTATATCGTGCATATACCAAGTGATCTCTAAACATTTGAACGTTCATTAACTGTTTCGCTCGACTCTTTCGTGAAAAGCAATAGCCTCGTTAAAACGAATTATTACGCGTATTTTACGACGGAATGAAAAATCTTGCAAAAATCTCTTCACTATTCGATTGTCCAACTCCAAATAAGGTTTGGTTCGAACGCATTGCGTAGCAAATCTATTATTATTTTCCGAAAGCCACCCTATAGATGCCGCTCTCCGTTAGACGCGTTCCTATGCAGTCTTAGAAAGTTTTGCGCTCGGAAAACGAGCGAACATATTAGAGTTTATGAGGTAAGTGTATCGGAAAAGGTGGTTGTTTTTCGTCGGAGGCTGAGAAAGGTTCACGGTTTAAAACGGATTTTTCAACGCGAGTTAATTACTTCTGATATGCAAAACGACACGAGGATATATATATACGAGAGTAGATCAGTCACGCTTGCACGATTATTCCTCCAAGATTGAAATCTGTTCTAAAACTGTTTAATTATCTGCCTCGTTCCATTTCCAGATCGTACGGACTCGATCCAAAAGATGAATACTTATTTATTCGCGAATGAGATAAATAATTCGAAATTTTATTTATTGTTCTATGCGACAATTATTTTCATCCGAATATAGCAATTTCTTCAGCAGCGATGAAAATTTTTTAAAACTCAAGAGATCAATGGCTAGTGATGTGATGCATCGAAAAAAGTTGGATCGATCGCACCTAAGTGATTCCAATTTTCGAAAATCGGAAAATTTGAATGGACTTAATGTAAATATGGATTTTCTATCTAAATTTCCAAAAATTTTGGTTGACGAAAGAATTCACCTGTTTTGAATTTTTTGCAATTATTATTATATCCTCAAAGAGTGAAAGTGAATTTTTGATCGAAAACGAAGGAGAGATCCGATTTATTTATTATGATAACAATATTTAAAAATCAGATTCCAGATAGCGTTTCTCATATTTTGCATATCCATTAATAATTCGATTTCTGTTCTTTCTGCGCAGCAATAATCTTCTTGCGCGATCAACATTCACGCGATGGAAATTTTCCACAACTCGCCACTGATTTTTTTTAGATTTTGCGTTTACACTATGTAAGTAAGGAAAGATTGCAAATAAGGGATAGATACGTGTTTCACGTTCCACTTTGCATATCTAACAAGGAAGCCAATGTCTCGGTTTCTGTTCTCGATCTCACGCAGCCTTGTTCCTCGTCTTTCGTAAGAGTTGCTTCGATGTAAAATCTCCACGAGCATCGACACATTCTCGTTACTCGATACTCGAATAAGGTGTCGCTTGTGCAACCGTGTAGCGTGCCGCGTTTCTAACGATGCTTCCATTCCTTCGGGCAAACATGGATAGGGATGTGGATTCGTCGATGGTAGGTGGCGATAGCCACTCGAAACTGGCACGCCGATTCTAACTGTGTGACTGTATAATTAGCAAGTATGCAACCCGGCTAACAGATCGGCTAGCTGGTGATAACGGTCGCGACAACCGAGCTTATAATTTTCATCGTTCGCATCGCTGCCACGCGAAAGGAATGTAACGTTTACACGCATCGGGGAGCAACATTCATATTCATGTTCCTGACCCTCCGATAAAACGAATTTAGGCCATCAATTATCATAATAATTACCAGTTTTATACGTTATATACACCCCCGATTTAAAAAATTCTCAAGTATTTGCTACGTATAGTAAGATCGATAATTCCAACGAGTGCAAAATATGATAGTATCGAATTAAAATTCCACGATTTTTATCCCATCGAGAAAACTCGATCTATCTAGAAGACGCATATTTTCCATAAAAATGTACCATCATATCGATGAATGAATATCAGATCGAAAATTATTCAATACCTCTTCAAACCTCGTGAACCTAATTAGAAATTCGACGAACGGTATCGCAACGAATTAAAATTCCACTTTTATCCCATCGAGAAAACTCGATCTATCTATCTATCTAGAAGACGCACATTTTCTACATAAATGTACCATCATACCGATGAATGAATATCAGATCGAAAATTCAATACCTCTTCAAACCTCGTGAACTTAATTGGAAATTCGACGAACGATATCGCAACGAATTAAAATTCCACGACTTTTATCCCATCGAGAAAACTCGATCTATCTATCTATCTAGAAGACGCACAGAAATGTACCATCATATGAATGATTATCAGATCGAAAATTACACGAGGATTTCAATACCTCTTCAAACCTCGTGAACTTAACTGGAAATTCGACGATTTTTATTTCATCGAAAAACTTGATATATCTATCATCTATCTAGAAGACGTACATTTTCCTCAGAAATGTACCGATGAATGAATATCAAATCGAAAATTACACGAGGATTTCAACATTTCTTCAAACCTCGTGAACTTGGCTGGAAATTCGACGAACGGTATCGCAACAATGGCTTAAACATTGAACAACGGAAGCCAATTACCTTCTTTCCCCTTTTAAGATCATTATTGGCCGCGATATCTCGACGAAACGATCGTGATCCCACGGAACGATACCCCCCCGCACGAACTGCATCCGATCGGAATCCAGTGAAGGGTATATGCGGTAATCGCCAGGTTTAACCGAGAAGGAACAGAAGCGACCCGTGTGCGCACGTTTAAACGTTCGATGCTTAAACCACGTAGGCAATAGGCGGATGCATGTAAACCGTGCGACCATCGATCCACACAATGCGAGCTGCACGATGGATAAACGTTGTCTCGGGGCACGGCAAACTCTGTCTCGTGCAGCCTGTTACTTTTGCGATGTCGGTGAGGGGGTGGGGGTGGGGGGGAAATGTTTCGACGTTCCACGACGAAGATTTACGCGGCTTTCGGAACGAGCGGAAGGGTAATTTATTTATTTTGCACTTGTGCGAGGAGAAAAATTCGCGAAAAGGCGCGAAAGGAGAATTCGCGAGTGTGCGAGGGAAGGTTCGTGTTGCGAAATTGAAAGGGATTAAGGACAAATCTCGAAGGCGTGATTAAGAGTACAGAATCGTTTCATCTGTAACGATCTGATGTAAAATGGCTCGAAATTACCATACGATCGCTATTAAAATTCAATAACGAGTTATAATTGCGCGAGGTGAAAGCGATTGGTATATAATTTGATGTGTTCTCAATTACTCGAGAGCAAAAAAAAAAAAGAAAAAAGAAAGAAAAAAAGTGATTGCGAAACAACATTACGAATATTCTCCAGGAAATTTTGAGTTTTTTATCACCTGAGATCGTATTAAATCGTAATTACATAATATCGTGATCCCTAAAGAAATCGATGAATGCGACGTTAATTTCACACTTTTTCCACGTAAAGATCCTTTCCATTACTGTCCTTGGATCGACTTGAGGCAAAGAAATAAAATGATAGAAAAGAAACCGTCAATCCAATCTACTTTCCTTAAAAACTTACTTGAATCAAGGACGGAGCTCTAATTCGAGGAGGTTCGATTCGAAATCGTCTTTTTTCTTTGCGTCCGCAAAATATAATTACAAACGACGATAGAGAATGGAGTCATAAATCATGGTAAATCAGAAAAATCTGATTTCCATCGAAGACGAAGGAAAATTGCTTTCTACCCGGGAAATCGGGTTGCAACATTGATCGTTGGCGCAACATTCGTGGCAAAATTCGAGCGGCTCTCTCGACAGGATCGATAAAGATCGAAACACCGATCTGTCCAACGATAGTCAGGTGAAGTAATCGGCGAGTTTACTTTGTCTTTTTCATCGAGGGAAATTATTTTACGCAACCGCGTATTATTGTCGGGGGAGGGAGGAGCGATTAATCAAAAAGGGAAATCACTGTCTCATTAATACGTGTGATTGCGCAGTTGTGCTCGTTGCCGCGAATGCGATGCGAAATTCGAGAATTTCGGGGGAGAAAATTGGATCGATGCGCATCAACCGTGATTTCATTTATTCGATTCGCTTTTAAAATTTATCAAAAACTTGTTGCAAAGTTTAAAAAAAATCTATCAATTTTCAAGTTTTAATTAGTTGAATAATTAATGTTCGAAAAGAAAAAAGAAAAAAGAAAAAGGGGGAAAAGATTCTCACGCACGATATGCTCTGTGGTTTCTTCGCGCGACCCTGAAAGAAACGCAATCGTGCCACTTACCGAAGTGCATTAGCATCCCAGCATATCGGTGCATATAGACGATGTATATTACATTATGGATCGTAGACACGGAGTCAACGGTGGCGTTCGCCGCAACGTAGATGCTTGGACCCGATAACCGGCGCACGGGATTACGTAAGAATCATTACGGTACTGGTTCTACGATCACCGCTGACAATGAGAAAAATGAGATTCACACGAGATTAATATCGACTCAGGTCGACGCGGATTAACGAGGAGATTTTTCATTCGATTTTTGGACGGATTAAAAAATTATATATGCGGCGATCCACATTTTTTGAAACGAATTTTATTACAGTTATAGTTATAGGCGCGACTTTTAATTATTAAAACTTATTATATTATACGATTTATAAATTATCCGATATTTTTGTATCTGTACCTGGAAAAAGAAAAGTTTTAAATAAAACTTCTATTGTTTTATTTAGCAAAGAGCTCGTGAATAGCTACAGCTTCGTCCTCCAAATAATTTGCCGTTTTCCGTGTTGATCGCGCAAGGAAGCATTCGCTTAAATCTGTACATCGAAGTGAAACTTAAAATTCAAACGTACGTCTCAGCAAACGTTCCCTCTGAGCACACACGTCGCCTCTGAAACGTAATTACACGCTGCGCTTTGATCGTTCAACGGATGCCCTCTATTTACCGGGGAACGTTTGAGCGGACCCCCAGAGCGGAGCGTCAGAGCGACAGAGAGAGACAAAGAGAAAGAGAGAGGTAAAGCACGAGAGCGGGAAAGCCGAAAGGGGGTAGTCTTTTTCCCTGGCCGAATAAAACCGATCGATTTTCATTGCAACTCGAAAGCCAACCCGGCTACACATTTGTGCAATTGCGGATCTGGAATTTTCTGATCGCGAGAACGGCGAAGGGCGAACCGATTGAAAGGGAAATCGGTCGTGAGAGCCCCTCCCTTCCGCCACAACGATCTTGCGGCTTTTCCTGTTCTCCGTTCCACCTGGAAGCCCGCGTTACAGAAAACGATCCACGAGACCGTACGCTCTTTGCCATTTTTTCCCCCTCCTCTCTTTTGTTTTCCTCTCTTTTTTCCTCCCTTCTCTCTCTCTCTCTCTCTCTCTCTCTCTCTCTTCTTTTTTTCGCCAACCACACGAAGTATCCTTTTCCTTCCACCCGCTCACGACGAGCTCCATTTTGTTGGAAGTTGGAGCGAAGCGTGGGTGGTTGAGCGCGAGTCAAGTTCGTTAGGCAATCAACTGGCAAACTCGAGGAAGTAGAAACGCGAAACTCCTTTGTTAAATCATTGTTTTCTCAGGTGTTTTGTTGAAACTGTCTTGCTCGTTCCAGCCAGGGTGGGCCGGTCGAAAGTTTAAGGTTCGAACGATAGATCGGGGGAACGAGGATTATTAAGGATTTTATTAGGCGTTGTTCCTAGATCTTCTGCGGTGTAACGCGTTCATCGATACGATTGAAATCAGGCTCGATTTGAAAGTGGTCATTTATTTGTTTGTATTATTTATATACATTTTGCGTTTTGCATCTCGTACATTCGATGTAATGAACGTATTTTGTAACTCGATAATCAAGAAAGCTTCCGATTCAGATACGTTTTGTTGAAAACTGATAACGGTACGTAAGAATAATCACTTTGACGAGTAATGTGATACGGGGATTAAAAGATACAAAGGTATAAAGTTACAAAATGTCGTGGTAATCAGGAAACGGTAGATTTTCCTCGCATCCATGTCGTAACAACATTTCTTCGTATTCGAATTCAATTACAATTTCTGTACCAAGAAAGAGATTTATAACTGTTAAATTACGAATACCTTCTCGTTTTATACAATAATCGCAACCACGCAATCAACATCATATGCCAAGCAATTTCATTTATTCCTCGCTCATTGCTCTCTCTCTCTCTTTCTTTCTTCATTTCACTCGCTCCTCGTTTTACCTTTTTCTCTCGATTGAAGTAATTAAAAAATTCTTCGACACTCCATAAATTCCAGAATATTTTCCCTGTGACGTTCCCGTGGGAGGTCTACGCGATGCGATGAAATTCTCGAAGAGCAAAGGCCACGGGGCCGAAGGGGGTTGAAAACTTGATTGCAGGATCAATCGAGCGCCACTTAAAATTTCGGATAGTTTTACGGGCGACCGTCCTTCGTTAACGTTCGACTAATTTTATGACTGACTCAGCACCGTTGGATCTCAGCTACGATCCTTCTTTGATCGTGGCTAATGAAGCACGTCCACGGATCGGCCTGTCTTTTAGCATGCTCTGATAATCGTCCTTCTCGGAACGTCGGCCTGCGTCGTCATCGCTCCACGATTTACGCCTTTTCTGAAACTGCTCCTATCATTCCATTAAACGAGCGGAACTCTATTCTTTCTTTCTTTTTTCTTTTTCTCGAAACGTTTGACTTTTAAATGAAGAAAGGAAGCAAGCATCGTGCGACGAGTGCGACAGATTGAAATTCGTCGATTAATACGAATCTACTATAAAATACTACTTTCCTTCTCGTTGAAAATTTAAAAAAAGAAATATCGAGAGTAGAGCGACGAAGGGCGCAGTGATCCTCTGTGCACGACTCATAGGATCATAGAAGGCCACGCGTCCATTGAGGATCACTGTACTCTCTAACGATTCAGTTTACATTCGTGGTCTGCCCTGTATCAGGAATATTTGCATCGACGTCTAATTCTCGATGACTGAGAGACAAAGTTTCTTCTTAAATTTCCTGAATATAATACTATGTGACAAAGTAAAAATTTAATAATAGTTGTCGAGTATATTCGTAGAGATGAATTGAAATATATTTAAACAGAAATCGATTTTGTATCGAGTTTGGAAAACTTCTGATTCAATCGAATCTCCTAATTTATCGAAACGAAGGTTGATTAACGATTCTTCCTATTTGAATTATTACCAAAAATAGTATAATAATGATTGTTATCAAGGTTACGTTTTAAACAAACAAACTCATTACTCGAATCGTGTGCACGTGAACTGGAATTAAATCGCGTATTTGCGTAACGATAACGCTCTCGAAACGAGGCTAATAGTAATGATGAGCAAACATCGATGGATAAAAAAATGTCACAATGAGTAATTACGTTCTCTCCATTATCGACTTTGTTTAATTGCATCTTTAATTGCATCTTTCGTACTTTCGTATTTTGTTCGTATTTCGAACTCTCTTGGAAACTCGTAAATATCGTGGAATGCGAAATCCGATGACGTGTGAACATTTGTAATAAAAAGTTAAATTATTTCGCTGTCATTCGTGAAATCTGGGTTAAGCAGGCTTGATAAGAACGTTTAAGAATGTGATAACTTGCGAGATGGTGATCGTTCGTATGTGAAAAAAATAAATAAATAAATAAAGCGAATGACGATGATCGATAAAAACGAAAAGGGAAAAAATTAATCGCTCGCCGAGATTTTCTCGTCTCTCTACCTTCGTTTATTTATTTAATGGTTAATTATTATCGAATCTTGCAATTTGCTTCACTTTATTAAAAAAAAAAAAAAAGAATCGATCAACCCGGGATGAACGTGACCAGGAATAATTAAGGAATAAATCTTACGAGGTCAAGCACGAGTTTGAGAAGAGAAAGGAACTGAAACAGAAGCAGATGAAAGATCGATGTTTCTCGAAGGAGGAAGTAATGGAGCGACACGTAGATCGATAGTGTGCCTCGGCGAGAAAACCGGTCGAGAGAATGTAGCTTCATAATCTATACGCAAAATCGTGCGTGGCATATAAATAAGTCGGAAAGAGGTCGTAATCCAAATTGTGATGCCATCCTTTTTTAACGTCAATTTAACTATTCTCATTATTATGAGAGATTCTTCAAGATTTCAATTTTATCATTACGTTTACACGAATCGAAAATATTGCAATCATAATTACGCATTGAATTGAATTTTGTGAAAATTAAAATTTTTTTAAGAAATATTCTCCTGTTTTTTTTTTTTT
>NW_006263366.1:1433070-1433684 GCF_000469605.1 Apis dorsata
AAAGGAATTGTAATTAAAAAAATATAATTTTAAAAATTGATCTATCAATATCATAAATCAGGATCGATAGACCTAGATCAGCTATGCAGTCGAGCAAAACATAAACCAACGTTATTTCATAATTTACGTAAGCCAACTGTAATACGCAAATAGCGGTTTAGATACATTAATCGACGATTGCAATGTTTGAACTAAATGCATCAGAAATATATTTTATCGGGTTTTTAATTTCATTAAAAAAAAAAAAAAACAATCTTGATAATCCAAAATAATTTTATTAATATCTTTATCACTAGTTTTATGATATTTCAAGCTCATTCTAAATTTTTGCAATAAGTTCAAAGATAACCACATATTTTTATCATTCATTAGGCATATTTTCTCAATATCTATAATCTCAATTATTATTTCTTATTTTAAAATAAAAAAATACCACATTAAGAGAGAGCATGAAATAAAAAATATTCTACTTTATCAACAAATATTCTGATGAATTACCCCGCCATCGATAGCTTCGTCGAAAATCTGAAATCTGATTGAAATCTCGATCATTCTAATACCATTTGAAATTCGCATCCTATAACTTTATATATATATATATATATATATATATA
>NW_006263366.1:1433828-1435376 GCF_000469605.1 Apis dorsata
GGACTCTGGAGTGACGCGCGTTCCTTGGGGTAAAAATGCAGCGCATTACGTAAGGAACACGCGACTTGGACGGTCGATTACGTGGGCAGTCGATCCGGACTCGTGTGTATCTATGAAAAACGACACGCGCGAACACTGTATGCATCGCGATACATCGAATGCATGCTTCATCAAGCGTAACGTTCCACGAGAATGTTTATACGCGTTTATACGAGGGAAGTATGCGCGCCAGTTGTACTATTCCTTGGATACTTACATACCATTTACCTTGCGATCGTATATTAGGGGCAATAATTTGCTTCGATAGAGATAGCAGCTTTCTCGGGAAATCCTGGTGGAGACTTTTGATCCTTCGAGGTTCTTTCGAAGAAAGAAAGAAGGAAAGAAAGGAAAAAATTTTCTTTTTCTTCAAAACTCGATTAAAAAAAAACTTGAACAAAGGATATCTATTCTTGATTATTGATTTATGATCGCGCGTAGAAACTTCATTTTTTCTAATTGCAACATTATGCCATAAGTGGAAAAACTGGTCTTCTGGTTGCTCAAATTGCACAAACGTGGGTGAACACGTTCAATTTATCGTTTCAAACGGAATCTTGGAATGAAAATAAGCGAAAAAATTCGTTTCGTTTATATATACATAGATATATATAGCTTCGTTTATTTTGCAATAGTCAAATCAAAAGTGGAATATCCTTTTCTTCACACGCGTGAGATATGAGATGATAAAAAAAAAAAGGAAATCCTTATCGATTACATGATTGCAACGACGATAATAAATAAATAAATTACATAAATAAATAAGAATCGAAGCGTATACGAGCTTCGACACAAATCGTGGAATTATTACGTCTCGTTTTCATCGTCTCTCTCCGTGATTGGCAGCTCCGTGGGCGGTTCGGTTGGCCATTTCCCTACAGTGGCGGCAGGATCGATAGTGAACGATGGCGGATCCGTGATGACAATCGAGCCGAGAGGTTCCACCGTTTGCTCCTCGTCCTTCACCTTATTTTTATCATTGTCGTCCAAAGTTTGTGGGCTCTCGTTCGCATCTGGCTGCATCGATATCGTTATTTGAGGCCTCGCCTCCGAATCTGGCATCGGTGGCGTCAACTCGGTCGACGGTACCATCGTTTTAATCTGACACTGACGACCCATATAGCCAAGAGGGCAGATGCATCTGGGGAGGAAAATTTATTACGGGTTTATCACGGCTTACGGTATCGGGAGTCTAAAGGGGACTGCCACGAGGGTTTACCTGTAATTCCCATCCTCTTTGGTCATGCTGATACAAGTCGCGTTATTGCGACAGATTCCCGGATGCTCGTCGCAGTAAGTCAGCTTCTCGTTGCATAGATCACCCGCCCATCCGGCCTCGCATCGGCACTCCCACGGCCGTTTACAGGAACCGTGGACGCAGCCGGGATAAGGGACGCATTCGGTGCAGTTCGGGCCTGTCCAGCCCACGCGACACCTACATGTGCCCGGACGACGGCAACCGCCGTATTCTCGGCTGCATCCTTGCGAGCAAATCGCTGCTCGGACGGG
>NW_006263366.1:1435563-1440452 GCF_000469605.1 Apis dorsata
GTTCGAGATAAATTCGAGATTCGAGAAACAATGAAAGCTTAGATAGAGTTATGGTTCGTGTGGAGAAAGGAGAGAGCTCGGATTAGAAGGGGATAACCTACGCGTTTGACAGAGAAGCCCGGTCCAGCCAGGTTCGCAGCGACACTCGAGCGGGCCCTGACACGTTCCGTGCACGCAGCCTGGCAGAACGGCGCACTGTTTGCATTTTGGCCCTTGCCAACCCAATCGACATCTGGAAGAAAATCGCAGCTTATTAAAAGCTTATTAAAATCATCCTCGATCTCGTGAAATTTAACCCCTTGAGGCGCTCGAGAGGCGAGTCTCGACGTCGTTTCGTGCGGCAACTCGAGTGATTTATGCCAGATTTCGTAATCTTCGATTAATAGGAGCGCATTTGAATGATATAAAATTATTTTACGTTTTACGCCATTTCATCCAAAGATGAAAAAATCGTCGAGGATTAAATTTCTTTTTAATCAACGTAAATACCCGATCCCATCTCCTTAAATAAATCGAATCGAATAAGAAATTGTTAAATTTAAACTGTAAACGCTTTATCAAAGGGAGAATCACGATCGATATTCTCGCACAGCTTCTCCAAGCTTTTAAATTATCAGCTACGAACGTTAATGGGGCGAGGGTCGATTCGAACGATTCCATACCCTTCGATCCATCGGCTACCGGCACTGATAACCGCTCATTACTCGGCTATTACGGCTTACCTGCATTCCCCGGGCTTCTCACAGTACCCTTGGCTGGACAGACAATCGGAGGCGCAGATCGGTTCCGAGCAGAACATGCCTTTCCATCCTGGATCGCACGAGCACTCGAAACTCACGTTGCAGCTAAAAGTGAGAATTCAATCGTTTCGTCCAATCTTTTTCACCGACCGTGAAATATTTCAGGAAATGAAGGGAACGCGTTCAAAGTGCGTTTGAAATTAAAGTTTCTTAACTAAAGTGAAGCGAAATCGATACGGTTGTTTCATTGATATTTATTCGTTGAAATGGATACAATGGTTGCCAGTGACTGGCAACCGCATCGCTTCTAGAATATTATATTACCCGAGAAATTGAAACCTGAATCGGAAGATGATCGCTATTCGCTTCACGCAATCTTATTAGGTTAACGGGTAACTTGTCATCCGACTTATAGCTTGCATCTGTCCTCGATCATTTCGATCCAACGAACCGTGTAAAAAAAAGGAAGAAAGAGAAAAGGATTTTTACCTGCCATGTTGACATCCTGGCAGAGCTACACACTTGTCGCAAAGCTCGCCGTAGAAACCCAATTTGCAGCGACATTCGCCTGGTCGACGGCAGTAACCCTGAAGAGGGTCGCATCCTTTTCGACAGATTGGTACGTCACACAAATCGCCAGTCCATCCTGGGAAAGAAAAAGTTATAGGAAGAAGAATATCTATTTCGTTTTATTGCGCCATGTCGCGTATGAATTTCATCGATCTTTGTCTCTCCTTATAATTCTTTTCTTTTTTTTTTTTTACCTGGTAAACATTTCACTTCTCCTGCCTCGTCGCAGACATAGTGCGAGTTTGGATGCTGAGAGGCTGGTATCTCGCACGCTTGCTTCTTCCATTTGGGAACATATCTAAATCGAGCGCAGAGAGTTAGTTTATAGTAATAAAATCGGCTAAAATTTCTGATAAAAATTACAGGTACCGTGCAATTTATTTTAAACGCTCGAGAAACAAGGTACACATTATTGCATTAGCGGTTGGGCAATTTGATAGACGTGCGGTTTCAATTAGTATGGAGGTACTTAAAATATGTAGAATAGTGGAACGGGCGATAAGAAAGGGAAACGACGTAAGATAAGATCTGGTAACTATCCACCAATTATACCCACAAACAATACCCACATGATACGAAAGAAACGCATTCTGATCCCCGATAACCACCTTATTATTTTCTATAATCAACTTTTTCCGTCCTCATAATAACAAGCCTTCCCCGTTTGTTCAACGTATAATTAACAACAGAATTACATACGGTGAATAAAATTGTATAATTAACGCGTTTTCAAAAATATTGAAAATTCATACAGCGAGAGATTAATATCGACAGATATCGAACAGATCTCGAAGAATCTTCGCGAACGAATGTTCCCTCGAAAGCGGATGGAAGATAAAAATCGAATTACCGCAATCTCGTGAAATAACAATTGAAATAATAAATATAGAGAAATGGGAGCGAAGATCGTAATTATCGGTGGATAATACCTGGGTCCGGACGCGAGCGCACCAAAAGGCAGCAAACCTCCCATGCCGAGTATCGCGGTAACGGTTGCCGTATGTCCATTGTTCAGAACACCCAGTTCACCGGGACCGATCAAGAGGCTGAGGCAAGCGAGCAGCAGTATCATCTTTGCTTGACTTCCGAGTCAAGACTGAGGGCGACCGTGTCCAAGGCTTCGGCTTGGATAACGGGACCTTGTTCGAGGTCACGGCACACTTTTTCATCGTTCTCTCGTACCACTATGGCGTCCTCGCGCCGTGTGTGCGTGTATCGAGCACGCGGCTACGCGCGTGTGTCGCACGGTAGCGACTCTGCCTTCACACAGGGAAGGCACAGCTCTCCCCGTTTGCGTTTGACTCTTTTTCTTTTTTTTTCTTTTTCTTTTTTCGTCCACTCACGACGAGTTTATTATTATTCGCTCGGGAAAGTTCAATGCACCTCCTCGACTCGATGCCAGGAGGAGGCATTCCCCTCCCGGAGAGTTCACCAAAGAAAGGAAATGGACGTCCCTGCAACTTTCTCGGGAGTAGCTCTGAACGCCGGAATGGAATTCGGGCGAACTCCCCGCGGGCCCAAGTCTCGCCGTTTCCGTTCGTCGCGAATAACAGTAGTTCTCCGATTTCTTTCGGGAATATAGATAATTATTGGAAAGATCGTCGTTCTTAATAGATAGAATTTAACTTGCGTCCTGCGTAACGGGAATTTCTTTTTTATCCGAAAGAAAAAAGACCCTCTCTCGCGTGTCCAAGGAATAAAAACGTGATTGATTCTCGTCGTAATGTAAATCCATTCGATACGGGTCCCTTCTAAATTCTCAATGACCAGGTCTTGGAATCCTCGTTTCTCTTCTTTTCTTTTTATTATTTTAATCCTGGGATAAGAAGGTGAGCCTGGGATTCGGACGGGTTTTTATCAAAACTAAGGCGCTTATCCTCAAACGCGAGCGATCTTTTGGAGAAAGACGTAGTATATATTTCAGGATTTGTTGTTAGGAATTTTCGTTCGTACAACAGAGTGGATTATCGGTAGAAGTAAGTTTTATTTATAGTTTAAGAACTATGTACAAAGTTTGTCGAGCTACTATTTACAAATAAATACAGCGTGGTGCGCGCCTCGTATCGGCCGCTCACTCTTCTTCATTTTCAGTTTGATAGGAACTCTTTTACAGTCTGTTCGTTTCAGTGTTGAGCAAGGAGTTATTTAATAATAATCTATTACATATACAAAAATAGCTAGATATCTTTTGTACATTTCCACGTTTAGAAATTTACAGAAGTGGTTGCGACAGTCGTGATTAACACTCTTTAGAAACTATTATACTTTACGCGATAGGTAACCGCGTAACTTAAATTTACTCCAATTTATTACTCCTTATATATCTATAACCTACGCAAACCTACGGAATTTACATCGTTAGTAAAAATTGCAATATTCGCAATTGTCGTTCGTAACGCGATACAATGATATAAAAAGATCCTCGATCTTCGTTACGAATTTTCACATCCCCATCTCCTTCCCTCTTCGGATTTCACCAGAAATATCATCCATGCTCCGTCAGAGCATATCCCTGAGTTGTCTCGCGATGTTTTCGCCGCCGTTGTTTCATCGATCCATAGCAGTTCGTGCACAATAGCAAAAAAAGAAAAAAAAAAAGGAAGAAAAAGGAAGCATTCATCTTCAAACGTGTTCGGCCGAAATCTTGTCCTTTCTGTATATCTTGGTCAGCACGAAACCGGCCACGAAGAGGACGGCACAACCGAAAGCCGCGTATATGTCCCAAGAATACAGTACTTGGACGGGTGCCTTTATCCTCTTAACCTGAACGAAATTAGGCGTCGTGTCTACTTCGATGGGGAAGCTACCTGGTCCGTCGTTGGAGGCGATCCTCACGAGATATTTGGTCCCAGGGAGGAGAGAAATCTGCGCGCAATTCGAGTCGGTCACTTGATTTCCCATAAGACCTCCTGTCTCGGGCTCCCACGAAACCACGTACGATTCCTTGCCCTCCAAACGATCCTTCAAATCGATCCTGTCGTTGTAAGCGTTGCTTGTAGACGGGGCGTCGTCGGCCTCGAGATCGTCCTCCGATCGATCGTCCTTCCTCCTGAAGAAGAATCTTCGAAATATGTCGTCCGAGATTTGCGAGTCCTCCTGGCTCCTCCACTCGGCGAGAACTTTCTCGCCGTACTTCTCCAGGAATAATTGCCTCACTCGGTTGTTGAATCTGACCTGTTGCAGGGACCTCTGCTTCTGAAGCTGGGTCTGCACGTCCTTCCAGGAGATGGTCGCCTCGTACAAAGGTCCCTCCTTCAACGATTCCAATTTCGGAACCCATTCCTGCCAACTGTAGTGCTTCATCCCGTTCTCCATCGCGACTATGATCCACGTGTCCGGTCTCAGATTCGGTGTACGCTCACCCGGGTAATAGCCGGCCACTCTCCACTGCTTGTACAGCTTGCGCATCACCACGGCCACGTCGAATTTGTCGAGATCGAGGGGCGCCTTCTTAGGAGCTGGTAACATGGACGGTAGATACTTCTCCTCTATCCTGGTTTTTCGATAGGTGCAGGCCGTCTCACAGGCTGGACACTGGAAAAAAATATGTTACGTGTCTCTTTTGTTCTTTTTTGTTTT
>NW_006263366.1:1440529-1441460 GCF_000469605.1 Apis dorsata
TGGAGATTATTTTCTCGACATTTTCGAAGAACGACGATCTTTCTGCGAGTGATTCGACATTTTAAAAAAGTACAAAGAATTTCGCGCGCAAAAAAAAAAAAGATAAGCTTCTTTATCTTGCGAAAAATGTTCCTTAAATCCTATATATATANCAAATATTTGAAAAAGATTCCTATCTAGGCGAAGTTCGATACACCCGAGAGAGTTTAAATTCGTTGGACGCGCGACAAAGCGACCCGACCTTCCGTGAAAATCGACAGGTAGCCGTTTCTAAGGATTTTCCCATACCGTAGATCCTCGCCTCGAAATTCCCTTTATCGAACATTCCCCCCTCCTATCCGTCCCGACGTCGTTCACCCTACATTTCTCGCTTTCTTCTCTCTGCCTTTGAAATTTTCAAAGTTAACCTCCCCCTCCCCTTAGACGTCCCCTCGTCTCCGCTTGATCGACCCGAATTTTCCGCCGCTTTGACACGCTTTGTCGAGATTTTTCGAACGCGACGCGCGCTCGATCCGAAAAATACTCGTTCGGATACCGATCGTTTCATTTATGATACAATTGCGATTCGCTGTTGTTCAATCTCTCGCGAATTCGAGGAGATTGGAAAGTTAAAAAAATTTTAACCCGACACGAACGAGATTTCGTTCGTCCCCTTTACCTCGACGAAAGTAAGGGGCCGAAAATTCTCCTCGCGACTTCCCCTAATCCAAAACGTTGCTTCCACCACGTAAATTTACTTACGTGTAGATACTGGTCGCCCTCGCAAATGGTTCTCGTCTTCTCCCACCGGTTCTCGAGGGCCTCGCAGTACTGCCAGCACTGTAACACGGGAGAGAAAGAGAGAGTGAGTGAGTGAGTGAGGTGAAAATAAAAAACGAGAGGAAAAAAAAAAGAACGACGTGTACACGTGAAAGAAGCGGGAGAACGGTGG
>NW_006263366.1:1441476-1458640 GCF_000469605.1 Apis dorsata
AGGGGAAGGTTTGAGCGTTGAACAAAAAGCTCTTGCACGCATGGGACGCACGGGTAAAAAGGAACGATGGTACGCGAGGGGGATGAAGAGGGAGGGCGAGCGGCGAAGAAACGCGAAGAAGGGAAGGGAAAATAAGAAGCATCGGGCGGACCGAGCGTTGAATCGAGCGATTTAAGCGGCCATGGAGAGGACCAAGGAGGAGGAGGAGGAGGAGGAGGAGGAGAGGAAGAAGGNAAGGAAGAGAAGAAAAGAGGGAGAGAGGGAAAGACGGATGGATAAAGAGAGAGAGAGAGAGGGATAAAGAAGAGGGGGGCCGAATTAGCTCCAACCTGTTTCAGGCATAACAGGCACCGTCGTTGTTGTCTTCATATTTATTAGGATACCGTCTCTTGTGGAGCCCTGTTTCCAGGTTTTTTTTTTCTTCTCTTAAAAGAGAAGAGAGGGAGGGAGGGAGAGAGAGACTTCTTTGCCTCGCCCTTCCTACACTCGATTATCCTACATCACGATGCGTTCTTTCTAAGCCTGGCTGCTTCGTAGAAACGCTGTAGGTCCCCTTTCTTCGTTCCAAAGACGTCTCCAAAAAAGCAACATCAGCATCCGCGATAATTCGACCTCGAAATGGTTTTTTTCCCCCGTTCGATGGTTTCTAATTGATTCATAGATGGAAAAGGCGTAGCGTAAAGGGAATGGAATGGAATTAGAAAAAGAAAAAAATAAAATAAAATAAAACGAAACTGCTCCCGCAACGCTCGTACCAAATACGCGTAAAGGTGATGGATACCGGCTGCTATCTCGTAAATGAAAACGCGGAATGAATGAAAGATGAAAAACGGGGCTGGAGTACGTAGATCCTTTTCATCCCGTTTGTATCACTTTGCGACTCGGTCATTGATTTCCCGGAACAAGGGGACCGTGGCTTTTACGACCCTCCCCCGATCGTAATTCGATAACGGAACGATCATCGTTGCATTCGATGAAATTTGATGGAACGATCAACGTTCTATCTTCTATTCGACCGCTATATCTTGTATTTTCCTTCTTTTTTCTTTTTCAGAATACATTTTTCCTTTTATAGAATAGCATATGCAACAAATTTACGCGTTTTTCATCGATCCATCCAACCTTTCCAAGTTTTCGAAACTATCGACGTTTCTAAAAAAAAAAGAATTATCCATTTTCTTGTCGCTCGATCATTTTCAAGTGAAAAATTTTATTTCGCGTTTGCACGCGAAATAAAGAAAAAAAGAAAAATATATCGACGTCACCGCACCTTTGAACGAAACTTTGGCAGCCAAGTTGCGGGTGTATCGCGAACATCAAAGGCCCCCAGGACGCCGCAAAATTTCGGGATGAACCTGTCGGCAATTTAAAACTCTCTGTCCCCTCGTTTCCAATCCGTCGATCATCCCCTTCACGCTCGATTGTCCCTCCCCGTAAAACAATTACCGTCCACGAAAAGGGCGGGTTCAAAGCGTGCGACGACATTCCCTATGCAGGACTGGTCGTCATTATCCAGGCGTAATTCTCTCACGAGGGTGAGAGGTTGTTCGCGCGCGACCTTCATTAAGCCACCTCCGCCTGTCCGCTTGCTCCTCCCCCTCCTCCTCGAGGAGAATCGTTATTCTAATGCGGCCCGTGGAAACGATCCTCGAGAACTTCGTCGAGCATAAATTTGAATGGATCATCTCGGCCCCTCTATCCAAGTAGAAACCTTCTCCTCGATACACGTTCCACCCGTGTGTTCCTTCTCTTATTCACGCGAGTGCTCGTGATCCCCTCCGTGGGTGTGCGTGCGAGAGAAAGAGAGAAAGAGAGAGAGACGGCATCGATTTCTATGAAATTAATGGACACCCCTAAATGAGCAACGCCCTGTGCACACACGCGCACGCTCGCCGCATTGTGCGTGAGTTAATCGTGATTCCCATCTGTCCATCTGCGACGTGCCTGCTCCACCGAAGAGGGGAGGAGTGGGCTCGGTAGGTGGGGAGGGGGTGTGGGAGGGGGACCACCATGATTTTCCAACTACGACCCCATAAAACCGACGGAGAAGATTTATCGTCGTGCGGGGCCGATCCACCGTACCCTATCCGATTTCCAGATGATCGAACCGTCACCTAATCGGGTTCCCGCTCTCGCTTTCAGATCTCGTCTCGTTACGCGGTTATTCCGGGATATTTTCACGAGACACCGTTGGAGATTGTTTATCGTTCGATGTAAAAGAGAGAAAGAAAGAAAGAGAGAGGAAGAGAATACGAGGAAGAATGTTGATTCTATGGGGAGAATCGTTGGGCCACGACGTGCCTCTCCACCGATTTCGGATTACGGGTGACTGGGGAAAGAGGGTCACGTTGAAGGCGTGGAGCGAAACATGCGATGCTTCGAAATTTCGTGACGTATCGCAGCCGGGTTCTATTTGAGACGAGGAGAATGGGAGCGAGGAGAGAGACGCGGGCCACGCGGTGCATTGTACTCGGCGATGCTTTGAACGCCTCGCGCGTTCTTCCCTTCGTTTTCCACCAGTGAAACGTTTTTAAGAATATATATTTATTATTCTTTAAAACGGAATTGTGTCTCGTGTCACGTTTCAGCGATTACAATTGTGCGTATCACAATTTGACTCACCATGCTGCAAGTAGTCTGTTGTTGTTGTTCGGAATACCAATCGCAGATTCCATCGGAAGTGTGCTTCCTCAAACACTGGGATCTGCACTGAGCGATCCTGACGATCGGTCCTAGATCGAATCCAGTAACCAGGTGAGTGGTGCACCAGACGAAAAAAAGGAACCAGGAAATCTCCATATTCAAAATCACACTTTTTATCCCGAGTTATATTATATTCACTCACTGTATCACTTTTTTTTTTTTTCTTTTCTCGAACGTTCACTCGATTATATATGTGTATAATTGCGCGGTTCGATCCGCGTGTGAATCCAACAAATGAGAACGCAACGTGTTCACCGTTGAACAACCGAGCGGAGAGATAGGTTCTTATACCACCGAAATTTCGAGCCGACTGCGACCCTTCGGAGGTCGGTACCTTCCTTATGTAGCCACGCGCCCCACCATTCAATTTTAGCTCGCCCCTACCCCCGAAGGCACCGTAGCATCCCTTGTAATTATCCGTGGGCTGGAACCGTCCCTCGGCATATGGTCGACCATACTGCGTCACCATCCTTCTGCCCGAATTATTTCGCCGGCAGGAAAGTAGGCCAAACTGTGTAAAGTGTCGCGATTTTTCGTTTCGTCCAAACGTATTTCTTTCTCCATTCGCTTGTCTCCATTTCTTCTTGTTTCTTTTCTTTTTTTTTTTTTTTATTTGATTCGAAAACGAAAATTGTAATACGTTTCAACCTATCGATAAATTGATTTTAAATACTATTATTACAGTTATTAGAAAAATGGATAACGCCAGTGCGAAGATATATATTAATATAAATTATTTACGAAATTTGAAGAATTTACAATCTTTTCTTTATTTATTTCTTTATTTATTAAACGAAGAAATGTTGCTTCTCTTGCGCGCGGTTAACGTCGATTCGCGCGGAATGCTGTGCACACGATCGATCGTAGCGAATATTATCTCGGTGTCGAGCCACCCTTGCATTACAATCGCATTGCGTTTCACTGTAATTATCCACGTGCCGTATGGTCCGCCGGCATATGGTCCAGAAAACGCCATCCTACTCCTTTCGAGTCTCCATTCGAGGAAGAAGGGAGGGAGGGAGGAAGAAGAAGATTGCCCCGAAAATTGAGTGCTCGCGGAACAAATTAAATTTCGCCTTCGGTCGATCGTGAAATCGCGTCTTTGTGACGTACCGATGCGCCTTCCTTTTCATATCCTTCTCTCTTATTCGCAATTTCCGTCGAAAATGTAATATCGCCCTCCGAGACGCAATTTCGAAAATGCCACGATGCTTGCACGCGAAAAATATTTCCGCGCATACGGAAAACGGTAACCGAACGCCACTCGTGAAACTCGATACGGAGAGACCGAAACGAGTTTTCTAAGAAAACTTTCTTCCCTCGAAATCATCCCTATTAGAATCCGCTTCCGGCTATCGAGAGCAGGAGGAGAAGAAGAACCGGCCAAAAACGGCCAAGCTGTTTTTTAGACTCGAGGAAACGGATAATCATCGCGACAACGAGAACGAACAATTTTTCTTTATCCTTATTCGAATGTGTTCCCTCCCCAATTCACGAAAATTCGGCCGCAATTAGCCGGCACTCGTCCAACCTCTAGCAACAAGATCTCTTCCCGATTCCCTATCCAATTTCTTGGATAGGGAAGGGAGGAAAAGAAAAGAAGAAGAAAAAAAAAAAAGAGGCGGGAGGAAGGAATCGGTGTTGGATGATCGCGATTCGAGGGATGCGCATTATCAGAGGTCTGTTCTCGTGGCACGATTCAATACGGTTTTTATCCGGCAGGTACACGATCTGGTTCCACCCACCACCTCGGTGGGTATGAAAAGAGCAAGAAATAGAACGCGAGGAGGAAGAGGAGGCGGGCGAGGAGGAGGAGGAGGAGGAGGATACGCGAGGTCGAGCGATAAAGAAAGAAAGAGAGAAAGAAAGAAAGAAAGAGGGGGAGGAGAAAAGAAAGAAAGGAGAGAACGTATTCACCGGAAGTCGTTCGTGCTCCCTGGGTGCCCCGCGATACACGCGTCACAATGCACAGGATGTGTACAAATAAGGGTATTTGTCCGGGAGCCCGATTGTGGGGTGAAATATACGATGACGTTAAACAGGGCCCAACGTTGCATCCCTCGCGCGAGCGCGAGAGCTCGCCTCTCTGTGAGACACGGTGATCCGCGCTCGTTCGTTTGTGCTCGGTCGCCAATAGAAAAAGGCCCAACGAATAGAGGAGCCATTCATCTAGGAAGCGTTTAGGGGTGGCGCTCGCACCACGGATACGCTCTCCTTCAATGGAGAGTGACATTTTATTGTGCGCTACGGGCTTTTCTCACACCTGGACCTCGAGCCGAGATCGAGGCGAACGACCAGGCGGTTCGATGATTTTACTATTTCAGACTTGAGCTACTACTCACTCGATTTCGATTTCGACGTGAATTCGGGTTTAACGAAAGGTTTTTCCTTTCCGAGCTATGGTATATAATTAAATTCAGGTAACGATGGTACGAGGACGATTTTACGACAGAAAGGCAGCAATTAATCACGGTGACAATAAGTTTTATGGTTCAATTTCGAAACTGTAAATTTCGACAAACAAATGGACTTGGTAATAACGGTTATTTTTAAGTCGATTTTCTGAGAATTTTGGAAAAGTAATAAAATTCAAACTCGACCGATTTCTTCGATTCACTTTCTATTGTTTCTATTTCTTTTCTTCGTATTCCTACTAACTTTTCTAAAACTTTTAGTCGCTCGAAGCAAAATCGAACTGGATGGATAAATATTCGTCATCGTTTATATAGATATATAAATACGTAGTGATCGATCGTTCATGGTAAATGCATCGGGCACGCGTCGCGCATGATTCCGGAAAGCTCGTTTAAGCTTTCTCACCGCACAGATCAGGGGAGAATCCCAAGGGAATTCTGCCGCATCTCGAATGATCATTCGAATGATCGTTCTCTCGCCCGTGGAGTAAATTCGATGCGCGTTTCGCTCTATTCCTCTTAGGCTCTGTTGTAATGGAAACGTCAAAAATTTAAAAGATGGGCTATTTCTAATGAATAAAACGAAAAATATTCAGGAGCGAAAAACTTTATCCCTCTCTCGAAACTTTCAACACCCTCTTTTCCCAAAGGAAAGCTTCGAGAGTACAACAATTTTTGCATCTCATTACACCAATAATAACACGAAGTAAACGGAAATATATTTGAAAGATTTTCGCATAAATGGATCATTGTCCACGCCTGTTTGGACTAAAAATCCCTTGTTTGAAGCGAAAACTCGTCCAACCCCTAAACCTCGACCAAGGCCCCGAAAGCCGTAAGTGTGAGATGTTTTCATAGGATCCGTAATCCACGACCGTCTCCTCCAACATTCCTTTCCCCTAATCTCGGCCCGACCTTCTTCGACCGACCAACTATCGTCGTGTAACATCTTCCGCACGATTTCTTCCTCGCGTCGCCTTCTGAGCATTGTTTGTCATCCGTAATCCTCCGCGCGAGGGATTACGTGAATCTCGATTTTCCGTCAGATTGCGCGATCTCGTTCGAACCAGGCCACGTTCATCCTCTTTCGGATGGAATTCAAATCGAAGCCGCGCACGAACCTCGTCGATGGCCAAGATTTAGATCTTATCCAATGTACCTCTGTCGTCCAGTTTCCTTTTAAATGTATATATCTATAATAGTAATAATAATAATAATAATAATAATAATAATAAAGAAAGAAAAATTCGAATATAATGCGAATAACAGAAGCAACCATTGTCGGTTTTTCCTTTCTCCTAGAGTTTCAGATACCGTAAATACAATGAAAAATTATTACCGTAACTATATTGGCAACGGTATTGCTAGGGATTCACAATGGTATAAGTGCGAATGCACAGCTCGAAGGGAACAAGGGAAACGGTGTATAACAAAAGAAGTTTGCCTATCGGATTGTGAAACGTCGGGGGTGCGTGAAGTTAAATTGTGGGCTTATCTGCCCTGGAAAAATATTGCGCCCCGTTTCGGCCTTTCTCGCTTGCTTTAATCCTCTCGCGTGCACGTACAAAGGAAATATTTTTCTTAAATATTGTTTCAACAATTTTTTTTTTTTCTCGTCCGAGAAAACCATTTAACCGTTCTGTCGAACGTGAACATTTTTTTTTCTCGATTTTCTGATCGAGTTAACAACGACAAGCGCCGCTTAATTTCGAATTTTCGTAGCGCGAAGGATTATCTTTGAGAAACACCTTGCATCCCTCGAGAATCGAGAATCTTTCTTCTTTGGGAGGACGAGAGACGGCGTTCGAGCAGCTAACAAGGGCGGCAAAGCGGAAAATTTAGGCCGCCTCTTTGTTCTGGTTCCAAGGAGAACGATTTGAAAGCCAGTTTTCGCGTCAAATATGCTGGCGACAAATTTTTATTGTCATCGGAGGGACATTAGCGCTGGCTTTCCACGCCACACCGGCTGCCGGATAAAACGAGAAGAGAAGGAAGAGGAGATTTCTTAAAACGAAACGTTCCCTCGGGAGGACAGGTGGTAACCAGGAGGATCCCCGAATAGCTATTGAACGTTTAGCCACCGACCTTACCTCTCCAGAGGCTAGGTATCCCGCCAATATGTTACTCTGACAAATTCTCGAGAAAATGAAATTTATAACCATCTCCCCATTCCATACCGTGTCTTCTTGGAAATTCGACTATACTTTATACGTATTATATCAACATGATTTCTGAAATTATATATTCAGCGAAATAATATTAATATCTTGATAATCCAAGCATTAACGATTTCTTTAATTTTTAATACGATTATTTTATTTGATATTTTATTATCCTAATTTTATGATTTTCAGAATTTAAATTATTACGCAAAAAATGTGTCCTATAAATATTGAAAATATTAAAAAATGAGAAAATAGAAAAATCGTAAAGGAATTAATGGAGAAAAGGAAAAGTAACGAAGTTAAAAATTTCGAATAAACTTACTTCAATCGATTGCTTTATTAAAATGTTTGAATAACATTTATTCGTAGCTATTGTAATCGATTCGCTTTTCGTACAACCTCGATCATTTGGCATTACAATCATTTCCGATTATTATGTCTTGAACAATAACTTGTCCAAGTAACTTCAACTATTAAATTTTCCCCTGGATACAGTCGTCGCAGAAAAAATAAACCGTAGAATTACTACTGCTTTCTGTCTTCTGTCAAATTAACGATGTCACCCCTCGTTTTGAAAAACTAGTCGTTTTGGAAAGCTGGTGGGCAGCGCGTTTATCCAAGCAATTAAGGGCTCGGAACGCCCTCGACGAGGCGCGGGCGAAAATTTTTTTCCCCTCCTCGCCCTTCGTAAATCACATCGTGAAACCCGACGTTGTCGCCCGTTTTTACGACGGCACTAACTTCGAATTGGAATTTTTCGAGTTGATTTAGAGTTGGGTGGGGGTGAGGGAAAGGCGCCACCGTTTCATTGTCTCAAATCAATCGCTCTTTCGTTTCTACAAAAGCCGGTAAGTCTTTGTTTCGTATTCTCTCTTCGAGGCTTTCGCCCTACTTCGTCGACGCTACTGCGGCAATTACCTAATTTACCGAGGCTTACTTTTTGGCTCGGAGCTGAAAACTGCGGTTCGACCGTCGTTTCTTGCACTCTCATCCCCACGGTAGGTCTTTGTTGCCGAATCACCCCCCGGGATGTTCAGAAATTTCCGTGCTGCAGAACGGTTTTAAAGGCTCCTGTGGTTTCTGCTCTCCGCAGACCTTCGTGATAAAAGCTGCGCTGCACACGACTTTCGTCAACAGAAGACGGTAAGTATTCAGTATATACGGTATTATATTAAAACTTAAAGAGAAAAAAGTAAATTGAAAAACTGTTAGACCTTCGAGATTCTTTGATCCCCAAAGTGTTTCGAAACTCGATAGAATTTCATTCCACTTTAACACGCGCATTATTACGGAAGATAAAAAAGAAGATAAAAGTTACAACCCGAGTGATTTTCATCGATGATATTATTACCAGCCAGAAAATTGACGTGCAAGAGATGCGACTAAAACGTGCACTTTTCTCGCCTAAAGCGACACTTAGCTTTATTATACGCGCAACACCGTCATTCCACTGCGTATCTCGAAGCTCATTCCTCGTTAAAAGTATTCCTCGAATGATACCTCGATCGAACTCCCTGTCATTTCGCTGTTATCTCTAAATATATTCTCGCGTGACGAAATACGATTCCAGCCGTCAGTTCTCTTTCTCGGCGTTTCCTTTCGCCTTTTTAATCCTTTTTTTTTTCTTCTTGGCGTCGCCGCCATCCCGTCGGTGCATCCCGCGTCGCTCGCTTTTTCGCACAATGGCCCCGAGTCGGGGATATTGTCCCGATAATCTCGTATGCACGTGGTTCCACGCGTGTTCGCCAACGTTGAATGGGCGCCCGTCGTTTTCGTCCACCGTCGCCGCGGAACAACCGCAGCCGCGTGTTGTTCGTCCCGGGGCCCTGTAATTGCTCCTCTCGAAAGGAGAGTTTCGCTATGGTGCCTCGTAAAAAAGCATGCGAATGCTGCAAAAACGGCGCGGTCCGCAAACCACAGCCACCTTGATTGCCACAGCGCCACGGCTTTTTTCCATATTAAGCGATCCCCTGTATCGTCCTTTTTTCTCCGAGACTCGACGATCCCGGCCGCGGCAAATTTGTCCAAAATTTCCTATCTTTACCCCCTCCAATTTCCTGGTTTTGTACAATACTAATATTTCGTACTGTATCGATTAAGTATATATGTATAATTTCATTTTTCATCGTAAGGATCGAAATTTATTTATGTAACTGTTTGATATGATTTAAAGAAATTCTTAATAATTCTTTCTCGGTGTTTAATCTATATCCAACCAACTTGTACCTAACTTATATTTTCTATTTATATTTTCTATTATTAGTCGGAATAATTTTTGGAGAAAATTTTGAAAAAAATTGGAGGAAGCTTAAAATAGAGCGAAACTTAAAAAACTAGTTTTCTAATCGTAAGGATCAAATTTATTTATGTACAAAGTAACTGTTTGATATGACTTAAAGAATTAATAATTCTTTCTCGGTGTTTAATCTATAATCCAACCAAATTGTATTTAATCTACTTTCTACTTATACTTTCTATTATTAATCGGAGTAATTTTTGGAGAAAATTGGCGAGGAAGGATAAAATAGAGCGAAACTTAAAAAACTAGTTTTCTAATCGTAAGGATCAAATTTATTTATATACAAAGTAACTGTTTGATATGACTTAAAGAATTAATAATTCTTTCTCGATGTTTAATCTATAATCCAACCAAATTCTATTTAATCTACTTTCTACTTATACTTTCTATTATTAATCGGAGTAATTTTTGGAGAAAATTGGCGAGGAAGCTTAAAATAGAGCGAAACTTAGAAAACTAGTTTTAAAAACTACGTATGCAAATAAGAAAACGAGGTGGGGAGGTTAATGCGGTCGGGTTCCGGTCGAAACGAAAAATTAATTAGAACCGTGACCTTTCATCGAGAAATGGCGTATAGGAAGGGGGGAAGGAGTATGGTGTAACTCATTTCGAGAGTGGACGAATGACGATCGATCCTAAGAATTCCTAGGGCACGCTCGAAGCCGACAAGGGGGGCCCCGGACTCGCATCAAGGATACGGTGCTTAAAGCGGCGAAAATTGGCCCGGCCTGGTCGCGATCATTATGCTCTGTCTTACAACATTCATAATTCGTAAATAACAGCGTTGGGGGAGAGAGCGGGCGCCATGATTCCGCGGGCGATTTAGCATATTTTATAGAGACGAAGAAGGAAAGTCGAGAGGCGAAACGGGTAAAAAAAAAAAAAAAAAAAAGAAAGTTAGAAGATATGGAATAGAAAGGATGTGGAGAACGTGCTGCTGTGTGTAAGTATCTGAGGCTCCGATCCAAACGTTCCTCCTCTCTCTCTCTCTTTTTTCTTATTTCATCCTTCCCCTTAATAGTTTTATATCCTCGTATGGAACCGATAATGGAAGTTATGAGAAATTCATAAATAACGTTGAGAATTGAAAGAGAATCCGGATTCACGTAAAAATTTATGTTACGTATATTCGTATATTGGATAAGTCTTCACGGTATGCGTGACACTTTTCGAATCCATTTCAAATCTTCGAGAAATCTAAAGGATGTATCTTTCTTTTGAACTTTAAATATGTATTTTATAAAGTTTTTGTATGTTTAATCGTTTAAAAAATGAATATCCACGTAAAATAAATATAATATAAGAGGAACATAAGCCGAAAGAGCTTACATTAGCATAAATGGAATTCAAGAAACTGCTTACAAAAAATATCATTCGTGTTTTCTTTCGTTCATAAATTTTTCGTTTATAAAATTTTCCAAATAATTTAATTTAAAATCTTATGTTCTCGTTTTCAATATGTCCTAAAAAGAAAAATTTCGTCTTTTACTAAAGCAATCCTTGGTTAGATCGATCATTAAGCTTCTATATCTCACACGATTTAATAAATGCTTTCTCAATCGACAGCACGTAACAATCTTTAGAACAATCTTTAGGGAGATAAATTCGAGCGTGAAGGGTTAATTCCTAAACGTCGGGAGGAGCTATTCTCGCAGGTGATTGGCGCGAGCATTGCATTGAAATTCAAATTAAAATTATGAAATTATCCGGGGAAAAAAAACGAAGGGAACGCCAATGTCGAGGGCAATTTTCGGGCAATTTCGTGGAGGGCCAACTGCCCTTACCCCCGCCTCTTCCATTTTTATGCCCAGAATCCTGTAGAAAATAATGGACCACGCCGTCGGCGACCATATGGTCGCGTGGAAGAATGGCTGAACCAAGACGAATAGGGGCCGAATGGCGAAAATTCACGGCCACTTTGACCCACACCGACGCTTCTGCTTCTTCTCTTTCGAATGATAGATCGCCGGCGATCTGATCCTTTCCATCTTCCTGAAACGCGTCAAAATCTGTAGAAATCATGTTTCTTTCTTTCTTTCCATTTTTTTTCCCTTGGTGGAAGTGGGTGAAAATTTGAATCGATAGTTTCATTAATCGAAGATATCTTTTTAAACGAATTAAATAATTTAGCTGTAGAGATCAAGCTAGAATCTAATAAATCGATCGAGTATGTTTACGTTTTACTTCGATCACACTATGCCAACAATCGTGGAATTTTAAATCGCTGGGTGAGACTCCAGATTTGATCGATTAACTGGGAACAGGGCAAAAGTGTGTTTCGAAACTATTATAGAGAATGATGAATAGGTTTCCTGGGTATCCTATCAAAATATTCTTCTTCATTCGTGGGAAATAATGCTAATGAAATGCCAATCATTTAATTCTAGATTTACAATTATTTACACTCATAATAGTATAAATATTTATGTATATCTAACTATACCAAATAAATAAATATACCAAATAATATATCCCCTCGTTGATACACAATTACACGAAGAACAATCGAGTACCAATTTGAGAGAAATTTTATTAATCTCACGTGTCTTATTACGATGAAAGCGGCAAATCAATCAACCATCCGTTACAATTTTTCGACAAACGGTATCCAAACCAGGTCCAGGTATCCCCAAGCTTAATTCTCGTTTGAAAGAACGACGTTCGAATCCATCGGTTGGCCAGGGATTCAGCCGCCTCGTTCGTCTCCACCTCCGCAACATTTTCGGCAGACACGGCCGCGCCTTCGAGGCGTATTTTTTCCTCGAGATAAGTCTGGTCCCGCGTGCCATATGTCGACGATCCACCGAAAAGCGTTTTCCGATTCCTCCGCGCGCGCCGCAGATGGCCGCGCGCCCCTCCCCCTCCCCGGGATGTGGAAGCCCTCGTCGCCCATCGCGCCGAATTTCCTGCAGCCGATCCCCGCCCCTCCCCTCCTCGAGACAGGAAAATTGTAACGTCGCCTCCAAGAAGAGCCAACCACTCGATCCAAGTGGCGGCGCGCGACAATTCTCTCCAAGTAGCGATTACGGCTTCGTTAAACGAGAAGGGCGTAAAATTTTCAAAGATATCCGGGATGGAGGTGGTGTGTTAAGTTACGTTTTTATTGCGAGAGTTTATGGATCTGGCCGGGCGCTAAGTCGGCCAAGGGATGAAAAAGAAACGGCTTCTTTCTTTTCCAAGATGATTTTCAACTCTCTCACGAATAGAGGTTTTACATCCTCGGCAAACAATACCTGTATTGTTGTACAATATCGGTGTGTTTCTTCAAATTAGACCTGTTGGATTTGACGAGATTTTTTTCGACATCGAAGGGAAGGATCGAAAGAAGTGTATAGGGAACGAATTAGAGCTAACTTTGTTATCCGATTTTTTTTTAGAGAGAATCTCTTGTTGGTTGGTTTATGGTCCGAAGAAAATTCGAATATTCTTTCTAGCTACGATTCAATTCTTTAACTTCATATTAAAATATGATAATACAGAAGAATTATGTTATCCCACAAACTTTGAGCTTGTAAAAAAAATTGGAATTTTCAGATTCCATTGAATGAATGATAAGAAAAATGATAGATTTTATATTTAAATTAAATTCTTTTCATTTATATGATATAATATTGTTTACTCGAAGATGTAGCATTCGCGAAAAAAATTAATATCTTCTTAATTAATTCGTAACTCGTTCGTTAAGTTTGATTCTCGCGTGGCCAGAAGAAATCCAGTTGAAATTCTCGGGAATCCATAAATTGCAACGGCCCCAGAAAAATGTCGAACTAACGAGTACGCGTTTATTATAAATCATAAAGATAATTACGTTAAGAGACGTTATGCCGGTTCATTAGGTCGCAAAATATCTTGTCGCGTCGATTCTTTCTTTTTCTTTTTCTTCTTCTTCTTCTTCTTCTTTTTTTTTTCATTAACCCATTCCACGGGTTAAAAAAGATCTCCCAAGGCTATCTATTCGAGACAGAGGGGAAGCCGGCATAGAAAACAATTTGGACGGTGGATCCAAGTCGGCCGCCTTAATTAGTTCCACCGAAGATTACCAATCAACAATTTCGGAATCACTGCACTCCGTGTCCCAATCTACCCTTGATGTCCCCTACTTAAGAGTAATTCGTTTTTCTTGCGATGCAAAACGTATAATTTGCCTTATTATTGTTCTTTAAACCCCATCAAAAACATTTTTTTTTTACCATCCAGTGGTGTATTTAATCGATATCGCCACGATTCAAATCAAATATAACGAGTAAATTCATTCTTCCCATACAATGTTAATTATTATACTTCGCTACGATCATTCGAAATCCCGTTTCAAATTTATGATTATGATTAACATAATTACCAGTTAAGGATACCTCAGATTTTAAATTAAACTCGCCTTATATTTCGTATATATATATATATCGTATCACATTTGCTCCAACTCGTTTAAAATAAACGAATCGATGATTCTTTCGAATGAAAGAAGAGAGCAAGTCGAAGAGATTTCCCTCGGCCTCCCTTCGAATCGATCCCGCAACCGCGAGGGGATCAAAAGAAACTGTTAAATCTATTACGCTGTTCGAATCTCGATCGTGATTACGGTTCCGAAGGAAAAAGGTTGCGCGATGAAAGGAAAAGGAAAAAAGTTGGGAGGCGGATAAATGCGGCGGAGGGGTGAAGAGGGAGGAAGAGGGCCGAGAAAGGGATGGAGAGTGTTTTGTGGGGTCGGTGGGCCCAGGTTGCAGGTAGGCAGCAGGCCCTCAAATCGGTCAAAAAATGAGGGGGCACGCAATATACTTTGGGAGCGGCGTGTAACGTCCCCTCACGAACCCGTTTACGGTGCGCTTCTCCTTGCTCTATGGTTTAGCCGACCGATGCCTGGCAAGAAAGGGATTCGTGGTTGGAAATCGCGATTACGTTTCCAATCTGATCGATTTTAATGATTCCGCCCCGTCATTACGCCTGGTCTCGCTTGTGATCATCCGAATGATTGCCGGTTTCGAGTATATTTTTCGAGCCACGTTGGACGATGCTTGGAAGAAAATCAATGAAGCGGAGAAATAGTAGTAATAATTAATGCCGATGCGATCAATACTTTGTGGATATTTATGCATTTACGAAAAATGTAAAAGTGTAAAAAAAGTCTATAGAATAATATTATTCAAAAGAGATGCAAGATATTTATAAAGTATAATATGTATTTGACGAATCTCTATTTGAATCTCGATTTCTTTAATCGTACAAATTTTTATTTTGCATAAATATTCTTAAAGTGATCGGTGTTCCAAAATATGTGATTATCTACGATACTACAAACACTCGCTTCTTTCTCAATGAATCTTTCAAAAGAAAAATTTTGCTTTACGAAACTTAATTAAATATCGAGTTCACGTTCGAGAGTTATCGAGAAGGAAATGGCATCATTTAGATGTGTTTCCACGAAAATTCCATCCACCATCTTATCTTACCGACGGAAACGGTTGTTTCGACGTTGGCAACGAATGCCAAGTGGTCGAAAGTTACAAAGATTCGAAGCGAAACGCGTGGCTCGTTTCACGTTCGTTGCATCGTGAAACTCGCCACGTCCTGTAATAATAGTTGCAAGGTCGGGGGCAAAAGCGAGCCGCGGGCCAGAAACTATGAGCACGGGGAGGAATAATAAAGTGGAAGGTAAGTCTTCGTGGAACTCCTCTTCTTATCTCGAGAACGTTCATCTTGTGTCGCGGGGACAGAAGAGAAAGAGGAAAGAAGTCTGGAAGGAACAAAGACGGTTAATATATATCCGGACACGTTATCGGAATATTAATATCCCTGCAGGGTCTATGCTCGGCCTGTACGTACCGAAAAGAAGTCGCGCCACCGTGGTGACGATCGATCGTTCCGAAACATGGAAAGAGAAAAATCGGCGTGCCGCCACGAATGTAATGGGACACTTCCTGATGCGCGCCGGTGATAATTCTTCCCGACATTCTTCCTCCTCCGCGCCAACGAGACGACTTCGAGAAACTCTTCGAGGGGTTTCTTCGAATTTCAAAACTTTGTTTCGCTGCTTCTACTGTCCACCTACTTGTTTCCATTCTTCTCGAGTCTGAAACAAAGATTGGATGTTTGTTCTCGGTAATTGAGAAGTATCGTTTTTTCAGAAATGTATCGATCGAGTTCTACTATTTCGCTCGAATTGAAAATTTGAAACGATTGAGGCGAAGAGAGTTGAAAATTAATTTTTTCATTATGAATTAAGAATTTTGGAAATATCGACCGATACTTTGAATTTGCGAATCTCTTTGACGCGAGATTTTTAAAAAAAGAAATCTCATGGAGATGTTTCTATTTACAAAAGAGAGAGAGAGAGAGAGAGCAAAGTTTGATCATCAGAAATTTAAATTCACTTTCCTTTGGAATAAAGTTCGGAGAATTTGTCGTCGATGAAAGAATGAAATCATGCATTTCGTAAAATATTTTCGAATTTTGTAAAGAGTCTTAACATATCTCTTGCATGTTTTACATTGCTTCTTATTTAAATACAGTTTATAAATTTTAAAACGATTGTGAAATACCTTTATACCTTTTCGATGAGATATATATCTGTAATAGTAATACTTATTCCAAACAAAAAATTCTATTCAAGACGCGGACCCCGCGCCTTAATGTTGATTTTTTGACTTAGCACAATCCTCTCTCTTGGCTACCGTAGTCCTTCCGCTTCTTTAAAAGAAATTTCATCCAGCTGCACGTATGTAAACACCTTTCACGTATCCCAATCTACGACTAACAATATATTATTTATAAACAGGATCATCACGAGAAACGTATCGAACTATAAATCCATTAGAAACATCTGAATACTTACCGTAGATCCAAACGTTGGAGCAAAGAATTCGATCCTCCTCTGCGACAAACAGAAGTTTGTCCCCAGGAGTGCAACGGTTAGCCGTCTATCATTAGCCCAATACAAGAAACCCGTACACTCTGTGTATCTCTGAAACACAGACTGACAAAAAAAAAATCCAAACTCCAACCCGTTATTTCAAGATGATTACGCACACGACGATAATTATACATCACGAATAATATCTTCCAGTATTCTTCGTTTCGATGGAACGACACACCTCTCCCTAAACGATTTTTATTCCTTCGAGAGAAAGAGAGAGAAAAAGAGAGAACATTGCGTTAGAACGTCGAAGTGGTTCTCCCCCTTCCCCCCTCTCTTTCTCATTCTCTCTCTCTCTCTCTCTCTCTCTCTGTCTCGAAAACGGTCGAGTGCCCTTCAGCCACGTTTCGTAAATGTGTGTAGGCTGCAAGTCATTTCGTCGAGTATCCACTGTGATCTGTCAGCCGTTCATGCGATGCGATAATGCGTAGTGACGGGTGGTGAATTCACTACGAGGTATGGCTGTTCTCATAGTTGGACCGACAGCTCCCGGTTCTTCTTCCGTGCTGGAGATTTCGATGCTTGTGCAGAGGCTGCGGTAGGCATCGTCGAGAAAGTTTCGCTGATGGAGAAGTCGCAGCGATGATTCGACACGGTGCTTCAATTTTAGAATTTCTCTTCCCTCTTCTTTTTCAGTAATTCGATATTCACGACGTTTTCTTTTTTTTTTTTT
>NW_006263366.1:1458828-1461200 GCF_000469605.1 Apis dorsata
AAAAAAAGTAAAATGTTGCGTAAGATCGATTACTGGTTTTGAAGAGAGTTTCGTAATTTTCTATGAAAGTTATCGTGAGGAGTTTCTTCGTTTCGACGAGTGCGTTCGTTGTACGCGGTTTGCGCAATTCGAAGACGATGCAAGGAATAAATAGAATTTGTAAGTATAATTTTATTAATTTCTATCACAATTCTTTAAAAAATACGATAGTGACTAATATCAACGATAATTAACGTTTTAATAAAAATCCTATTATCTAATCGTACTTATCTATTATTATCAATAGCAATCGTTTGAAATAATTGAAATATTTATTCGAAATTTTTTCTATATATACATAAAAATTGAGATTTTTCTTCCTCGAATGATTTCATGATGATCAAGAACCATGATCAAAATCATTAAAAATTATCGCAAATTCTACGAAACTTTTTTCACGACACGGAAAAACAAGTGTTTAGCAATTATTCCAGATATCCCATACGATCAATATTCTTTTCTACAAAATCAAGTATTGCAATATTCGCGCAAAGGATATCATTATTATAATTCTTAATCATCATCTATCTAAATTCAATCACTCACGCTCTAAAGTATCGTCTTAAAATAGCGATACGATACAAACAGATACTACATCCACGATACTAGAGATTACGATTCAACGAAACGATCGTACAAATTACGATCTCGTACTCGTGAATAAAAAAAAAGAAAAAGAAAAAAAAAGAAAAGTCGAAAATCGTCGAGACAAGGAGTGGAAATCTCACGTAGTCAAGGTTGATGGCTGCCTGTTGCTGGCCTCGTTGTTATTCGTCGAGTTCGCTTGTTCCGTGCTCTTGTCTTTGGACCGATCTGTCGCCTCAACCGCTCCAGTCTCTTCCTCCCTTTCCAGGTCGACGTAATAAACGTACCTCGCCGTGTAGCAGAGCAACAGCATCTCGATTAGCATCAGGGCATTGTGGGTAACTGAAATCGGGCAGAGGAAAGTAACAGTGCTCGTTCCTTTATTTGTGGCCCTCGCGTATGGAAATGTTATGGGAGCCCCGTGTTCTTTCATCATGGTGCCCCCCACCAGTGTTCCCATACCAGTTGCAGTCGTCTTCGTCGTCGAGGAAATTTGTATTCATATTCGAGAAGACTTTGTTCTTAGAATATAAATGTCCAAGTTGAATTATTTCTAGCTCGAAAATTTTCTTTTTTTTTTTTTTAAAAAAAGATCATCTTGGAAAAAGATTCAAGAAGTGCATATATATATATTCTTTGCGTTCGTTAATTTCTAAAGTTGAAAAATATAGGAAGAACTTACCATTGGCGTAAATTTGCGGTGTAATTGGTGGATTGCAGGGAAACAGCCCCGTTTGCACCAAACCCTTCACAATGAACGCCTGCAGCTTCGAAAATAGCAGCACTATCTGGGTCACTATGGTCTTGCGTGGAAGTTTCGCCTCTGTGAAATTGACAGCAGGTCAAAACCGTGGCCATCCATTAGGCTGCAAGAGACAATGACGCTTTCCAGGAGCTTCGAAATTGCTTCCTGTCGCGCACTGTTTGTGTGTGGTCTCTCACGCGATAATTGTCAACCTTGGAAGGGAAAGAGCATCATTCTGTCCCATCATTCTCGTTTTCCGCTCGTTTTAATATTTTTCCATCTTGTCTTTCCATCCGTGCGTACGAATTAACAACGAATTTATCGTGTAAATGCAAATTTGTAAATCGTTCGCGGTGTTTTTTTTTTTCTTCTTTTGAAGAATGGGAGAGGAATGGTAGAAAATTGTTTTATAATCGGCCTCCCTTGTAATTTCGTGGAGCGGAGATGAGATAACAGGAACAGATTATACTTGGAGATTCCTTCCTCTCAATTAAGTATGCGCGATTTTTACCTGGAGCGACTTCTTGCAGACTCTTCGTAGTAACGGTCAACCCGTACACTCCGAGAAGCACGCTGGCCAACGAAAGCGGTTGGAAAAAAATCGCGTATTGATCCGAGAGACGGGGCTCCTCGAACGACATGAACAGAAACGTGCTGTAAATTAGAGTCTGAAATAGATAAGGAAATTTTAGCAAGGATAACATAACTGTTGCATTGAAAGAAAAAAAGAAAAAAAAGATCGAGCGCGCGTATCTTTAGCTTCTAAATTAACGATAAATTTTTAATAATGTAAAAAATTCGGTCAGATAGTTGCTTATTCGTAATTCTCGTTACGAATAACGTTCTAACGTTCTAATGGTAGAAAATTACATTGGAACATGTACGATTTTTTTTCTATAAAAAATTAAGCGATACCGAGAATGTATTCTAATCGCAGACCTTCCGTAGATACCGAGAAACCAATCAACAGTTAACGATCACTTTTTTTTTTTTTTTTTTTACT
>NW_006263366.1:1461380-1465444 GCF_000469605.1 Apis dorsata
TGCCAAGAAAAGAGACAAAAAGATAAAGGCAGAAAAGAAGAAATAACCTGGATAATAGGAAGTTGCAGGACTAACAGTCGGAGCCAGGACAAATTACTATCGGTCATTTCAAGACTTGGAAAGTGGAGGCAGGGCCAACAGCAACAGGGCATCGCTCGCAGCATTAATGCCGGCGTCTTCGTGACCTTTTTGAAACCCACGTAGACCAACAGCAGATACAGTCGAAACAGGGCTATCGCCAGATATATTTGGATCACGGCTTCCGACAGTAATTGGGTCCTGGAAACGATGGAAAAATCTTAATCAAAATATAAAATAGCCTTTGGGAATAATTTCAAATTCGGTTTGTACGTGAATAGTATACGAAGAGAATGGTCGAATTGAAAATTTAGATTTTCTCCTCCCTCGAAATGAAAAATGAGTTCGGGACACGAGTTGAAAATATCAATGGACCTTTCTCGCGATGGAATTTTCGTGTCGTTGTCTCAACCTTGTTCGGATTATCGAGAGGACCCATCAAATTTTGGTCCAGTGCAGGTGTGACACATTGGAATAGGGATTATCTTTGGAAAATCAAGATTATTAGGGACGAGGTTGCTCTTCTATTTTATGATCGTTAAAAAAGTATCTCAAACCGAGCCTTTGTTTCGTTGTGCGATATTTTATCGGATTTCTTTTTTCCCCTCGATTTCCTTAAGTGGATTTTCTGGTTTACTTCATCATCGATTCGAACAAAATTTGATGCATTTTGAGTTAAGGGACGCAATACTATTGTGTTGTTTTATTTTTCTCTCAATTTCTATCTTTCGATCGACAGAAGAATTTGACGAGTCACGTTCCTTTATTTTCAGTAGAGGTCAAGGTTTCAAATTTAATTTAAATTCGTCGAATTATTTCTTGAAACCTGCTGAATCTTTTACCTTCTTAATATTGAAATATTAAAATATTCTGTTCTAGCTATAATATAGAGAATTCAAAAAAAATAGACTTATTGAATTTTTCTTCTAAAGTTTTTAATTTTGATGTGTCGAAGATCGTTTTATATAGATTTTCCCATCAGAGTGAATAAATGAACTGATTTACCTTGGTATTCCAAGAGCCGTAAGAGTGCAGATACTCGCTATAGGATACAACAAAAGTATCGTAATACTGTTATTCTTGTAGGACCATGTTTCCTTTTGATGGAAAATATTGTAGCAAGCGTCCAGTGCGAAATACAACGTCAAGGTGGAGAGTATGGCGCCAGAGCTTAATAAACCTATACCAAATGTACTGAAACCTGAAAATGAAAACAGAATATTCGAAAGAAAAATAAGAATCCGTGCGAAATAAATCTAATTTTTTTTATCATCTATTCAATTTAGAATTATTAATTGTATAAACATTATACAGAAACTATAAAAACATTCCTGAAAGTGTTAAATTAATAATAACAGTGCTATTGTAGTTACCATTATGAGTTGTTACTTATATAAACATTATATAGCAATTATAGAAACATTCCTGGAAATATTACATTGATAAATATTTTAATGATCTAGTTAACATTCTGATAAGAGATTAGACATTTATAATATGCTTATCTATTGAATCTGTGCATGATATTGATAAAAGCATCTTTCCACGAAAATGATTTGCGAAAACGATAATTTAGAGAGATTAAACTAGTCAATCATTCCGAGATAAAATAAAAATATATTGTCTTATAAATTTGATATTTTATATATATATATATTTGATATTTATTCAATTAATCATTAATATAATTGATAAGATTGTAAAATTGTAAGATTAAAAAAAACTTAAAATAAAATTAAAATTATGAAAATCTCGTTCAATCGATATTTTCATCTTTAGATATTAAATCGTATATTTATATTTTCCCCTCCCTTTTTTTCTTGCATTATGAATTGAGAAATTGGCTATTAGAGAAATACTGTTAGATAATAAGTAATAAGCTGTGTAATATACCGTATCTTTGAGACAGAAGATTTATATTTAATTCTTTTTACAATTAGCTGTATTTCTTAAAACGCAAAAAATGGTAATAAAAAATTTTACTACATTAAAAAAATATAATAGTTTTCAAAATATTTGAAATACGACTTTAAAATATAGAAAAAAAGATTACATTAATTACAAAAAAGATACATCTTAAATTTATTACAGAGGAAAGTTTCGAATGCATTTTCAATTTTTGTGAAGAAAAAGTTAATTTTAAAAAATTTTATCAAAATTGCAAAATTTAATTGAATTAAAGAGAACTTTGAAATATATTTACATTTGTTCTGAATATATGCAATGATATTAATTTTATAATGTATTATAATATTTTTTCGAAAAGAAGAATCAAAGAGAAAAATATTTATCTTGTTCAATTTCTTTCGAAGATAAAATTTAGAATATTGAAAAAGAAAAAGAAAAGAAAAGGAAAAAGCATACAGTAACAAATTAAAAGAAGAATTTTAATTTCGTTTTCGGTCAATGCTCTGTTGTTCAATTATATTCATTTGTTCTTAGCGATACGTTTTATTTTCTTGGAGAAAGTAGTAATTATTTAAACAGAATATTATATATCGAAATTTTAATAATTATTTTTATAGTATTTTTTAAGTGATATACGCATGTAATTTTCGTTGAGTTATGAACGATAATCGTTTTCCCGGAAATGTAATATTTCGTATAACGGAACATGTGTATATATATATATATATATATATAATCTTTGAGTTAAACTTTCACCGGCGCGTTTATTTCTGCGCATGCTCTATAAATCAGCGCACATTAAACGTTCGATGTTATTTGGACAAAAATACTTTTAAGTATTTCAGTTTAAGATATTATTTAATAAATTGTAACTATAATTAATTTAATTAAATATTTTTAGAGATTTATTGATAATTAAATGAAGATTATTGTCATATTATTGAAATTATTAAATAAATGTGTTCGTTCGTCTAATATAAAAATATTATTTAATTTGATAAAACGTTAACTATATTGTTTTAAAATATACTACTTTAATTTTTTGCTAGCAATACAATAACAATAACAATTACAACTACTATAAATATAATTTATTTTCTAATTAAACTCTATTCTTTGTATTAATAATAATTTTCATTAGTAAAAATTATATTAAAAATACAAAAATATAGGTTATAGCAAGTTAATTTTAGTTCCTTCTAAACTTTCACGTGTCAAGAAAGTTGTTAGTTGCGACATGGGCAGCATAAAATTAATATATAGTATAAAGTAACAAGTTATGCGAATTATTATTTAATGCACCATATATATTATCGAGATTTTAATAAAATAAATCGAAATAAAAATTGAACAAAGGTCGCAATATTCGACTTACTTTCTATTTGTTCTATTGCAGATGGCACGTATGTGTAGTCGCAGCTTAAATTGTTTAAAGAATTCCCCAGATTCTTAAATTCAACCTCCATCTTGAAAACACTGTAACACAAGACAATTTTAAACCACACTTTCGATTCTTTTTTCCAGTATTTTCTCTGTAAAGTTCACCAGGATAAATAGACTTACGGTCGAGCCGTTTTGAAAACCGTAAGTGAGGCGAGACTACCTTAAACAGCGAACAGTGAGAGTGAAATCCCCACTTTTACTACCTTTGGATGTCGTTTGTCATAATGAATGGTTAGAAAAATCAATAAAGCGAATTATCTTTAAGTCGATATTTGTTATCTTTTCTCTTAACTATGTTTTGACATTATTATTTTTATTTCTTTTTTATGAGATAACATTTTGTTATTTTTTTTTATTATATTATAAAATACATAAGAAGAACTAAAATTTTTAATTTTTATTTATAATAGTACAAACAAATATTTTTAAAAAAATGTATATAAAAATATCTATCAAAAATGAAAATTGTAAAATAATATTTAAAAACAAATTAAAAATAACAGTTTAAAAATCTAAAATTTTTATTTTCAAAATCTAAAAATAATTTAAAAATTTTTAAATTGATCAAATTTTTAAAAAAATCATATATGAAATATAATAATAGACTAAATTATGAATCATAATAAATCAATATA
>NW_006263366.1:1465887-1484107 GCF_000469605.1 Apis dorsata
TTATATAATTTATATAATATATAAATATATTTTTTATTTTTGGGAATTAGAAACAGATCTGTTTTTGTATGAATATTACAAAGCAAATAATAATTAAATAAAAATGAGTGGTAATAGAGATAGAGTAAAAATATTGAAATTAGTCCTGTTTCTAGAATTTCGCAAATGAAACACACAAAAAAAAAAGGTTAGAAAATATTAAAAAAAAATAGAAATAGTAAGAATTGATTATCAGTGTCATCTCTTTATTATCGAAAACATTTTTTCAAAACGGATAAAATAGAAGGAATTGTATATCAGCGCTATCTCTTGAGTAAAGAGAAACATCTTTTTAAAAGTATTCAAGATGGCACTAATATTCAATTCTTATCCTATCTCTATCCTTTTTCTTTTCTATTTTCTATTCTTTTTTTTATGTGTTTCATTTGCGGCACTCTGAAGATGGCTCTGATTTCAATATTTTTATCTATCTTTTTTACCTATCTCTATCTTTCTTCAATTTGATTTATTCTTTGTCTTGCTTGTTGACGCTTGATTACGAGCTGAAATATGAAATATCAATTGAATATATTTCTATCGTTTCGTTTTTAAAATTAACAAATCTTAATTCTTTAATTTATAATATTATTATAAAACTTGATAGATAGAATAATTTTTAAATATTCGAAATATTTCTTATTACATGTTGTTTTACTTTGAAAAAATAAGATAAAAGATCGGTAAAAGAAAATCGTATGTTTTATAACTGGTATCTCTTTTTTATCAAATCAACCTCAAAGAAATTAAATATTTCTACCACAAATCTATCTGAAAAATTTATTTCTAACTTCAAAAACCGTAAAATCATAAAATCTCGATTCATGATGATATTTCATCATTTAATACATACATTTAATACATAGTATGTTTTAATAATCGGTTTGCAATACTCGTTTATTACAAATTGAAGAAGCAAACAACCGGTTTCGTTCGACACTTTCTTTCTCCTTGAACTTGAAAGATTCAAGCCCACCTTTCTATTTCACATCACCGACGAGAGGAAAGCTCGTGCATCGTGCTCATGAATCGATAGATTCCGTTTAAAATGCTGAAAAATGGAGGGAAAGGACAAATGATGAGTTGAGCTGTGACGTAGCTATTATACTGACCAAAGCTTCGTGCAGGAAGACAGTCGAGGCGAAATAAGCGGGTGAGATAGAGAGAGTTGGAAAGTAGGCCTTAGTCGTTCAGTCAGTAGTCAACTGCGTGCTCGGACGATTGGTTGTCGTAATGGTAAGTTTCTCTCGGTGTCTTTCGTGTTATTGTATTCGTAGTTTTGTTCGTAAATTTGTTCGTAGTTTTCGGTAAAAAAAAAAAATCGAATTTTTTTATCGTTTGTATAAAAGAACGTGTTAAGAATTCGAGTGGTGTTTTATTCATTTTTAATTGTAACAAAAATCAGTGAGATTGTTCGTAACGGGACAAGTAGTCGCGTTTACCGGTGAACAGCCTTCATGATTGCATGAACTCGAGCAATTGTGTGATCGCAATACAATTTTATTTAGAGAATTCTAATATATTATTTATTTATGAGAGTAACGACAATTTTTTTTTTAATATTTTAAATTAATTCATTATTTAAATCACGATTTATTAGATTTTCGTTGCAACGAATTCGTGAATGGAAAAACAGTTGAAAGTTGAACGACTGATGAATAATTAGGAGTAGTTTCACTATGCTTTGAATTTAATTTTATTTATCGAATTTAAATAGAAAAATTATTCGTAAATATTTTTTATCGCGATTATTTATCTTAGATCGGAATTTTAACGAACTTTTCATTGAATCGTTTGTTCAAGTAAACAGCACGTGTAGATTATAAATTCAATAGACTCGCTTGTAATATGTGAAAAGAGTCGTATTGTTGAGGATGAAAGTAACTTTCGTTTTCGAGGATCATTATCATGGTAAATCACCCAGCGTGTCTAATTTCATGTCTAGAGAAAATCATATCGACATAACACTTTTTCGTTATGAAAAAGATTCATTATCTTAAAATTGGTTTTTAAAATGATCCATCTTCCTGTTTTCTCTTTCGATCGAATTTTCGATCCATAAAAACGAAGCTACAAAGTATCATAGCATCGTTGTTACAGTATAGCTGTTTCAAAAAGTTAGAAATTGAAAACGTTTAGAAAGTTGTCTGTAATCGAGAATGTACAAAATATTGTTGAAATGTAACAACTGAACAATATTTTATAACGTATTATAAACCGTTTTCTATAAAAATTAGTCATCATAGTATAATTAAAAAAATATAATAAGATCTTATACCACGAAGTGTCATTTATGCTTCAACAATTTCTCGAGATAATTAATATGGAGATATTTCATAATGGCGCAAAAGACATTACCGGAAATTACAGTTATGGCATCATGAGATTTCATCCTTCTATACTTATAATTTTTACTAGATATCATAAATGATTTCATTTTTATCTTGTATTGCATAATACAGCCAAGTTGTTCAACTTTCTCGATCGTCAAATTCAGTCAAGGATATTTTATAAAAATCACTTTATGAATATGAAAGAAACTCGCCATTTGGATTTACGATCTATTTCTACATGTTCGAAGGGAAAAAACACTCTCCATTTTACGTAAACTCGAAGGTAATATTCATATAGATATGACTTAGTAACCAGAACATTGAATCTTGATTTATGTTAATTGGAAAAAAATACTTTGTAAAAGTTTATCACGACGATAAAATCTTAGATAAAAAATCTTTTTACTAGAGAAACGAGCTAGTTCAAGTAAAAAGTTGGCAATGCTCTAAAAAGAATTCCAATTAATCGATTTTTAGTGGCACTACATTGATGTACGAAAAAAGAATAACATAAATAATGACGAATGTGGAACAGATTTTTATAAATTCTCATCGAAATTAATAAAAAATTATTCGAAACAATTTTAGATCACGTAACGTATCAATAATTCAAAATCTGTTAATTCCCAGAATACAATTGGCATTCTAAAGTTAAATGCGATTTCAATTAAATTTAATCCGATCAATAATTGTCTGCATAGTTCGCGGTTTTCTCTTTACTGCTCCTCCTCCTCGGGCTGAGCCATTGCCAGGACAATGATCTTCCATCGAGGTTCGAGATCGAGAGTTCAATCAACCGTACGATCGAGGAAGTCGAAAGACAGGTTCGCGAAGATTCCACTCTGCCTCGATTGACTAGACAAGAAATAGTCAAGATTCTGCAGAATATCACGTCCCAGGATTTGAAGGTGTTCAAGGATAAAGAAAAATTGGAGAGAGCAAGGAATCTGTACCAAAGAGCTCTGATGGTCGTCCTTCCTTACAGTGCCGAAGAATCGGCTGGAAATTTGAAGGATCTTTACACGAAACCACCTATGACGAGGATAATTTCCGACTTTTCAACGTCGATGGGAAAGGATGAAAACGAGGAAGTCGAGGAGGATAATTCGAGGAGAGGAGAGAACGATGCGTCATTGGCCACCAAAAATTTGATATTGACTAGCGATTCCTACAAGAGCGTATCGAAAGAGCAAACTGGAACCACGATGCAAAATCATTACAAGAATCACAGGGACACGTATTCAGAAGTGCGCACCAAACTTCCTTTGAGGGAGACGTTGAAACTTGACCCGACGCCGGTCAGGTTCACCTTCAATCTGGAGAATCTTCGAAAGAACGCGTACACCACCGAAAAGACGACTACGGCCAAGTATCCAATTTACAGGAGTAAGGGAAACGAAGGATTGGAAATCGTGTACAGCACGAGCGTTACGGATGAACCCACTACGAAACCAGCTTCTAAGGAGATTAATATCGACTTGGAGAGATCGAAGATGAATCAGAACGTACTGACGTCGAGTCAGTGGCGTTACAACGCGCCACCGAGTACCACCATGAATCCAACCTTGCCTTCCAAACTCGACAAAATACCGTTTCTTCCGACTATTAACACGAACATATCTGAAAAACTTACTATCCCCTCAACAAAGAGATCGGAGATATTAACGAAAGACAGCAATGCCGAAGCTTTAACGATGAATTCCGAAACGCCAATTGCCCTCTACGTGACGCCCATGCCTACTAACACGTCTCCTAAAATGAAGTACAGTTCAACTTACTCGTTGAACTCTGCGGGATTTCGACAAGCCACCACTAGCACCACCACTATGAGGCCAGAAGTGATGGATCTATTGGCGTCGATCGGTCTGCGACCGGATAATACTAGTAACGTCGAAGATGTTTATAAGAAGAGCAAGGATATGGCGGAGAACAAGTTCCAGGCACCAGACGCGAATACCATTCAGAAGTTAATTTCTGCCTCGAGTGGGGACGAAGCAACGTCGATCATCGATCAGAATACTTTTGAAAATTCGGGGTCTGAGATCAAGAAGGGTGTGGAAAATTTGACCCCGGACGTTCAACTGTTGTTCAAAAGATTCGGTCTTCAAACGTCGAATCTGGGTCAGCCTACCGCCACCACCACTCAAAGAACAACCATTAATTTTAATTCTTACACGAATTTCAAACCTCTGCCCACTTCTAGCGTGAAGGATCAAGAGATGAGAGCGTTCTTGGCTAAATTCGGACTTGGAACGAGCGACGACAGAAGACAGAAGTCGATGAGATTCACCACTGAACCGCCCTCCGTGATCGAGGTCGTACCGGAAAACATGAGAGGGATTCTGGAGAATATTGGGCTGATTTCCAGGAAGGGTAGCAAAAAGGTGATAAATAGCATGGAGGACATGGAATCGACCGAGACGTCCAAGTTTCACGTGTTCAAGCCTCACGAGGTGAACGTGAAGGACGAGGAACAGAGAAACAAGATCAACCAGCTTCTGAACACTGTAAAATTGGTCCAGGAGGGTAAGGTTGACGTTCAAAACGTGAGAAATGCGACCAAGGTTTTGAAAGATGGGCCAGATCCTTTGAAGTTCGAAGAGATCGCCGGGATCCACGAAGACGAAGACGCGAGAAACGAGGTGAAGAGGCAAGAGGAACAGAAAGGAGAGGAGCAAAAGCAAGAGGTAGAACAGGAAGAGACGACCACCGTACAGTTTACCATCGTAGAAGAAGAATCTCCAACCGTTGTAACTGGTATTAAGAAATTTATGATATACATTTTGGGCAACTCGGAGTTTTGGTTTCGAAGGATTATTCAGGGATTAAGGAAATTTCGAAATGTACTAACTGATCTGTACGATAGAATTAGAAATGAATCTATCTGACTCGATCTCTGACACTAATGTACTCTCTATATACTACACGTACCAAAGAAACTTCGATTTCGAATTTCTGCATTAATCTTCCTCGTCTTTCTTTGCCTATTCGGGAAAGATGCATCAACACGTTTTTTTCATTATTACTATTATTATACACTTTTAATCGCTTTCTATCTCCGTTCTAACAACGTTCAATCGACTGGCCGATTTCCATTATGTTAAACCTTCTCTAAAGGCGTACAAGAAAGATCCTGGCTCTTTCTCATAAAAGGATAGACGCTGGGAAAGATCTGAGTAAAAATTTAGATTCCACCGTCACTTTCTATCCGCTTATTCGTTTTTCCTCGCTAATTGCTAAAGAAATACCTTTTGTACATAGAGTGCTAACGTTCCTATTTATAACTATCTTCCTAACGAAATCGCATCTGTTTATTCTCTTCATCGAGAGGAAATTTAATCCTAACCATATACACGCATAACATCCTCCCCATTGTACAATATCCATTCTCATTCGCGGCATCGTTCTTTCGAAATTATCAAAATAATGTACGTGCACGTGGCCAGATTCTAAGTAAGAACTTCTCTCGACTTCGATACCTTTCAAATCTTGTTCAAAGTCGTTCCCCTCGGAACGGAAACAGCAACTAAATCTAAATTAAACGTGAATTCATGATGGAACTTGTCAACAGAGCCGGAAGAAACCACGTTAATCACTACCACGGAGACAAATTCCATGAAAGGAGATTCCGATCAATCAGACACGATCAAAATGGAGGATTCTTCCGTTACGTCCAACTCGAATTTGATGGCGTTGGAGGAGTCTTTCGGCGGAACGACCAGGAAACCTGTAACGGATCTGCCTGCAAGAAAGAAAAGCGGCCTCTACTTCTTGGTGGATTGGAACTCGTTCCTCGAGGTCGGCGAGGACAACAAGGACAAGATCAATTTGAGATTTCAGCCGAAAGTTGGCGACAGATCGAGATTCTTGCCAGTGACTGTACCTTAGAAAATTAAACGGATGGTAGTACTCGTAGTACAGGGTTTTATATGATATTTTGTTGCGTTTTTTTTTTTTTTTTCAACCGACGAAAATCAAAAATCAAAATACTAGGTGATTTCGTTTATAAATATGTACATACATAGAGATATAATTTCTGAAGGGGATGCGAAGGGTTAGAGAATTTGTGCGCGGTTTTAAAGTACGATTTCGATAAAGAAACTACTGTTTTCTTTGAAACTACGTTCGATAACTCGTTCGCGAAAATTAATTGAGGGAAATTGTTATGTCACGTAATTATTTATGCACGTTGTTTGTAATTGTTTTGTATTATACCATGTTGATCGAATAAAACGTTTTCTCTAAAGAAAACGCACGACTAATATTGTTTGACCTACATATTCGTGAAAGTTGTATAATTATCAGTGTACAAATGAAGCATAAAAACCTTGATAAATTATTCAAGAGGAGTGTCTTGGAAGGTAGAGGATCAAGAAATTATATCGATATTTATTTTCATCCATTAACAAAAAAAAAGAGAGAGAGAGATTCATGATTTGCATTGCAAATTTTAAATGCATTTAAATATATTTTAAGTATAATAAAAGAGGGAGATGATGCAATGATAATTACGATACAGATATATCCCTAAATATGTGCATAATATCAAAAATTCATTAACTTTTTATCGAGATTTTGCAATTATTACGAATACTTTGAGAACCACTGGATGTGCGAGAGCTCGGTTACGATCAAAATATTTTGTATCGAATATTTAAATGTTGCGAATACCAAATCCAAGATCATTCGAACTAATTGTACGGGTGAAATGTCTTCGTCGATTCGTAGCAACGCGATTTGGCTGTTTCTTTTTCTCTGTGCGACTGTCACGATTTGCCAGGATGTCGAACAAACCTCGGAAATTCCGGAAGATTCCGAAGATGAATCGTCGATTTGGATGGAATACGAATTCGGGACTGGAGCTGGAAATAGGGAAGGTATCGTGCGAAATATTGTTCCATCCGATTTATAAAGTATTCCAAGGTGAAAAAAAAAAAATTTTTTTGAAAATAATTTATCACGTTTTCAGAGCTTATAGTGACGAATATTTCCGTTCGCGAATACACAAATGTGCCAAAAACAGCGAGAAATTGGCAATTCTTGGAGGTGAACGGCACCGGTTATTTATTTCGAAACGAAAGATCCACCCTTTTCTACAATAAACTCGATTTGGACAAGGGTACGATCGATGAACTCACGAAATTGATCGTGAAAGGCACTATATTAAAATTTAAAGCGATCGAAATAAAATCGAACATAGTAATCGTGTTGTGCGTCCAATTGAACATCGGAATCCTGTTAGAATGTTACACGCTCTTAGATGGAAATTCTTTTCGATATCTTGGATCGTTGCCAGTGTTGAAACGTGTGAAAGATATGGAGATTATCACGAAATTATCAGATAACGAGGACACGTATAAAATATTCGTGTTGAACGAAGAGGATTTCTTTCTTCAAATGCAAAATTCTATCGACGTCTATGGGTTCGACATTGATTTCTCAACCAATGCTTTAAATTTTTGGTAATAAATTTTTCTTTCATATACGTCCATATTAATTTTCAATATTAATTAAATAAAAAACAAAAAAGAAAAACTTCAAATCTCTAATATTATTCATTAATTGAGATACAGGTTTTACTATTCAACTTACGTGCCAAGATCGTTCGATATCCAGGTAATCAACATTTATGAAACCGTATCATTGATTCTTCGAGGAGAAAACGACGTCTTCCTCTATGAATACAGAAATATGATGGAGGGAAATGACATTTTGGAGCGACAGACGATAAAGTCGTATAATTTGAATAATTTCATCTGCTTCGAAAGCGGATACCTCCAGTTTTTGTCGATCTCCGGTCCGGAGGCGGGTCTTTTTCTCTTCGAAGACGGTGAATTCCAGTTCAACACAGAGTCTGAGTCCAGTTTCGGTAAGATATATATATATATTGATTCAATTACCGTTTTTCTTTCCCCTTTTCATTTCCTTTTTTAATTCACATTTCCTGCAGACGTTTCGGACATTTCTTGGGTAACGAGCGTACAGTTAGCCACTTACAGAGACGAGTCGATGTTGTTGGTGCAATTGAAAAACATGACCGTGTTCGCGTTAGGTTGGCAAGGTTCGAGTTACAAGAAAGTTCAATTACCCAACAACGATCTCGATCGGTTCGATCTCTCCATGATCACACCGATTCCGAAATATGGATTTATCGCGGGTAATCGAGTCGTGAAATTTGATACGCAGCTGAAAAGCGTGAAACACCCTCTCCAATACGAGACCGAGAAACTAGTGAGATTGCAAAAATCGTTAAACGTAAGTTAATTACGAAGTTAATTATTAAAATATATATATATATGTGGATACTTGAAACGCCTCTTTTTTTTTAGGAATTGATAGAATACGAGGAAAGGATTATCAATGAAACAAAGGCGCGGCTCAAGGAGAATAAAATCGAAAATCCTGTGATCACAGGGTTTTGGAATATAAGCGGGGTGAACGCAACGAATGTAATCATATCCGACAACGTGACTTTCGAATCGATCACGTTGGGAAAGACTAAGTTGACAAAAGAGGATTTAAAGTTCGATGTAAACAATTTCGAGATGAAATTGAGGGAAGCGGAGAGGAAGCTCGAGCAGATCGATTCGAGATTGAACGACACGGAATCGAATGATTTCGACTCGAATCTTCGCTTCGATTCGGACGTTGAAATAAACGGAGATATTTACGTTAAAGGGAGTTTGTATACCGACAATTTGACTGTATCCTCGATCAATGGGATAGACGCCACTCTTCCTTCCAACAACTACACCATTGATTTCAAGGATGTTAAAAATTTAACGATTAATTCGATAAACGGTATTCCCGTCGAAAATATACGCTTTGGAGATTCTATAGTTGATTACAGTGGCGTGGATTTCGATAAAATAAGTCGAGCGGAGATTCTCGGAGATCTTTCCTTTTCAACGATCAACGGCCTCGATTGGGAAACACTGATGAAGAACATCGTGTGGAAAGACAGAGATATGCTCATTCCTGGAGAAACTATCATCGAGGGGGTAAAATTCGAAATACAAAGTCGTGATTATTATTATTTTGTCTTAATTTAATACTCGACTTAATTATTTGCAGACCGTCACGTCGAATAACGTCGAACTGTCCACGTTGAATGGCCTTCTGTATCCGGAACAGTACGTTCTGGAGAACGGTAACTCTGCTTACGTGACTGTAACCGGTTCGAAAACCTTCGAATCGTTCGAGGCGTTGGAATTGGAGAACGCGACCACCCTGAATGGCATAGATTTCGATGATTACGTTATTTTGAGCAAGGAGAACGTTTTGAATGAGGGAATCAGCTTCGAAAATTTGACGGTGACCGATGAGCTCATAGTACGTTTTTCTCAACACGTGCAATGCTAGATCGATCGGCAGATTTCTAGATTACGATAATTGATTGCAGTTGGACTGTGAAATAGAAGGATTAAATATGGAAGAGAGGCTATTGCTCAACGAAACTACTAAAATTTCATCGGATATCTTGTTCTACAATTTAAACGTTTCGGGTAATGTGACGTTCGACCGATTGATCATCAATAACACCGAAGTGGATTTAGGAGATCTCCTGTTGAGAACCGACGAAAATGTCGTGATAACCGGGACGAAAACATTTTTAAAGAACGTCGAGATGAGATCCAACGTTACCATTACGTCTGGCATGATCAATGGACATCACGTGGACGAATTCGTTACTTTGGACACGGATCAAGTGTTCCCAAGTATGACTTTTGATTACTCATTTAACAATGAATTAACTATCGTTTCGCGAACCTTCTATATTCTTCACGTTTGGACCACGTTTTTCAGATTTAAGAAAGATATCTGCCAACGTCACTTTCGGAAACGTGACGTTTGGAGCAATAAAGAAATTGGAGAAATTCTTCAGGGAGAACAATTCCACAGGTTGCTTGAACAGAACTGTTATATTCGAGTCTCCTGTCACCGTCGAACAACTGACTTTCGACAAGTTGAACAATAACGTTTCCTACGAGTTCTTTACGAGGAAAGTAAACGAAACTTTCGGCAACGCCAGCTTCGAGAATTTAACGGTGGACACTTTGATAGCGGACGAAATAGTGCCGAACACGGTGAACGGTCTCGATCTCGTTGATTACGCCAAACATTTGGAATCTTCCGACATCGAATGCACCATCGACGATGCTTTGGAAACGGATCGTTTGTGCGCGAAATCTGTGAACGGAATGCCAACAGAGGAGATTGGCCAGTTGAAAGATCGATTGTCCGCGATGCTGGATCACGTACAGAGTGGAAATTTGACGTTGAACTCCCTTCGAGTAATCGGGACGATTAAAGCGGATTCGATCAACGGTGAACGCGTGACGGATTTGTACAACGAGGAACGATTCGGCCCGAGGCCTGTAATCGTCAAGGACGAGGTTTACATCGACGATCTGACGATCCTTGGCCTGATGAACGGTTACAATTTCACGGAACGCGTACTCGACACGGTTCAAAAATCCGACCCGAACATAGTGATCGAGGGGCATAAAACGTTCGACTCGATCATTTGCACCGAACTTGAAGCGAAATACTTGAACGGACGTCCCATAGAGAATATCCTAGATCCTTATAAGGAACAGGTGCTCTCAGGTCCCGTGATCGTAAACGGTACTGTTACAACTACTTTATCCTATATTTTAAGTTGAAAAATATTTTTTCAAGAAATGTTGTGTCCAGGTACCATGACCGTTTCCGAATACTTCGACTCAACTGGAAACATCAATGGCGTACCGTATCGCGAGCTGACAGATAAATTCAGATATTTGGGGAACAATTCCTACGAAATTCATGGAGACATTAGATTCCTCGACAACGTAACCATCGAGAATCTGTACGTGAACGGATCGATTCAGGGGACCGATTTCGACGATTTTTTGAACACGGTGATTTATAAGGACGAGGACAACGTCACGGTTTCCGGGACGAAAATATTTGAGGACACGGTCACTTTTAACGACGAGTTCTTCGTTCACGAGAAATTGAACGACATAGATCTGAGAAGATTCAGGGAGAAGGCCGTCTTCATCAATGCGCCGTTCTCCGTTAAGTCGAAAATTATATTCAAAGATGGTATAAAAGTAGAGAAGAATATCGTCGTTAAGAAATCTCTGGAAGCAAAATCCATAATGGGAATCGATATCGACGAGTTGCGATCCAACGTGTTGTACCTTAACAGACCTTCTTACGTGGACGGTAATTTAGATTCGTTCTGTGACATTTTTCTTTCTTTCTTTTTTTTTATTTTTTTAATATTCTTCTTTGCGTAGGAAACCTCACGTTCACCAATGTGATTTTCGAGTCTAACGTTGAAGTGAAGAAGATCAACGATGTGGATATGGATTTATTGATACCGTTGAAGACCGATCAATTTATACCTGTAAAAGTGTTAAGAGGTTACAATATTACAGCGGAGAATATTGAGATTTTAGGAACGGTGAATGGCGTCGATTTGCGAGAGATGCAAGAAAAGACATTCATGGTATCTTCCAATTATATAATTATTAATTTATTAAATAAAGAAATTTTGGTGGAAAGACGTATTTCCTGACTCTATTCGAATCAATGTTTCGAAAGCTTTCGTTTCAAAAATTATTGTTCTAACATTCGAAATATTTTTATCGGAATTATGATACGTTGTTTCAATCTTTCTCAGTTAACAGGGGACCAGAATATAACGGGACACTTCACTTTTCACGGTGTCGTTCATTTTCGAAATGAATTCAATCCACGCCTCATCAATGGCATCGATCCGAACAGATTCATACCTCTGGATACAAAGAGCACCATAGTCGGTAGGACGTTGAAGATTGAAAGAAACGAACTTTTTTTTTAATATTCAAATCGATAATCAAATAAATTTTTTATCTTATAAAATTGTTCATCCATTCAGGCAATTTTATATTCGAAAAACCAGTGATTCTCAATAAAAGTCTGAGGCTATTGGGCTATTTAAATGGCATAGATGTGAATCGATGGGAAGCTGTGGCAGTGACAACCGAAAATTCAGTGCCGCAATTTATTTCTGGAAATTGGACCGTTCTTGGCAACGTCTATTTCCAAAATGGAGCTTACGGAAGCGAGATTTTAAACGGGACGAACATCACGGAGGTATCCAGTATTTTAGCCAAGAAGCACTTGGAAATGGACGCCATGTTGGAAGAGAAAAGCGTACGGAAACGATTCATTTCATTGACGAATCTTTTTCGATTCGATACGAAACAATAAGATTTTCAATGAAACCTTCCTTTCAGGCGAATCTGGACGCTATGTGTAAAGATTTGGCCGAATTGAAACGCTATGCGGAGAATCAAATTTATCAGTTCAATGCGTTCGATTATCTGCAAATCATCGAGTTCGATAACGGTTCGATTGCCAGTGTCCATTATTTCGAAACGAACGACACGGATCACTTAATATTGAGTTGCAACGATTGTCAAATGCACGCGTACGCGTTTACCGAGGAAAAATTTGAATCGGTGGGCGATATGCCCAATTTTGGTGTGGTCGAAGAATGGGCGACCTTTGAACGAGACCAGGAATTATATTTCCTTACTTCTGGCCCAAAATCTTGCGGAAGGAATCCCGTGAACGTATGGAGATTGAAGGACAATGAGTTTAGGGTAATCTTTAATCATTCTTGTTAAACGATTGATAAAAGTGATACGCGTGGTATACCCATGTCTCTATTCTACATTTTTCCAGCACGTTTTAGATCTTGATCACAACGTGGAAGTTAAGAAAATAAATCAGGATACATTTTTCACGATGATCGATAAGAAGAAAGAATTACGATCGTCTGAAAAGATGAACGAAGAATTGAAAAAGTTTTTGTCATCTTCGGTGGACGAGGATGACACGAAAATCGTTTGGGATGAAGATCGCATTTTAATGATTAACAAGAACGTTGGAAAAGGATACGACAATAATACGAGTTTCAAAAGAAGCGTTAAAGAAATTTTGAATTTCAAAGCTGGATTCTTCGAGAGAGAAATGTTTTTGTATTACGATGAAGAGTTTAGCAAGGATAGTATATTTGTGAGTTATATTTTTCAGAAAATATTCAATCAAATATTCGTTCATTATTTCAATTCATCTTTGCATGCATAGATTTTTAACAACGATACGACGCAGAAAAAGATCTTTCAAACTATAACAGCATACAAGCCAAGCTCCTTCACGATACTCAATTTTGATGGATTGGTCGAAACATTGCTCGTCTTCGTTGAAAATAGGAGAACTCTTCGAATTTATGAATACAAAGGTAAGAAAAATTTATTCGTTCTTTTTTTTTTACTTTCTAGTAAAATTTCTATTTCTTTCTTTTCTTTTTTTTCAGGTATCCAAGGTTTCATGTACAAAGACAGTATAAAAATGAACGTTGATAAATTATTCAGTTTTAAAATTAGAAAGTATTCTTATATGGCGAAGAGATACTGTCTAGGCCTGATTCATAAAAACAGATTAATAATATTGGAAGCATTAATGTACGGCGAAAAATTAGATATGGGGCCGTTAATATGTTAGAAATATTAAAATTTATTATATTAAAAAATAATTGAAATAGATTTAGCACGTACAAAAATATAAGAATGAATCGAATATATTTTATTAATTAGTTTATCACATCGTATAAAACTTTTTCTTTTTATAGTGTAATTAATTATAAATATCAATCATAAATACACATTTACGTAATACATTACGTAATACATGATACGTAATACTGCGTACTATTATTACATGTGTTTACATTACAAACGTTACGATGAAATATATAATTAGTTGTCAGAATCTCAAGAATCGTAATCTTAACGTAAAATTAAGAAAAATAAATGAAATAAATATACATATATGTGTGTACGAAGTACACGAGTCGATCAATAAATACCTCCAGATCGTTTCGCTTTATAGAACGCTATTATTTCTTCGTCGATCTCTGGATCCCCTGTCAAAGGCAACGAATCGTCAAAGTATTTGTTGCTCTCCTCTCCCAAATCGGACTTTTGATCGAAACAATCCACCTTGGTCTCGATATCTTTCTCAAAAATCAAAGTTTTTGGCGTGTTTACACTCTTGGGAGAGAGAGAATTAAAGCTTAAGAACTTCTCGTACATCGGAATTGAATAATCCGTTTCCACAGATGAATCCTTCTCGATTACAATTTTTGCTTTACCGTTACTTGACAATTCAACGGAATTATTATCGTCCTCCTGTTTCGTTTTCGATTCCGTGTTACGTTTCTTCTTAACATTTTTCCGCGGCTTTTCAAGTATCCGTGAAGAGGGTTGATTCGTCGTTTCATTATCATTGGTTTCGTTCATTTTTTGATCGATCGCTTGATTCTTATTCTCGATCAGATCATCCAAATTCAAGTTGACGATATTGCAAGGCAACGATTCTGGTATCACTGTGTTAAAGGTCGATTTGCTTCGGAACACCGAATCTCGAGCAGAGATATTTTCATTGGTTTTGACGTGATTGGTAGTTTTAAATCTTCGTTTTAGTTTCTTCGAAGGAACATTGCTGTTCGACGAATTTTGTACTACGCTTTCTCGTTTATCATTTTGAACGTGATCGTTTAATGCCAAATCACGTATCGTTTCGTTTTTATCGTTTCGAATGCAATTATTCTGCCCAGTCTTCTTCTTATTATTTTTGATATTATTGATTGAAAAATTATTGTCGCTAGTATTCAATGTGGATCGTTCTTTGTCTTTCAACTTGTCGATCAGCAAAGCTGTTAATCGAGTCAAGAAATTGTAACGATATAGAATGATTAAAGAATGAAAAGAAATTTAATTAGGATTAGGATACAAATTTCCTTGTCCCTTTGGATAACCAGATCTTTGTAATATTCCAATTTTTTGAAATAACATTTAGGATCTTTGCTTAGCTCGAAAGCTTCTTTAAAACTTTCGAAACAATATTGCACTTTTTTCGGATTATAATCCCAACAGATTCGTTCGTCCGATTCTAAGAAATCTCTTATTTTACGATCAAGATGTCTTTTATCGTCAGCGGTAAGTTCTTCATTCTGTTTACAAAATGTGAAAATTAAAGGATTAAAATCCATACATTTGCAAGTTCGTTCCGTATCTTTGAACAAAAATACTGAACGGTTGGCATTGTCAAAGCTTTGATTTGTTGCTTAAGTCTTTCGTTCTCCGCTCTCAATAATGCGTTCTCGCTATTAATGTCTGTCTCCAAATTTAGTTTCAAGTAATTTTTTATCAAAGCCACCCTTTGAGCAAATCTGCAAGTGGACACCGTTTCCTGAAAAACAAAAAAAAAAAAGAAATAATAAATGGAATATCTTATGGATTATATACATAAAAATAATAATAAATTATATCGATATTACGCGAGATAATAAATTATTCTGCACCTCCAAATTAAAAGACGTAATATTTAGAGTCGCTAACATGGCGGTTATGCAATTTCCTCCTAAACTGTCTCTCAAGATCGATGTTAATAAGGAATTCCTAATAACAATTAAATTTTATTAAAGAAAGATTACTGTTTAAACGTTTATTTACAATTAAACTTTAATAAAAAGTCGTGAATATGAAAAGTTTTATGGAAATTAAAAATTACAATAGATTTTCATCTCAATCGAGCTGTTTCATAATAATATGAAATTAATTATTTGATGTTAAAGTCTATTTTTCAATTGTCTTTTGTTAAAAAAAAAAAAGATTGAATAAAAAATTTTATTGATGAGATACAAATGATGGAGTGAATTCAGCACCTGTAAGGAATGTGACCCATGCTCTCCTGACCCAGACACACTATGACTTGTTCCAGGTAATGTAGGCTCAGGTTAATGTGCTTCGCTTCGGTCAGAATGGTGCCGGTTATCGAGCATTTGTAGACACGCTCGGACCTAGGCAATAGTAGGTAGATCTCACGTTGCAAAATCGGTTACCGTTACAAAATTTGCCAGCACGGGCGCAGATGGCAATGAGAAAGCACGACGCGATAAAAACATGGAGAAAAAAAATTATCGCTGACAAGTGGGTCGGCATTTAATGCATTCTAGATGTCGGTTTGTAATCAAAGTCATTTCCTTGCTGCATTCGAATAGAAATGCAATTTGTGAAAGAAATTTAAATTTACTATCTTGTTGATTATTAGAAATTAGATTGGCGAATAAGTGAATAAAGCGTTACAAATTCAGAATCTTTTTCTTTTGTTTTCCAAAATATGTATAAAAACAAATATATAGAATCTCTAAAAAATTAATTTATATATGAAATATTTCTTATATATAGTTTTTATATATTATGTACGTGATATACAAATGTACAAAAATAAAAATATATATCAAATGCGCGTATAAATTTATGATGTGCAAAAATTGGATCGAGTAAACTCTTAAAATTTTTGATCAATAAGTTAGGTAATTAATTTTGCCCGCTACAAATATAAGACAAGGAGAGCAAACAGCTAAAAAAGGATAGAGATAAAGTAAAAATTATGAAATTCGCGCCATCTTCAGAGTGCCGCAAATGAAACAGATAAAGAAAGAATAGAAAATAGTTGAAAGAGGATAGAGATAGAATAAAAATTGACTATCAATGCCATCTCTTGCGTATCGAAGACATTTTTTTAAAATAGGTAAGGTAGAATAAGAATTGAATACTACCGCCATCTCTTGAGTGCGATTCATTGTTTTTAAAAGTACTCGAAAGATAGCGCTAATATTCAATTCTTATTCTGTTTTATCCGTTTCGAAGAAATGTCTTCGATACTCAAGAGATAGCGCTAGTGATCAGTTCTTATTATTTTTATCCTTCTTTTTCTGTTTTCTATCCTTTCTTTTTGTGTTTCATTTGCGGCACTCTAAAGATGGCGCTGATTTCAGTATTTTTACTTTATCTCTGTCCTTCTCCCACTGCTTACTCTTCTTGTCTACAAATGTTAACGTAAGTATAAACATGAACGAAATACAAGATATAGATTCGGCTATACTTTCATCGTTTTAAATAAATAATTAATATTATAATTTATACGAAATAGAAATCGATTCTAAAATAAAATTTGATAAAATGAAGAATAAATTATAAATAACATTCATTATATATTATTTCTTTTGACTTTCAAAAATATTTCAACAAAATAATCGTAAAAGAAGAATTTATTTCGTCTTCCGTATCTCGTTCGTGCTTCTTTTACTATCGGTCAATAACAAGATTGAGAAATATATACCCTGCTAAATCGACAAGATGCACTTTCGCTCTCTTGTACTGTTCAGCGCCGAACTGTTTGGTGGAAACTACTATGGTAAAGATGCAATGCGATCTCGATGACTGAGGATTCATCGGTGTTTCGGCAGTGGTCCTATCAAAAATCATTTTCATAATATCATTATATCTCCTAGACAATAACTTTATCCTATAAATTATTCTATTATCGTATATAATAATCATAAACGATACCTGTTATTTTCTCCTAGCAAAAGCAACTCAAGCGCATTCTCTATATTCTTGACACAATAGAACGTCAAATTCTTCAAATGCAATCTTCCAACCTCGTCCTCTCTAATGGTGATACGCCTGGAACAAAATCCGCAAATTTCCATACAATAAGAAATCTCATTTTCAACGCTTTCCTTATCTTTTATCGAGAAAAGAATTAATCCCCCCATAACGCGAAACACAACAATGAGACATAATAATAGCAACACGTTGCACCTTGCAACATGCTCCATATTCAATGCAGGTCGAAATCATCGGGAGGAACAGGTCAACCGGACTGTTTCCCTTAAGGGAAATGCTTTCTTTTTCTTTCTTTTTTTTTTTTTTTTTTTTTTTTTTTTTTTTTTTTTTTTT